>NW_027189200.1:0-361099 GCF_040958095.1 Procambarus clarkii
CACATATCGTGAAACTACATGAAATAGTTCGAAATATTGGTACAAATGAATATATTTGCGTAATATCAAACTACATGATTAACGTGAAAAAGTCACTATTTACCATATTTGAGGATTTTACCTTCAAATCATAGAGCGAGGTTTCGTATTATTTAGATCCAAGAAAAGACATATGACAATGTTGTTTAAAAATACAAATGATAAAAAACAATGTGTTTTCATTAGAATTAACTCAAAATGTTCTGATTTTCCGTTTATATTACCGATGGAAGATGTACACGTAAAACCGCTCTAATCCTGCTGAAACGTCGATATATGCAATAAAAACAGAACTTCTTCCCTTTTCAATATCTTACTCAGTATTTTAACGAGAAACAAATAGTTGATTGAAAATGAAGTATTTAAGGTTATTATCTAATCAATTATGTGTTTGCATCATTTTTATCGTATATATAATGAATTAATACCAATAAACTGAAAATTCACAAAAACGTGGAAAAACGTCAAAATATTGCCTAATTCGATGATATTTGTTTAAATCATAAAGGAAAAGGGGATGATAAACGTCAAAATATTGCTAAATTCGATGATTTTTCGAACGAAACAAAATGCAAGAAAACTTGCTTAAATGCAATATTATGCGAAATTCTGAGATTTGAAGGCCAAATCATATATCGTGATACTACATGAAATAGTATCGAAATATTGATAAAAATGAATATATTTACGTAATATCAAACTACATGAAAAACGTGAAAAAAGTCACTATTTACCATATTTGAGGATTTTAACTTCAAATCATAGAGCGAGGTTTCGTATTATTTCGATCCAAGAAAAGAAATATGACAATGTTGTTTCCAATACAAATGATAAAAATCAATGTGTTTTCATTAGAATTATCTAAAATGTTCTGATTTTCCGTTTATATTACCGATGGAAGATGTACACGAAAACCGCTCTATCCGCTTAAACGTCGATATATGCAATAAAAACAGAACTTCTCCCCTTTTCAATATCTTACTCAGTATTTTAACGAGAAACAAATAGTTATTGAAAATGAAGTATTTAAGGTTACTATCTAATCAATTATGTGTTTGCATTATTTTTATCGTATATATAATGAATTAATACCATAAACTGAAATCTCACAAAAACGTGGAAAAAACGGCAAAATATTGTCTAATTCGATGATATTTTGTTTAAATCACGTAAAGGAAAAGGGGATGATAAACGTCAAAATATTGCTAAATTCGATGATTTTTCGTACGAAACAAAATGCACGAAAACTTGCTTAAAATGCAATATTATGCGAAATTCTGAGATTTGAAGGCCAAATCACATATCGTGATACTACATGAAATAGTATCGAAATATTGATAAAGATGAATATATTACGTAATATCAAACTACATGAAAAACGTGAAAAAAGTCACTATTTAACCATATTTGAGGATTTTACCTTCAAATCATAGAGCGAGGTTTCGTATTATTTTCGATCCAAGAAAAGACATATGACAATGTTGTTTCCAATACAAATCATAAAAATAAATGTGTTTCATTAGAATTATCTAAAAATGTTCCTGATTTTCCGTTTATATTACCGATGGAAGATGTACACGAAAACCGCTCTTTTCCGGCTTAAACGTCGATATATGCAATAAAAACAGAACTTCTCCCCTTTTCAATATCTTACTCAGTATTTTAACGAGAAACAAATAGTTTATTGAAAAATGAAGTATTTAAGGTTATTATCTAATCAATTATGTGTTTGCATTATTTTTATCGTATATATAATGAATTAATACCCATAAACTGAAATCTCACAAAAACGTGGAAAAAACGGCAAAATATTGCCTAATTCGATGATATTTTGTTTAAATCACGTAAAGGAAAAGGGGATGATAAACGTCAAAATATTGCTAAATTCGATGATTTTTCGTACGAAACAAAATGCACGAAAACTTGCTCAAAATGCAATATTATGCGAAATTCTGAGATTTGAAGGCCAAATCACATATCGTGAAACTACATGAAATAGTTCGAAATATTGTACAAATGAATATATTTGCGTAATATCAAACTACATGATTAACGTGAAAAAGTCACTATTTTACCATATTTGAGGATTTTACCTTCAAATCATAGAGCGAGGTTTCGTATATTTAGATCCAAGAAAAGACATATGACAATGTTGTTTAAAAATACAAATGATAAAAAAACAATGTGTTTTCATTAGAATTAACTAAAATGTTCTTGATTTTCCGTTTATATTACCGATGGAAGATGTACACGTAAAACCGCTCTAATCCTGCTGAAACGTCGATATATGCAATAAAACAGAACTTCTTCCCTTTTCAATATCTTACTCAGTATTTTAACGAGAAACAAATAGTTGATTGAAAATGAAGTATTTAAGGTTATTATCTAATCAATTATGTGTTTGCATCATTTTTATCGTATATATAATGAATTAATACCAATAAACTGAAAATTCACAAAAACGTGGAAAAACGTCAAAATATTGCCTAATTCGATGATATTTTGTTTAAATCACATAAAGGAAAAGGGGATGATAAACGTCAAAATATTGCTAAATTCGATGATTTTTCGAACGAAACAAAATGCAAGAAAACTTGCTTCAAATGCAATATTATGCGAAATTCTGAGATTGAAGGCCAAATCATATATCGTGATACTACATGAAATAGTATCGAAATATTGATAAAATGAATGTTTACGTAATATCAAACTACATGAAAAACGTGAAAAAAGTCACTATTTAACCATATTTGAGGATTTTAACTTCAAATCATAGAGCGAGGTTTCGTATTATTTCGATCCAAGAAAAGAAATATGACAATGTTGTTTCCAATACAAATCATAAAAATCAATGTGTTTTCATTAGAATTATCTAAAATGTTCCTGATTTTCCGTTTATATTACCGATGGAAGATGTACACGAAAACCGCTCTATTCCGGCTTAAACGTCGATATATGCAATAAAAACAGAACTTCTCCCTTTTCAATATCTTACTCAGTATTTTAACGAGAAACAAATAGTTTATTGAAAATGAAGTATTTAAGGTTACTATCTAATCAATTATGTGTTTGCATTATTTTTATCGTATATATAATGAATTAATACCCATAAACTGAAATCTCACAAAAACGTGGAAAAACGGCAAAATATTGTCTAATTCGATGATATTTTGTTTAAATCACGTAAAGGAAAAGGGGATGATAAACGTCAAAATATTGCTAAATTCGATGATTTTTCGTACGAAACAAAATGCACGAAAACTTGCTTAAAATGCAATATTATGCGAAATTCTGAGATTTGAAGGCCAAATCACATATCGTGATACTACATGAAATAGTATCGAAATATTGATAAAGATGAATATATTTACGTAATATCAAACTACATGAAAAACGTGAAAAAAGTCACTATTTAACCATATTTGAGGATTTTACCTTCAAATCATAGAGCGAGGTTTCGTATTATTTCGATCCAAGAAAAGACATATGACAATGTTGTTTCCAATACAAATCATAAAAATAAATGTGTTTTCATTAGAATTATCTAAAATGTTCCTGATTTTCCGTTTATATTACCGATGGAAGATGTACACGAAAACCGCTCTTTCCGGCTTAAACGTCGATATATGCAATAAAAACAGAACTTCTCCCCTTTTCAATATCTTACTCAGTATTTTAACGAGAAACAAATAGTTTATTGAAAATGAAGTATTTAAGGTTATTATCTAATCAATTATGTGTTTGCATTATTTTATCGTATATATAATGAATTAATACCCTATAAACTGAAATCTCACAAAAACGTGGAAAAAACGGCAAAATATTGCCTAATTCGATGATATTTTGTTTAAATCACGTAAAGGAAAAGGGGATGATAACGTCAAAATATTGCTAAATTCGATGATTTTTCGTACGAAACAAAATGCACGAAAACTTGCTCAAAATGCAATATTATGCGAAATTCTGAGATTTGAAGGCCAAATCACATATCGTGATAACTACATGAAATAGTTATCGAAATATTGGATACAAATGAATATATTTGCGTAATATCAAACTACATGATTAACGTGAAAAAGTCACTATTTACCATATTTGAGGATTTTACCTTCAAATCATAGAGCGAGGTTTCGTATTATTTAGATCCAAGAAAAGACATATGACAATGGTTGTTTAAAATACAAATGATAAAAAACAATGTGTTTTCATTAGAATTAACTAAAATGTTCTGATTTTCCGTTTATATTACCGATGAAGATGTACACGTAAAACCGCTCTAATCCGCTGAAACGTCGATATATGCAATAAAAACAGAACTTCTTCCCTTTTCAATATCTTACTCAGTATTTTAACGAGAAAACAAATAGTTGATTGAAATGAAGTATTTAAGGTTATTATCTAATCAATTATGTGTTTGCATCATTTTTATCGTATATATAATGAATTAATACCAATAAACTGAAATCTCACAAAAACGTGGAAAAACGTCAAAATATTGCCTAATTCGATGATATTTTGTTTAAATCACATAAAGGAAAAGGGGATGATAAACGTCAAAATATTGCTAAATTCGATGATTTTTCGAACGAAACAAAATGCCAGAAAACTTGCTTAAAATGCAATATTATGCGAAATTCTGAGATTTGAAGGCCAAATCATATATCGTGATACTACATGAAATAGTATCGAAATATTGATAAAAATGAATATGTTTACGTAATATCAAACTACATGAAAACGTGAAAAAAGTCACTATTTAACCATATTTGAGGATTTTACCTTCAAATCATAGAGCGAGGTTTCGTATTATTTCGATCCAAGAAAAGACATATGACAATGTTGTTTCCAATACAAATCATAAAAATAAATGTGTTTTCATTAGAATTATCTAAAATGTTCCTGATTTTCCGTTTATATTACCGATGGAAGATGTACACGAAAACCGCTCTATTCCGGCTTAAACGTCGATATATGCAATAAAAACAGAACTTCTCCCCTTTTCAATATCTTACTCAGTATTTTAACGAGAAACAAATAGTTTTATTGAAAATGAAGTATTTAAGGTTATTATCTAATCAATTATGTGTTTGCATATTTTTATCGTATATATAATGAATTAATACCCATAAACTGAAATCTCACAAAAACGTGGAAAAACGGCAAAATATTGCCTAATTCGATGATATTTTGTTTAAAATCACGTAAAGGAAAAAGGGGATGATAAACGTCAAAATATTGCTAAATTCGATGATTTTTCGTACGAAACAAAATGCACGAAAACTTGCTTAAAATGCAATATTATGCGAAATTCTGAGATTTGAAGGCCAAATCACATATCGTGATACTACATGAAATAGTATCGAAATATTGATAAAATGAATATATTTACGTAATATCAAACTACATGATAAACGTGAAAAAGTCACTATTTAACCATATTTGAGGATTTTACCTTCAAATCATAGAGCGAGGTTTCGTATTATTTCGATCCAAGAAAAGACATATGACAATGTTGTTTCCAATACAAATGATAAAAATAAATGTGTTTTCATTAGAATTATCTAAAATGTTCCTGATTTTCCGTTTATATTACCGATGGAAGATGTACACGAAAAACCGCTCTATTTCCGGCTTAAACGTCGATATATGCAATAAAAAACAGAACTTCTTCCCTTTTCAATATCTTACTCAGTATTTTAACGAGAAACAAATAGTTGATTGAAAATGAAGTATTTAAGGTTATTATCTAATCAATTATGTGTTTGCATTATTTTTATCGTATATATAATGAATTAATACCCATAAACTGAAATCTCACAAAAACGTGGAAAAACGGCAAAATATTGCCTAATTCGATGATATTTTGTTTAAATCACGTAAAGGAAAAGGGGATGATAAACGTCAAAATATTGCTAAATTCGATGATTTTTCGTACGAAACAAAATGCACGAAAACTTGCTTCAAATGCAATATTATGCGAAATTCTGAGATTTGAAGGCCAAATCACATATCGTGAAACTACATGAAATAGTTATCGAAATATTGATAAAAATGAATATATTTGCTTAATATCAAACTACATGATAACGTGAAAAAAAGTCACTATTTACCATATTTGAGGATTTACTTCAAATCATAGAGCGAGGTTTCGTATTATTAGATCCAAGAAAAGACATATGACAATGTTGTTTACAATACAAATGATAAAAATCAATGTGTTTTCATTAGAATTATCTAAAATGTTCCTGATTTTCCGTTTATATTACCGATGGAAGATGTACACGAAAACCGCTCTAATTCCGGCTGAAACGTCGATATATGCAATAAAAACAGAACTTCTCCCCTTTTCAATATCTTACTCAGTATTTTAACGAGAAACAAATAGTTGATTGAAAATGAAGTATTTAAGGTTATTATCTAATCAATTATGTGTTTGCATCATTTTATCGTATATATAATGAATTAATACCCATAAACTGAAATTCACAAAAACGTGGAAAAACGGCAAAATATTGTCCTAATTCGATGATATTTTGTTTAAATCACATAAAGGAAAAGGGGATGATAAACGTCAAAATATTGCTAAATTCGATGATTTTTCGAACGAAACAAAATGCAAGAAAACTTGCTTAAAATGCAATATTATGCGAAATTCTGAGATTGAAGGCCAAATCACATATCGTGATACTACATGAAATAGTATCGAAATATTGATAAAATGATATATTTACGTAATATCAAACTACATGAAAAACGTGAAAAAAGTCACTATTTAACCATATTTGAGGATTTTAACTTCAAATCATAGAGCGAGGTTTCGTATTATTTCGATCCAAGAAAAGACAATATGACAATGTTGTTTCCAATACAAATCATAAAAATCAATGTGTTTTCATTAGAATTATCTAAAATGTTCCTGATTTTCCGTTTATATTACCGATGGAAGATGTACACGAAAACCGCTCTATTCCGGCTTAAACGTCGATATATGCAATAAAAACAGAACTTCTCCCCTTTTCAATATCTTACTCAGTATTTTAACGAGAAACAAATAGTTTATTGAAAATGAAGTATTTAAGGTTATTATCTAATCAATTATGTGTTTGCATTATTTTTATCGTATATATAATGAATTAATACCCATAAACTGAAATCTCACAAAAACGTGGAAAAACGGCAAAATATTGCCTAATTCGATGATATTTTGTTTAAATCACGTAAAGGAAAAGGGGATGATAAACGTCAAAATATTGCTAAATTCGATGATTTTTCGTACGAAACAAAATGCACGAAAACTTGCTCAAAATGCAATATTATGCGAAATTACTGAGATTTGAAGGCCAAATCACATATCGTGAAACTACATGAAATAGTTTCGAAATATTGGTACAATGAATATATTTGCGTAATATCAAACTACATGATTAAACGTGAAAAAAGTCACTATTTTACCTATATTTGAGGATTTTACCTTCAAATCATAGAGCGAGGTTTCGTATTATTTAGATCCAAGAAAAGACATATGACAATGTTGTTTACAAATACAAATGATAAAAATACAATGTGTTTTCATTAGAATTATCTAAAATGTTCTTGATTTTCCGTTTATATTACCGATGGAAGATGTACACGTACAACCGCTCTAATCCTGCTGAAACGTCGATATATGCAATAAAAACAGAACTTCTTCCCCTTTTCAATATCTTACTCAGTATTTTAACGAGAAACAAATAGTTGATTGAAAATGAAGTATTTAAGGTTATTATCTAATCAATTATGTGTTTGCATTCATTTTTATCGTATATATAATGAATTAATACCAATAAACTGAAATCTCACAAAAACGTGGAAAAACGTCAAAATATTGCCTAATTCGATGATATTTTGTTTAAATCACAGTAAAGGAAAAGGGGATGATAAACGTCAAAATATTGCTAAATTCGATGATTTTTCGTAACGAAACAAAATGCACGAAAACTTGCTTCAAAATGCAATATTATGCGAAATTCTGAGATTTGAAGGCCAAATCATATATCGTGAATACTACATGAAATAGTATCGAAATATTGATAAAAATGAATATATTTACGTAATATCAAACTACATGATTAAACGTGAAAAAAGTCACTATTTTAACCATATTTGAGGATTTTACCTTCAAATCATAGAGCGAGGTTTCGTATTATTTCGATCCAAGAAAAGACATATGACAATGTTGTTTCAATATACAAATCATAAAAATCAATGTGTTTTCATTAGAATTATCTAAATGTTCCTGATTTTCCGTTTATATTACCGATGGAAGATGTACACGAAAACCGCTCTATTCCGGCTGAAACGTCGATATATGCAATAAAAACAGAACTTCTCCCCTTTTCAATATCTTACTCAGTATTTTAACGAGAAACAAATAGTTTATTGAAAATGAAGTATTTAAGGTTACTTATCTAATCAATTATGTGTTTGCATCATTTTTATCGTATATATAATGAATTAATACCATAAACTGAAATCTCACAAAAACGTGGAAAAACGTGCAAAATATTGCTAATTCGATGATATTTTGTTTAAATCACGTAAAGGAAAAGGGGATGATAAACGTCAAAATATTGCTAAATTCGATGATTTTTCGTAACGAAACAAAATGCACGAAAACTTGCTTAAAATGCAATATTATGCGAAATTCTGAGATTTGAAGGCCAAATCACATATCGTGATACTACATGAAATAGTATCGAAATATTGATAAAGATGAATATATTTACGTAATATCAAACTACATGAAAAACGTGAAAAAAGTCACTATTTAACCATATTTGAGGATTTTACCTTCAAATCATAGAGCGAGGTTTCGTATTATTTCGATCCAAGAAAAGACATATGACAATGGTTGTTTCCAATACAAATGATAAAAATCAATGTGTTTCATTAGAATTATCTAAAATGTTCCTGATTTTCCGTTTATATTACTGATGGAAGATGTACACGGAAAACCGCTCTATTCCGGCTGAAACGTCGATATATGCAATAAAAACAGAACTTCTCCCCTTTTCAATATCTTACTCAGTATTTTAACGAGAAACAAATAGTTTATTGAAAATGAAGTATTTAAGGTTATTATCTAATCAATTATGTGTTTGCATTATTTTTATCGTATATATAATGAATTAATACCCATAAACTGAAATCTCACAAAAACGTGGAAAAACGGCAAAATATTGCCTAATTCGATGATATTTTGTTTAAATCACGTAAAGGAAAAGGGGATGATGAACGTCAAAATATTGCTAAATTCGATGATTTTTCGTACGAAACAAAATGCACGAAAACTGCTTCAAAATGCAATATTATGCGAAATTCTGAGATTTGAAGGCCAAATCACATATCGTGATACTACATGAAATAGTATCGAATATATTGATACAAATGAATATATTTGACGTAATATCAAACTACATGATAAACGTGAAAAAGTCACTATTTACCATATTTGAGGATTTTACCTTCAAATCATAGAGCGAGGTTTCGTATTATTTAGATCCAAGAAAAGACATATGACAATGTTGTTTTAAAAATACAAATGATAAAAAACAATGTGTTTTCATTAGAATTAACTAAAATGTTCTGATTTTCCGTTTATATTACCGATGGAAGATGTACACGTAAAACGCTCTATCCTGCTGAAACTTCGATATATGCAATAAAAACAGAACTTCTTCCCTTTTCAATATCTTACTCAGTATTTTAACGAGAAACAAATAGTTGTATTGAAAATGAAGTATTTAAGGTTATTATCTAATCAATTATGTGTTTGCATCATTTTTATCGTATATATAATGAATTAATACCAATAAACTGAAAATCTCACAAAAACGTGGAAAAACGTCAAAATATTGCCTAATTCGATGATATTTTGTTTAAATCACATAAAGGAAAAGGGGATGATAAACGTCAAAATATTGCTAAATTCGATGATTTTTCGAACGAAACAAAATGCAAGAAAACTTGCTTAAAATGCAATATTATGCGAAATTCTGAGATTTGAAGGCCAAATCATATATCGTGATACTACATGAAATAGTATCGAAATATTGATAAAAATGAATATGTTTACGTAATATCAAACTACATGATAAACGTGAAAAAAGTCACTATTTAACCATATTTGAGGATTTTAACTTCAAATCATAGAGCGAGGTTTCGTATTATTTCGATCCAAGAAAAGAAATATGACAATGTTGTTTCCAATACAAATCATAAAAATCAATGTGTTTTCATTAGAATTATCTAAAATGTTCCTGATTTTCCGTTATATTACCGATGGAAGATGTACACGAAAACCGCTCTATTCCGGCTTAAACGTCGATATATGCAATAAAAACAGAACTTCTCCCCTTTTCAATATCTTACTCAGTATTTTAACGAGAAACAAATAGTTTATTGAAAATGAAGTATTTAAGGTTACTATCTAATCAATTATGTGTTTGCATTCATTTTATCGTATATATAATGAATTAATACCCATAAACTGAAATCTCACAAAAAACGTGGAAAAACGCAAAATATTGTCTAATTCGATGATATTTTGTTTAAATCACGTAAAGGAAAAGGGGATGATAAACGTCAAAATATTGCTAAATTCGATGATTTTTCGTAACGAAACAAAATGCACGAAAACTTGCTTAAAATGCAATATTATGCGAAATCTGAGATTTGAAGGCCAAATCACATATCGTGATACTACATGAAATAGTATCGAAATATTGATAGAGATGAATATATTTACGTAATATCAAACTACATGAAAAACGTGAAAAAAGTCACTATTTAACCATATTTGAGGATTTTACCTTCAAATCATAGAGCGAGGTTTCGTATTATTTCGATCAAGAAAAGACATATGACAATGGTGTTTCCAATACAAATGATAAAAATCAATGTGTTTTCATTAGAATTATCTAAAATGTTCCTGATTTTCCGTTTATATTACTGATGGAAGATGTACACGTAAAACCGCTCTAATCCGGCTGAAACGTCGATATATGCAATAAAAACAGAACTTCTCCCCTTTTCAATATCTTACTCAGTATTTAACGAGAAACAAATAGTTTATTGAAAATGAAGTATTTAAGGTTATTATCTAATCAATTATGTGTTTGCATATTTTTATCGTATATATAATGAATTAATACCTATAAACTGAAATCTCACAAAAACGTGGAAAAACGGCAAAATATTGCCTAATTCGATGATATTTTGTTTAAATCACGTAAAGGAAAAGGGGATGATGAACGTCAAAATATTGCTAAATTCGATGATTTTTCGTACGAAACAAAATGCACGAAAACTTGCTCAAAATGCAATATTATGCGAAATTCTGAGATTTGAAGGCCAAATCACATATCGTGAAACTACATGAAATAGTTTCGATATATTGGTACAAATGAATATATTTGCGTAATATCAAACTACATGATTAACGTGAAAAAGTCACTATTTTACCATATTTGAGGATTTACCTTCAAATCATAGAGCGAGGTTTCGTATTATTTAGATCCAAGAAAAGACATATGACAATGTTGTTTAAAAATACAAATGATAAAAAAACAATGTGTTTTCATTAGAATTAACTAAAATGTTCTTGATTTTCCGTTTATATTACCGATGGAAGATGTACACGTAAAACCGCTCTAATCCTGCTGAAACTTCGATATATGCAATAAAAACAGAACTTCTTCCCTTTTCAATATCTTACTCAGTATTTTAACGAGAAACAAATAGTTGATTGAAAATGAAGTATTTAAGGTTATTATCTAATCAATTATGTGTTTGCATCATTTTTATCGTATATATAATGAATTAATACCAATAAACTGAAAATTCACAAAAACGTGGAAAAACGTCAAAATATTGCCTAATTCGATGATATTTTGTTTAAATCACATAAAGGAAAGGGGATGATAAACGTCAAAATATTGCTAAATTCGATGATTTTTTCGAACGAAACAAAATGCAAGAAAACTTGCTTAAAATGCAATATTATGCGAAATTCTGAGATTTGAAGGCCAAATCATATATCGTGATACTACATGAAATAGTATCGAAATATTGATAAAAATGAATATGTTTACGTAATATCAAACTACATGAAAAACGTGAAAAAA
Source organism: Procambarus clarkii (assembly GCF_040958095.1). Taxonomy (NCBI): domain Eukaryota; kingdom Metazoa; phylum Arthropoda; class Malacostraca; order Decapoda; family Cambaridae; genus Procambarus; species Procambarus clarkii. The sequence goes on from NW_027189200.1 coordinate 12,204, forward strand.
GTCACTATTTAACCATATTTGAGGATTTTACCTACAAATCATAGAGCGAGGTTTCGTATTATTTCGATCCAAGAAAAGACATATGACAATGTTGTTTCCAATACAAATCATAAAAATAAATGTGTTTTCATTAGAATTATCTAAAATGTTCCTGATTTTCCGTTTATATTACCGATGGAAGATGTACACGAAAACCGCTCTTTTCCGGCTTAAAACGTCGATATATGCAATAAAACAGAACTTCTCCCCTTTTCAATATCTTACTCAGTATTTTAACGAGAAACAAATAGTTTATTGAAAATGAAGTATTTAAGGTTATTATCTAATCAATTATGTGTTTGCATTATTTTTATCGTATATATAATGAATTAATACCCATAAACTGAAATCTCACAAAAACGTGGAAAAACGGCAAAATATTGCCTAATTCGATGATATTTTGTTTAAATCACGTAAAGGAAAAGGGGATGATAAACGTCAAAATATTGCTAAATTCGATGATTTTTCGTACGAAACAAAATGCACGAAAACTTGCTCAAAATGCAATATTATGCGAAATTCTGAGATTTGAAGGCCAAATCACATATCGTGAAACTACATGAAATAGTTTCGAAATATTGGTACAAATGAATATATTTGCGTAATATCAAACTACATGATTAACGTGAAAAAGTCACTATTTTACATATTTGAGGATTTTACCTTCAAATCATAGAGCGAGGTTTCGTATTATTTAGATCCAAGAAAAGACATATGACAATGTTGTTTAAAATACAAATGATAAAAAAACAATGTGTTTTCATTAGAATTAACTAAAATGTTCTTGATTTTCCGTTTATATTACCGATGGAAGATGTACACGTAAAACCGCTCTAATCCTGCTGAAACGTCGATATATGCAATAAAAACAGAACTTCTTTCCCTTTTCAATATCTTACTCAGTATTTTAACGAGAAACAAATAGTTGATTGAAAATGAAGTATTTAAGGTTATTATCTAATCAATTATGTGTTTGCATCATTTTTATCGTATATATAATGAATTAATACCAATAAACTGAAAATTCACAAAAACGTGGAAAAACGTCAAAATATTGCCTAATTCGATGATATTTTGTTTAAATCACATAAAGGAAAAGGGGATGATAAACGTCAAAATATTGCTAAATTCGATGATTTTTCGAACGAAACAAAATGCAAGAAAACTTGCTTCAAATGCAATATTATGCGAAATTCTGAGATATGAAGGCCAAATCATATATCGTGATACTACATGAAATAGTATCGAAATATTGATAAAAATGAATATGTTTACGTAATATCAAACTACATGAAAAACGTGAAAAAGTCACTATTTAACCATATTTGAGGATTTTAACTTCAAATCATAGAGCGAGGTTTCGCATTATTTCGATCCAAGAAAAGAAATATGACAATGTTGTTTCCAATACAAATCATAAAAATCAATGTGTTTTCATTAGAATTATCTAAAATGTTCCTGATTTTCCGTTTATATTACCGATGGAAGATGTACACGAAAACCGCTCTATTCCGGCTTAAACGTCGATATATGCAATAAAAACAGAACTTCTCCCCTTTTCAATATCTTACTCAGTATTTTAACGAGAAACAAATAGTTTATTGAAAATGAAGTATTTAAGGTTACTATCTAATCAATTATGTGTTTGCATTATTTTTATCGTATATATAATGAATTAATACCCATAAACTGAAATCTCACAAAAACGTGGAAAAACGGCAAAATATTGTCTAATTCGATGATATTTTGTTTAAATCACGTAAAGGAAAAGGGGATGATAAACGTCAAAATATTGCTAAATTCGATGATTTTTCGTACGAAACAAAATGCACGAAAACTTGCTTAAAATGCAATATTATGCGAAATTCTGAGATTTGAAGGCCAAATCACATATCGTGATACTACATGAAATAGTATCGAAATATTGATAAAGATGAATATATTTACGTAATATCAAACTACATGAAAAACGTGAAAAAAGTCACTATTTAACCATATTTGAGGATTTTACCTTCAAATCATAGAGCGAGGTTTCGTATTATTTCGATCCAAGAAAAGACATATGACAATGTTGTTTCCAATACAAATCATAAAAATAAATGTGTTTTCATTAGAATTATCTAAAATGTTCCTGATTTTCCGTTTATATTACCGATGGAAGATGTACACGAAAAACCGCTCTTTTCCGGCTTAAACGTCGATATATGCAATAAAAACAGAACTTCTCCCCTTTTCAATATCTTACTCAGTATTTTAACGAGAAACAAATAGTTTATTGAAAATGAAGTATTTAAGGTTATTATCTAATCAATTATGTGTTTGCATTATTTTTATCGTATATATAATGAATTAATACCCATAAACTGAAATCTCACAAAAACGTGGAAAAACGGCAAAATATTGCCTAATTCGATGATATTTTGTTTAAATCACGTAAAGGAAAAGGGGATGATAAACGTCAAAATATTGCTAAATTCGATGATTTTTCGTACGAAACAAAATGCACGAAAACTTGCTCAAAATGCAATATTATGCGAAATACTGAGATTTGAAGGCCAAATCACATATCGTGAAACTACATGAAATAGTTTCGAAATATTGGTACAAATGAATATATTTGCGTAATATCAAACTACATGATTAACGTGAAAAAGTCACTATTTTACCATATTTGAGGATTTTACCTTCAAATCATAGAGCGAGGTTTCGTATTATTTAGATCCAAGAAAAGACATATGACAATGTTGTTTAAAAATACAAATGATAAAAAAACAATGTGTTTTCATTAGAATTAACTAAAATGTTCTTGATTTTCCGTTTATATTACCGATGGAAGATGTACACGTAAAACCGCTCTAATCCTGCTGAAACGTCGATATATGCAATAAAAACAGAACTTCTTCCCTTTTCAATATCTTACTCAGTATTTTAACGAGAAACAAATAGTTGATTGAAAATGAAGTATTTAAGGTTATTATCTAATCAATTATGTGTTTGCATCATTTTTATCGTATATATAATGAATTAATACCAATAAACTGAAAATTCACAAAAACGTGGAAAAACGTCAAAATATTGCCTAATTCGATGATATTTTGTTTAAATCACATAAAGGAAAAGGGGATGATAAACGTCAAAATATTGCTAAATTCAATGATTTTTCGAACGAAACAAAATGCAAGAAAACTTGCTTAAAATGCAATATTATGCGAAATTCTGAGATTTGAAGGCCAAATCATATATCGTGATACTACATGAAATAGTATCGAAATATTGATAAAAATGAATATATTTACGTAATATCAAACTACATGAAAAACGTGAAAAAAGTCACTATTTAACCATATTTGAGGATTTTAACTTCAAATCATAGAGCGAGGTTTCGTATTATTTCGATCCAAGAAAAGAAATATGACAATGTTGTTTCCAATACAAATCATAAAAATCAATGTGTTTTCATTAGAATTATCTAAAATGTTCCTGATTTTCCGTTTATATTACCGATGGAAGATGTACACGAAAACCGCTCTATTCCGGCTTAAACGTCGATATATGCAATAAAAACAGAACTTCTCCCCTTTTCAATATCTTACTCAGTATTTTAACGAGAAACAAATAGTTTATTGAAAATGAAGTATTTAAGGTTACTATCTAATCAATTATGTGTTTGCATTATTTTTATCGTATATATAATGAATTAATACCCATAAACTGAAATCTCACAAAAACGTGGAAAAACGGCAAAATATTGTCTAATTCGATGATATTTTGTTTAAATCACGTAAAGGAAAAGGGGATGATAAACGTCAAAATATTGCTAAATTCGATGATTTTTCGTACGAAACAAAATGCACGAAAACTTGCTTAAAATGCAATATTATGCGAAATTCTGAGATTTGAAGGCCAAATCACATATCGTGATACTACATGAAATAGTATCGAAATATTGATAAAGATGAATATATTTACGTAATATCAAACTACATGAAAAACGTGAAAAAAAGTCACTATTTAACCATATTTGAGGATTTTACCTTCAAATCATAGAGCGAGGTTTCGTATTATTTCGATCCAAGAAAAGACATATGACAATGTTGTTTCCAATACAAATCATAAAAATAAATGTGTTTTCATTAGAATTATCTAAAATGTTCCTGATTTTCCGTTTATATACCGATGGAAGATGTACACGAAAACCGCTCTTTTCCGGCTTAAACGTCGATATATGCAATAAAAACAGAACTTCTCCCCTTTTCAATATCTTACTCAGTATTTTAACGAGAAACAAATAGTTTATTGAAAATGAAGTATTTAAGGTTATTATCTAATCAATTATGTGTTTGCATTATTTTTATCGTATATATAATGAATTAATACCCATAAACTGAAATCTCACAAAAACGTGGAAAAACGGCAAAATATTGCCTAATTCGATGATATTTTGTTTAAATCACGTAAAGGAAAAGGGGATGATAAACGTCAAAATATTGCTAAATTCGATGATTTTTCGTACGAAACAAAATGCACGAAAACTTGCTCAAAATGCAATATTATGCGAAATACTGAGATTTGAAGGCCAAATCACATATCGTGAAACTACATGAAATAGTTTCGAAATATTGGTACAAATGAATATATTTGCGTAATATCAAACTACATGATTAACGTGAAAAAGTCACTATTTTACCATATTTGAGGATTTTACCTTCAAATCATCGAGCGAGGTTTCGTATTATTTAGATCCAAGAAAAGACATATGACAATGTTGTTTAAAAATACAAATGATAAAAAACAATGTGTTTTCATTAGAATTAACTAAAATGTTCTTGATTTTCCGTTTATATTACCGATGGAAGATGTACACGTAAAACCGCTCTAATCCTGCTGAAACGTCGATATATGCAATAAAAACAGAACTTCTTCCCTTTTCAATATCTTACTCAGTATTTTAACGAGAAACAAATAGTTGATTGAAAATGAAGTATTTAAGGTTATTATCTAATCAATTATGTGTTTGCATCATTTTTATCGTATATATAATGAATTAATACCAATAAACTGAAAATTCACAAAAACGTGGAAAAACGTCAAAATATTTCCTAATTCGATGATATTTTGTTTAAATCACATAAAGGAAAAGGGGATGATAAACGTCAAAATATTGCTAAATTCGATGATTTTTCGAACGAAACAAAATGCAAGAAAACTTGCTTCAAATGCAATATTATGCGAAATTCTGAGATATGAAGGCCAAATCATATATCGTGATACTACATGAAATAGTATCGAAATATTGATAAAAATGAATATGTTTACGTAATATCAAACTACATGAAAAACGTGAAAAAAGTCACTATTTAACCATATTTGAGGATTTTAACTTCAAATCATAGAGCGAGGTTTCGTATTATTTCGATCCAAGAAAAGAATATGACAATGTTGTTTCCAATACAAATCATAAAAATCAATGTGTTTTCATTAGAATTATCTAAAATGTTCCTGATTTTCCGTTTATATTACCGATGGAAGATGTACACGAAAACCGCTCTATTCCGGCTTAAACGTCGATATATGCAATAAAAACAGAACTTCTCCCCTTTTCAATATCTTACTCAGTATTTTAACGAGAAACAAATAGTTTATTGAAAATGAAGTATTTAAGGTTACTATCTAATCAATTGTGTTTGCATTATTTTTATCGTATATATAATGAATTAATACCCATAAACTGAAATCTCACAAAAACGTGGAAAAACGGCAAAATATTGTCTAATTCGATGATATTTTGTTTAAATCACGTAAAGGAAAAGGGGATGATAAACGTCAAAATATTGCTAAATTCGATGATTTTTCGTACGAAACAAAATGCACGAAAACTTGCTTAAAATGCAATATTATGCGAAATTCTGAGATTTGAAGGCCAAATCACATATCGTGATACTACATGAAATAGTATCGAAATATTGATAAAGATGAATATATTTACGTAATATCAAACTACATGAAAAACGTGAAAAAAGTCACTATTTAACCATATTTGAGGATTTTACCTTCAAATCATAGAGCGAGGTTTCGTATTATTTCGATCCAAGAAAAGACATATGACAATGTTGTTTCCAATACAAATCATAAAAATAAATGTGTTTTCATTAGAATTATCTAAAATGTTCCTGATTTTCCGTTTATATTACCGATGGAAGATGTACACGAAAACCGCTCTTTTCCGGCTTAAACGTCGATATATGCAATAAAAACAGAACTTCTCCCCTTTTCAATATCTTACTCAGTATTTTAACGAGAAACAAATAGTTTATTGAAAATGAAGTATTTAAGGTTATTATCTAATCAATTATGTGTTTGCATTATTTTTATCGTATATATAATGAATTAATACCCATAAACTGAAATCTCACAAAAACGTGGAAAAACGGCAAAATATTGCCTAATTCGATGATATTTTGTTTAAATCACGTAAAGGAAAAGGGGATGATAAACGTCAAAATATTGCTAAATTCGATGATTTTTCGTACGAAACAAAATGCACGAAAACTTGCTCAAATGCAATATTATGCGAAATACTGAGATTTGAAGGCCAAATCACATATCGTGAAACTACATGAAATAGTTTCGAAATATTGGTACAAATGAATATATTTGCGTAATATCAAACTACATGATTAACGTGAAAAAGTCACTATTTTACCATATTTGAGGATTTTACCTTCAAATCATAGAGCGAGGTTTCGTATTATTTAGATCCAAGAAAAGACATATGACAATGTTGTTTAAAAATACAAATGATAAAAAAACAATGTGTTTTCATTAGAATTAACTAAAATGTTCTTGATTTTCCGTTTATATTACCGATGGAAGATGTACACGTAAAACCGCTCTAATCCTGCTGAAACGTCGATATATGCAATAAAAACAGAACTTCTTCCCTTTTCAATATCTTACTCAGTATTTTAACGAGAAACAAATAGTTGATTGAAAATGAAGTATTTAAGGTTATTATCTAATCAATTATGTGTTTGCATCATTTTTATCGTATATATAATGAATTAATACCAATAAACTGAAAATTCACAAAAACGTGGAAAAACGTCAAAATATTGCCTAATTCGATGATATTTTGTTTAAATCACATAAAGGAAAGGGGATGATAAACGTCAAAATATTGCTAAATTCGATGATTTTTCGAACGAAACAAAATGCAAGAAAACTTGCTTAAAATGCGAAATTCTGAGATTTGAAGGCCAAATCATATATCGTGATACTACATGAAATAGTATCGAAATATTGATAAAAATGAACATATTTACGTAATATCAAACTACATGAAAAACGTGAAAAAAGTCACTATTTAACCATATTTGAGGATTTTAACTTCAAATCATAGAGCGAGGTTTCGTATTATTTCGATCCAAGAAAAGAAATATGACAATGTTGTTTCCAATACAAATCATAAAAATCAATGTGTTTTCATTAGAATTATCTAAAATGTTCCTGATTTTCCGTTTATATTACCGATGGAAGATGTACACGAAAACCGCTCTATTCCGGCTTAAACGTCGATATATGCAATAAAAACAGAACTTCTCTCCTTTTCAATATCTTACTCAGTATTTTTAACGAGAAACAAATAGTTTATTGAAAATGAAGTATTTAAGGTTATTATCTAATCAATTATGTGTTTGCATTATTTTTATCGTATATATAATGAATTAATACCCATAAACTGAAATCTCACAAAAACGTGGAAAAACGGCAAAATATTGTCTAATTCGATGATATTTTGTTTAAATCACGTAAAGGAAAAGGGGATGATAAACGTCAAAATATTGCTAAATTCGATGATTTTTCGTACGAAACAAAATGCACGAAAACTTGCTTAAAATGCAATATTATGCGAAATTCTGAGATTTGAAGGCCAAATCACATATCGTGATACTACATGAAATAGTATCGAAATATTGATAAAGATGAATATATTTACGTAATATCAAACTACATGAAAAACGTGAAAAAAGTCACTATTTAACCATATTTGAGGATTTTACCTTCAAATCATAGAGCGAGGTTTCGTATTATTTCGATCCAAGAAAAGACATATGACAATGTTGTTTCCAATACAAATCATAAAAATAAATGTGTTTTCATTAGAATTATCTAAAATGTTCCTGATTTTCCGTTTATATTACCGATGGAAGATGTACACGAAAACCGCTCTTTTCCGGCTTAAACGTCGATATATGCAATAAAAACAGAACTTCTCCCCTTTTCAATATCTTACTCAGTATTTTAACGAGAAACAAATAGTTTATTGAAAATGAAGTATTTAAGGTTACTATCTAATCAATTATGTGTTTGCATTATTTTTATCGTATATATAATGAATTAATACCCATAAACTGAAATCTCACAAAAACGTGGAAAAACGGCAAAATATTGTCTAATTCGATGATATTTTGTTTAAATCACGTAAAGGAAAAGGGGATGATAAACGTCAAAATATTGCTAAATTCGATGATTTTTCGTACGAAACAAAATGCACGAAAACTTGCTTAAAATGCAATATTATGCGAAATTCTGAGATTTGAAGGCCAAATCACATATCGTGATACTACATGAAATAGTATCGAAATATTGATAAAGATGAATATATTTACGTAATATCAAACTACATGAAAAACGTGAAAAAAGTCACTATTTAACCATATTTGAGGATTTTACCTTCAAATCATAGAGCGAGGTTTCGTATTATTTCGATCCAAGAAAAGACATATGACAATGTTGTTTCCAATACAAATCATAAAAATAAATGTGTTTTCATTAGAATTATCTAAAATGTTCCTGATTTTCCGTTTATATTACCGATGGAAGATGTACACGAAAACCGCTCTTTTCCGGCTTAAACGTCGATATATGCAATAAAAACAGAACTTCTCCCCTTTTCAATATCTTACTCAGTATTTTAACGAGAAACAAATAGTTTATTGAAAATGAAGTATTTAAGGTTATTATCTAATCAATTATGTGTTTGCATTATTTTTATCGTATATATAATGAATTAATACCCATAAACTGAAATCTCACAAAAACGTGGAAAAACGGCAAAATATTGCCTAATTCGATGATATTTTGTTTAAATCACGTAAAGGAAAAGGGGATGATAAACGTCAAAATATTGCTAAATTCGATGATTTTTCGTACGAAACAAAATGCACGAAAACTTGCTCAAAATGCAATATTATGCGAAATACTGAGATTTGAAGGCCAAATCACATATCGTGAAACTACATGAAATAGTTTCGAAATATTGGTACAAATGAATATATTTGCGTAATATCAAACTACATGATTAACGTGAAAAAGTCACTATTTTACCATATTTGAGGATTTTACCTTCAAATCATCGAGCGAGGTTTCGTATTATTTAGATCCAAGAAAAGACATATGACAATGTTGTTTAAAAATACAAATGATAAAAAAACAATGTGTTTTCATTAGAATTAACTAAAATGTTCTTGATTTTCCGTTTATATTACCGATGGAAGATGTACACGTAAAACCGCTCTAATCCTGCTGAAACGTCGATATATGCAATAAAAACAGAACTTCTTCCCTTTTCAATATCTTACTCAGTATTTTAACGAGAAACAAATAGTTGATTGAAAATGAAGTATTTAAGGTTATTATCTAATCAATTATGTGTTTGCATCATTTTTATCGTATATATAATGAATTAATACCAATAAACTGAAAATTCACAAAAACGTGGAAAAACGTCAAAATATTTCCTAATTCGATGATATTTTGTTTAAATCACATAAAGGAAAAGGGGATGATAAACGTCAAAATATTGCTAAATTCGATGATTTTTCGAACGAAACAAAATGCAAGAAAACTTGCTTCAAATGCAATATTATGCGAAATTCTGAGATATGAAGGCCAAATCATATATCGTGATACTACATGAAATAGTATCGAAATATTGATAAAAATGAATATGTTTACGTAATATCAAACTACATGAAAAACGTGAAAAAAGTCACTATTTAACCATATTTGAGGATTTTAACTTCAAATCATAGAGCGAGGTTTCGTATTATTTCGATCCAAGAAAAGAAATATGACAATGTTGTTTCCAATACAAATCATAAAAATCAATGTGTTTTCATTAGAATTATCTAAAATGTTCCTGATTTTCCGTTTATATTACCGATGGAAGATGTACACGAAAACCGCTCTATTCCGGCTTAAACGTCGATATATGCAATAAAAACAGAACTTCTCCCCTTTTCAATATCTTACTCAGTATTTTAACGAGAAACAAATAGTTTATTGAAAATGAAGTATTTAAGGTTACTATCTAATCAATTGTGTTTGCATTATTTTTATCGTATATATAATGAATTAATACCCATAAACTGAAATCTCACAAAAACGTGGAAAAACGGCAAAATATTGTCTAATTCGATGATATTTTGTTTAAATCACGTAAAGGAAAAGGGGATGATAAACGTCAAAATATTGCTAAATTCGATGATTTTTCGTACGAAACAAAATGCACGAAAACTTGCTTAAAATGCAATATTATGCGAAATTCTGAGATTTGAAGGCCAAATCACATATCGTGATACTACATGAAATAGTATCGAAATATTGATAAAGATGAATATATTTACGTAATATCAAACTACATGAAAAACGTGAAAAAAGTCACTATTTAACCATATTTGAGGATTTTACCTTCAAATCATAGAGCGAGGTTTCGTATTATTTCGATCCAAGAAAAGACATATGACAATGTTGTTTCCAATACAAATCATAAAAATAAATGTGTTTTCATTAGAATTATCTAAAATGTTCCTGATTTTCCGTTTATATTACCGATGGAAGATGTACACGAAAACCGCTCTTTTCCGGCTTAAACGTCGATATATGCAATAAAAACAGAACTTCTCCCCTTTTCAATATCTTACTCAGTATTTTAACGAGAAACAAATAGTTTATTGAAAATGAAGTATTTAAGGTTATTATCTAATCAATTATGTGTTTGCATTATTTTTATCGTATATATAATGAATTAATACCCATAAACTGAAATCTCACAAAAACGTGGAAAAACGGCAAAATATTGCCTAATTCGATGATATTTTGTTTAAATCACGTAAAGGAAAAGGGGATGATAAACGTCAAAATATTGCTAAATTCGATGATTTTTCGTACGAAACAAAATGCACGAAAACTTGCTCAAAATGCAATATTATGCGAAATACTGAGATTTGAAGGCCAAATCACATATCGTGAAACTACATGAAATAGTTTCGAAATATTGGTACAAATGAATATATTTGCGTAATATCAAACTACATGATTAACGTGAAAAAGTCACTATTTTACCATATTTGAGGATTTTACCTTCAAATCATAGAGCGAGGTTTCGTATTATTTAGATCCAAGAAAAGACATATGACAATGTTGTTTAAAAATACAAATGATAAAAAAACAATGTGTTTTCATTAGAATTAACTAAAATGTTCTTGATTTTCCGTTTATATTACCGATGGAAGATGTACACGTAAAACCGCTCTAATCCTGCTGAAACGTCGATATATGCAATAAAAACAGAACTTCTTCCCTTTTCAATATCTTACTCAGTATTTTAACGAGAAACAAATAGTTGATTGAAAATGAAGTATTTAAGGTTATTATCTAATCAATTATGTGTTTGCATCATTTTTATCGTATATATAATGAATTAATACCAATAAACTGAAAATTCACAAAAACGTGGAAAAACGTCAAAATATTGCCTAATTCGATGATATTTTGTTTAAATCACATAAAGGAAAGGGGATGATAAACGTCAAAATATTGCTAAATTCGATGATTTTTCGAACGAAACAAAATGCAAGAAAACTTGCTTAAAATGCGAAATTCTGAGATTTGAAGGCCAAATCATATATCGTGATACTACATGAAATAGTATCGAAATATTGATAAAAATGAACATATTTACGTAATATCAAACTACATGAAAAACGTGAAAAAAGTCACTATTTAACCATATTTGAGGATTTTAACTTCAAATCATAGAGCGAGGTTTCGTATTATTTCGATCCAAGAAAAGAAATATGACAATGTTGTTTCCAATACAAATCATAAAAATCAATGTGTTTTCATTAGAATTATCTAAAATGTTCCTGATTTTCCGTTTATATTACCGATGGAAGATGTACACGAAAACCGCTCTATTCCGGCTTAAACGTCGATATATGCAATAAAAACAGAACTTCTCTCCTTTTCAATATCTTACTCAGTATTTTTAACGAGAAACAAATAGTTTATTGAAAATGAAGTATTTAAGGTTATTATCTAATCAATTATGTGTTTGCATTATTTTTATCGTATATATAATGAATTAATACCCATAAACTGAAATCTCACAAAAACGTGGAAAAACGGCAAAATATTGTCTAATTCGATGATATTTTGTTTAAATCACGTAAAGGAAAAGGGGATGATAAACGTCAAAATATTGCTAAATTCGATGATTTTTCGTACGAAACAAAATGCACGAAAACTTGCTTAAAATGCAATATTATGCGAAATTCTGAGATTTGAAGGCCAAATCACATATCGTGATACTACATGAAATAGTATCGAAATATTGATAAAGATGAATATATTTACGTAATATCAAACTACATGAAAAACGTGAAAAAAGTCACTATTTAACCATATTTGAGGATTTTACCTTCAAATCATAGAGCGAGGTTTCGTATTATTTCGATCCAAGAAAAGACATATGACAATGTTGTTTCCAATACAAATCATAAAAATAAATGTGTTTTCATTAGAATTATCTAAAATGTTCCTGATTTTCCGTTTATATTACCGATGGAAGATGTACACGAAAACCGCTCTTTTCCGGCTTAAACGTCGATATATGCAATAAAAACAGAACTTCTCCCCTTTTCAATATCTTACTCAGTATTTTAACGAGAAACAAATAGTTTATTGAAAATGAAGTATTTAAGGTTATTATCTAATCAATTATGTGTTTGCATTATTTTTATCGTATATATAATGAATTAATACCCATAAACTGAAATCTCACAAAAACGTGGAAAAACGGCAAAATATTGCCTAATTCGATGATATTTTGTTTAAATCACGTAAAGGAAAAGGGGATGATAAACGTCAAAATATTGCTAAATTCGATGATTTTTCGTACGAAACAAAATGCACGAAAACTTGCTCAAAATGCAATATTATGCGAAATACTGAGATTTGAAGGCCAAATCACATATCGTGAAACTACATGAAATAGTTTCGAAATATTGGTACAAATGAATATATTTGCGTAATATCAAACTACATGATTAACGTGAAAAAGTCACTATTTTACCATATTTGAGGATTTTACCTTCAAATCATAGAGCGAGGTTTCGTATTATTTAGATCCAAGAAAAGACATATGACAATGTTGTTTAAAAATACAAATGATAAAAAAACAATGTGTTTTCATTAGAATTAACTAAAATGTTCTTGATTTTCCGTTTATATTACCGATGGAAGATGTACACGTAAAACCGCTCTAATCCTGCTGAAACGTCGATATATGCAATAAAAACAGAACTTCTTCCCTTTTCAATATCTTACTCAGTATTTTAACGAGAAACAAATAGTTGATTGAAAATGAAGTATTTAAGGTTATTATCTAATCAATTATGTGTTTGCATCATTTTTATCGTATATATAATGAATTAATACCAATAAACTGAAAATTCACAAAAACGTGGAAAAACGTCAAAATATTGCCTAATTCGATGATATTTTGTTTAAATCACATAAAGGAAAGGGGATGATAAACGTCAAAATATTGCTAAATTCGATGATTTTTCGAACGAAACAAAATGCAAGAAAACTTGCTTAAAATGCGAAATTCTGAGATTTGAAGGCCAAATCATATATCGTGATACTACATGAAATAGTATCGAAATATTGATAAAAATGAACATATTTACGTAATATCAAACTACATGAAAAACGTGAAAAAAGTCACTATTTAACCATATTTGAGGATTTTAACTTCAAATCATAGAGCGAGGTTTCGTATTATTTCGATCCAAGAAAAGAAATATGACAATGTTGTTTCCAATACAAATCATAAAAATCAATGTGTTTTCATTAGAATTATCTAAAATGTTCCTGATTTTCCGTTTATATTACCGATGGAAGATGTACACGAAAACCGCTCTATTCCGGCTTAAACGTCGATATATGCAATAAAAACAGAACTTCTCTCCTTTTCAATATCTTACTCAGTATTTTTAACGAGAAACAAATAGTTTATTGAAAATGAAGTATTTAAGGTTATTATCTAATCAATTATGTGTTTGCATTATTTTTATCGTATATATAATGAATTAATACCCATAAACTGAAATCTCACAAAAACGTGGAAAAACGGCAAAATATTGTCTAATTCGATGATATTTTGTTTAAATCACGTAAAGGAAAAGGGGATGATAAACGTCAAAATATTGCTAAATTCGATGATTTTTCGTACGAAACAAAATGCACGAAAACTTGCTTAAAATGCAATATTATGCGAAATTCTGAGATTTGAAGGCCAAATCACATATCGTGATACTACATGAAATAGTATCGAAATATTGATAAAGATGAATATATTTACGTAATATCAAACTACATGAAAAACGTGAAAAAAGTCACTATTTAACCATATTTGAGGATTTTACCTTCAAATCATAGAGCGAGGTTTCGTATTATTTCGATCAAGAAAAGACATATGACAATGTTGTTTCCAATACAAATCATAAAAATAAATGTGTTTTCATTAGAATTATCTAAAATGTTCCTGATTTTCCGTTTATATTACCGATGGAAGATGTACACGAAAACCGCTCTTTTCCGGCTTAAACGTCGATATATGCAATAAAAACAGAACTTCTCCCCTTTTCAATATCTTACTCAGTATTTTAACGAGAAACAAATAGTTTATTGAAAATGAAGTATTTAAGGTTATTATCTAATCAATTATGTGTTTGCATTATTTTTATCGTATATATAATGAATTAATACCCATAAACTGAAATCTCAGAAAAACGTGGAAAAACGGCAAAATATTGCCTAATTCGATGATATTTTGTTTAAATCACGTAAAGGAAAAGGGGATGATAAACGTCAAAATATTGCTAAATTCGATGATTTTTCGTACGAAACAAAATGCACGAAAACTTGCTCAAAATGCAATATTATGCGAAATTCTGAGATTTGAAGGCCAAATCACATATCGTGAAACTACATGAAATAGTTTCGAAATATTGGTACAAATGAATATATTTACGTAATATCAAACTACATGAAAAACGTGAAAAAAGTCACTATTTAACCATATTTGAGGATTTTAACTTCAAATCATAGAGCGAGGTTTCGTATTATTTCGATCCAAGAAAAGAAATATGACAATGTTGTTTCCAATACAAATCATAAAAATCAATGTGTTTTCATTAGAATTATCTAAAATGTTCCTGATTTTCCGTTTATATTACCGATGGAAGATGTACACGAAAACCGCTCTATTCCGGCTTAAACGTCGATATATGCAATAAAAACAGAACTTCTCCCCTTTTCAATATCTTACTCAGTATTTTTAACGACAAACAAATAGTTTATTGAAAATGAAGTATTTAAGGTTATTATCTAATCAATTATGTGTTTGCATTATTTTTATCGTATATATAATGAATTAATACCCATAAACTGAAATCTCACAAAAACGTGGAAAAACGGCAAAATATTGTCTAATTCGATGATATTTTGTTTAAATCACGTAAAGGAAAAGGGGATGATAAACGTCAAAATATTGCTAAATTCGATGATTTTTCGTACGAAACAAAATGCACGAAAACTTGCTTAAAATGCAATATTATGCGAAATTCTGAGATTTGAAGGCCAAATCACATATCGTGAAACTACATGAAATAGTTTCGAAATATTGGTACAAATGAATATATTTACGTAATATCAAACTACATGAAAAACGTGAAAAAAGTCACTATTTAACCATATTTGAGGATTTTAACTTCAAATCATAGAGCGAGGTTTCGTATTATTTAGATCCAAGAAAAGACATATGACAATGTTGTTTAAAAATACAAATGATAAAAAAACAATGTGTTTTCATTAGAATTAACTAAAATGTTCTTGATTTTCCGTTTATATTACCGATGGAAGATGTACACGTAAAACCGCTCTAATCCTGCTGAAACGTCGATATATGCAATAAAAACAGAACTTCTTCCCTTTTCAATATCTTACTCAGTATTTTAACGAGAAACAAATAGTTGATTGAAAATGAAGTATTTAAGGTTATTATCTAATCAATTATGTGTTTGCATCATTTTTATCGTATATATAATGAATTAATACCAATAAACTGAAAATTCACAAAAACGTGGAAAAACGTCAAAATATTGCCTAATTCGATGATATTTTGTTTAAATCACATAAAGGAAAAGGGGATGATAAACGTCAAAATATTGCTAAATTCGATGATTTTTCGAACGAAACAAAATGCAAGAAAACTTGCTTAAAATGCAATATTATGCGAAATTCTGAGATTTGAAGGCCAAATCATATATCGTGATACTACATGAAATAGTATCGAAATATTGATAAAAATGAATATATTTACGTAATATCAAACTACATGAAAAACGTGAAAAAAGTCACTATTTAACCATATTTGAGGATTTTACCTTCAAATCATAGAGCGAGGTTTCGTATTATTTCGATCCAAGAAAAGACATATGACAATGTTGTTTCCAATACAAATCATAAAAATAAATGTGTTTTCATTAGAATTATCTAAAATGTTCCTGATTTTCCGTTTATATTACCGATGGAAGATGTACACGAAAACCGCTCTTTTCCGGCTTAAACGTCGATATATGCAATAAAAACAGAACTTCTCCCCTTTTCAATATCTTACTCAGTATTTTAACGAGAAGCAAATAGTTTATTGAAAATGAAGTATTTAAGGTTATTATCTAATCAATTATGTGTTTGCATTATTTTTATCGTATATATAATGAATTAATACCCATAAACTGAAATCTCACAAAAACGTGGAAAAACGGCAAAATATTGCCTAATTCGATGATATTTTGTTTAAATCACGTAAAGGAAAAGGGGATGATAAACGTCAAAATATTGCTAAATTCGATGATTTTTCGTACGAAACAAAATGCACGAAAACTTGCTCAAAATGCAATATTATGCGAAATACTGAGATTTGAAGGCCAAATCACATATCGTGAAACTACATGAAATAGTTTCGAAATATTGGTACAAATGAATATATTTGCGTAATATCAAACTACATGATTAACGTGAAAAAGTCACTATTTTACCATATTTGAGGATTTTACCTTCAAATCATAGAGCGAGGTTTCGTATTATTTAGATCCAAGAAAAGACATATGACAATGTTGTTTAAAAATACAAATGATAAAAAAACAATGTGTTTTCATTAGAATTAACTAAAATGTTCTTGATTTTCCGTTTATATTACCGATGGAAGATGGACACGTAAAACCGCTCTAATCCTGCTGAAACGTCGATATATGAAATAAAAACAGAACTTCTTCCCTTTTCAATATCTTACTCAGTATTTTAACGAGAAACAAATAGTTGATTGAAAATGAAGTATTTAAGGTTATTATCTAATCAATTATGTGTTTGCATCATTTTTATCGTATATATAATGAATTAATACCAATAAACTGAAAATTCACAAAAACGTGGAAAAACGTCAAAATATTGCCTAATTCGATGATATTTTGTTTAAATCACATAAAGGAAAGGGGATGATAAACGTCAAAATATTGCTAAATTCGATGATTTTTCGAACGAAACAAAATGCAAGAAAACTTGCTTAAAATGCAATATTATGCGAAATTCTGAGATTTGAAGGCCAAATCATATATCGTGATACTACATGAAATAGTATCGAAATATTGATAAAAATGAATATATTTACGTAATATCAAACTACATGAAAAACGTGAAAAAAGTCACTATTTAACCATATTTGAGGATTTTAACTTCAAATCATAGAGCGAGGTTTCGTATTATTTCGATCCAAGAAAAGAAATATGACAATGTTGTTTCCAATACAAATCATAAAAATCAATGTGTTTTCATTAGAATTATCTAAAATGTTCCTGATTTTCCGTTTATATTACCGATGGAAGATGTACACGAAAACCGCTCTATTCCGGCTTAAACGTCGATATATGCAATAAAAACAGAACTTCTCCCCTTTTCAATATCTTACTCAGTATTTTTAACGACAAACAAATAGTTTATTGAAAATGAAGTATTTAAGGTTATTATCTAATCAATTATGTGTTTGCATTATTTTTATCGTATATATAATGAATTAATACCCATAAACTGAAATCTCACAAAAACGTGGAAAAACGGCAAAATATTGTCTAATTCGATGATATTTTGTTTAAATCATGTAAAGGAAAAGGGGATGATAAACGTCAAAATATTGCTAAATTCGATGATTTTTCGTACGAAACAAAATGCACGAAAACTTGCTTAAAATGCAATATTATGCGAAATTCTGAGATTTGAAGGCCAAATCACATATCGTGATACTACATGAAATAGTATCGAAATATTGATAAAGATGAATATATTTACGTAATATCAAACTACATGAAAAACGTGAAAAAAGTCACTATTTAACCATATTTGAGGATTTTAACTTCAAATCATAGAGCGAGGTTTCGTATTATTTCGATCCAAGAAAAGAAATATGACAATGTTGTTTCCAATACAAATCATAAAAATAAATGTGTTTTCATTAGAATTATCTAAAATGTTCCTGATTTTCCGTTTATATTACCGATGGGATGTACACGAAAACCGCTCTATTCCAGCTTAAACGTCGATATATGCAATAAAAACAGAACTTCTCCCCTTTTCAATATCTTACTCAGTATTTTAACGAGAAACAAATAGTTTATTGAAAATGAAGTATTTAAGGTTATTATCTAATCAATTGTGTTTGCATTATTTTTATCGTATATATAATGAATTAATACCCATAAACTGAAATCTCACAAAAACGTGGAAAAACGGCAAAATATTGCCTAATTCGATGCTATTTTGTTTTAATCACGTAAAGGAAAAGGGGATGATAAACGTCAAAATATTGCTAAATTCGATGATTTTTCGTACGAAACAAAATGCACGAAAACTTGCTCAAAATGCAATATTATGCGAAATTCTGAGATTTGAAGGCCAAATCACATATCGTGAAACTACATGAAATAGTTTCGAAATATTGGTACAAATGAATATATTTGCGTAATATCAAACTACATGATTAACGTGAAAAAGTCACTATTTTACCATATTTGAGGATTTTACCTTCAAATCATAGAGCGAGGTTTCGTATTATTTAGATCCAAGAAAAGACATATGACAATGTTGTTTAAAAATACAAATGATAAAAAAACAATGTGTTTTCATTAGAATTAACTAAAATGTTCTTGATTTTCCGTTTATATTACCGATGGAAGATGTACACGTAAAACCGCTCTAATCCTGCTGAAACGACGATATATGCAATAAAAACAGAACTTCTTCCCTTTTCAATATCTTACTCAGTATTTTAACGAGAAACAAATAGTTGATTGAAAATGAAGTATTTAAGGTTATTATCTAATCAATTATGTGTTTGCATCATTTTTATCGTATATATAATGAATTAATACCAATAAACTGAAAATTCACAAAAACGTGGAAAAACGGCAAAATATTGTCTAATTCGATGATATTTTGTTTAAATCACGTAAAGGAAAAGGGGATGATAAACGTCAAAATATTGCTAAATTCGATGATTTTTCGTACGAAACAAAATGCACGAAAACTTGCATAAAATGCAATATTATGCGAAATTCTGAGATTTGAAGGCCAAATCACATATCGTGATACTACATGAAATAGTATCGAAATATTGATAAAGATGAATATATTTACGTAATATCAAACTACATGAAAAACGTGAAAAAAGTCACTATTTAACCATATTTGAGGATTTTAACTTCAAATCATAGAGCGAGGTTTCGTATTATTTCGATCCAAGAAAAGACATATGACAATGTTGTTTCCAATACAAATCATAAAAATAAATGTGTTTTCATTAGAATTATCTAAAATGTTCCTGATTTTCCGTTTATATTACCGATGGAAGATGTACACGAAAACCGCTCTATTCCGGCTTAAACGTCGATATATGCAATAAAAACAGAACTTCTCCCCTTTTCAATATCTTACTCAGTATTTTTAACGACAAACAAATAGTTTATTGAAAATGAAGTATTTAAGGTTATTATCTAATCAATTATGTGTTTGCATTATTTTTATCGTATATATAATGAATTAATACCCATAAACTGAAATCTCACAAAAACGTGGAAAAACGGCAAAATATTGTCTAATTCGATGATATTTTGTTTAAATCACGTAAAGGAAAAGGGGATGATAAACGTCAAAATATTGCTAAATTCGATGATTTTTCGTACGAAACAAAATGCACGAAAACTTGCTTAAAATGCAATATTATGCGAAATTCTGAGATTTGAAGGCCAAATCACATATTGTGATACTACATGAAATAGAATCGAAATATTGATAAAGATGAATATATTTACGTAATATCAAACTACATGAAAAACGTGAAAAAAGTCACTATTTAACCATATTTGAGGATTTTAACTTCAAATCATAGAGCGAGGTTTCGTATTATTTCGATCCAAGAAAAGACATATGACAATGTTGTTTCCAATACAAATCATAAAAATAAATGTGTTTTCATTAGAATTATCTAAAATGTTCCTGATTTTCCGTTTATATTACCGATGGAAGATGTACACGAAAACCGCTCTATTCCGGCTTAAACGTCGATATATGCAATAAAAACAGAACTTCTCCCCTTTTCAATATCTTACTCAGTATTTTAACGAGAAACAAATAGTTTATTGAAAATGAAGTATTTAAGGTTATTATCTAATCAATTATGTGTTTGCATTATTTTTATCGTATATATAATGAATTAATACCCATAAACTGAAATCTCACAAAAACGTGGAAAAACGGCAAAATATTGCCTAATTCGATGATATTTTGTTTAAATCACGTAAAGGAAAAGGGGATGATAAACGTCAAAATATTGCTAAATTCGATGATTTTTCGTACGAAACAAAATGCACGAAAACTTGCTCAAAATGCAATATTATGCGAAATTCTGAGATTTGAAGGCCAAATCACATATCGTGAAACTACATGAAATAGTTTCGAAATATTGGTACAAATGAATATATTTACGTAATATCAAACTACATGAAAAACGTGAAAAAAGTCACTATTTAACCATATTTGAGGATTTTAACTTCAAATCATAGAGCGAGGTTTCGTATTATTTCGATCCAAGAAAAGAAATATGACAATGTTGTTTCCAATACAAATCATAAAAATCAATGTGTTTTCATTAGAATTATCTAAAATGTTCCTGATTTTCCGTTTATATTACCGATGGAAGATGTACACGAAAACCGCTCTATTCCGGCTTAAACGTCGATATATGCAATAAAAACAGAACTTCTCCCCTTTTCAATATCTTACTCAGTATTTTTAACGACAAACAAATAGTTTATTGAAAATGAAGTATTTAAGGTTATTATCTAATCAATTATGTGTTTGCATTATTTTTATCGTATATATAATGAATTAATACCCATAAACTGAAATCTCACAAAAACGTGGAAAAACGGCAAAATATTGTCTAATTCGATGATATTTTGTTTAAATCACGTAAAGGAAAAGGGGATGATAAACGTCAAAATATTGCTAAATTCGATGATTTTTCGTACGAAACAAAATGCACGAAAACTTGCTTAAAATGCAATATTATGCGAAATTCTGAGATTTGAAGGCCAAATCACATATCGTGATACTACATGATATAGTATCGAAATATTGATAAAGATGAATATATTTACGTAATATCAAACTACATGAAAAACGTGAAAAAAGTCACTATTTAACCATATTTGAGGATTTTAACTTCAAATCATAGAGCGAGGTTTCGTATTATTTCGATCCAAGAAAAGACATATGACAATGTTGTTTCCAATACAAATCATAAAAATAAATGTGTTTTCATTAGAATTATCTAAAATGTTCCTGATTTTCCGTTTATATTACCGATGGAAGATGTACACGAAAACCGCTCTATTCCGGCTTAAACGTCGATATATGCAATAAAAACAGAACTTCTCCCCTTTTCAATATCTTTCTCAGTATTTTAACGAGAAACAAATAGTTTATTGAAAATGAAGTATTTAAGGTTATTATCTAATCAATTATGTGTTTGCATTATTTTTATCGTATATATAATGAATTAATACCCATAAACTGAAATCTCACAAAAACGTGGAAAAACGGCAAAATATTGCCTAATTCGATGATATTTTGTTTAAATCACGTAAAGGAAAAGGGGATGATAAACGTCAAAATATTGCTAAATTCGATGATTTTTCGTACGAAACAAAATGCACGAAAACTTGCTCAAAATGCAATATTATGCGAAATTCTGAGATTTGAAGGCCAAATCACATATCGTGAAACTACATGAAATAGTTTCGAAATATTGGTACAAATGAATATATTTGCGTAATATCAAACTACATGATTAACGTGAAAAAGTCACTATTTTACCATATTTGAGGATTTTACCTTCAAATCATAGAGCGAGGTTTCGTATTATTTAGATCCAAGAAAAGACATATGACAATGTTGTTTAAAAATACAAATGATAAAAAAACAATGTGTTTTCATTAGAATTAACTAAAATGTTCTTGATTTTCCGTTTATATTACCGATGGAAGATGTACACGTAAAACCGCTCTAATCCTGCTGAAACGTCGATATATGCAATAAAAACAGAACTTCTTCCCTTTTCAATATCTTACTCAGTATTTTAACGAGAAACAAATAGTTGATTGAAAATGAAGTATTTAAGGTTATTATCTAATCAATTATGTGTTTGCATCATTTTTATCGTATATATAATGAATTAA
This sequence comes from Procambarus clarkii, assembly GCF_040958095.1. Classification (NCBI taxonomy): domain Eukaryota; kingdom Metazoa; phylum Arthropoda; class Malacostraca; order Decapoda; family Cambaridae; genus Procambarus; species Procambarus clarkii. Next base: position 35,441 of record NW_027189200.1, read on the forward strand.
TACCAATAAACTGAAAATTCACAAAAACGTGGAAAAACGTCAAAATATTGCCTAATTCGATGATATTTTGTTTAAATCACATAAAGGAAAAGGGGATGATAAACGTCAAAATATTGCTAAATATGATGATTTTTCGAACGAAACAAAATGCAAGAAAACTTGCTTAAAATGCAATATTATGCGAAATTCTGAGATTTGAAGGCCAAATCACATATCGTGAAACTACATGAAATAGTTTCGAAATATTGGTACAAATGAATATATTTGCGTAATATCAAACTACATGATTAACGTGAAAAAGTCACTATTTTACCATATTTGAGGATTTTACCTTCAAATCATAGAGCGAGGTTTCGTATTATTTAGATCCAAGAAAAGACATATGACAATGTTGTTTAAAAATACAAATGATAAAAAAACAATGTGTTTTCATTAGAATTAACTAAAATGTTCTTGATTTTCCGTTTATATTACCGATGGAAGATGTACACGTAAAACCGCTCTAATCCTGCTGAAACGTCGATATATGCAATAAAAACAGAACTTCTTCCCTTTTCAATATCTTACTCAGTATTTTAACGAGAAACAAATAGTTGATTGAAAATGAAGTATTTAAGGTTATTATCTAATCAATTATGTGTTTGCATCATTTTTATCGTATATATAATGAATTAATACCAATAAACTGAAAATTCACAAAAACGTGGAAAAACGTCAAAATATTGCCTAATTCGATGATATTTTGTTTAAATCACATAAAGGAAAAGGGGATGATAAACGTCAAAATATTGCTAAATATGATGATTTTTCGAACGAAACAAAATGCAAGAAAACTTGCTTAAAATGCAATATTATGCGAAATTCTGAGATTTGAAGGCCAAATCATATATCGTGATACTACATGAAATAGTATCGAAATACTGATAAAAATGAATATATTTACGTAATATCAAACTACATGAAAAACGTGAAAAAAGTCACTATTTAACCATATTTGAGGATTTTAACTTCAAATCATAGAGCGAGGTTTCGTATTATTTCGATCCAAGAAAAGAAATATGACAATGTTGTTTCCAATACAAATCATAAAAATCAATGTGTTTTCATTAGAATTATCTAAAATGTTCCTGATTTTCCGTTTATATTACCGATGGAAGATGTACACGAAAACCGCTCTATTCCGGCTTAAACGTCGATATATGCAATAAAAACAGAACTTCTCCCCTTTTCAATATCTTACTCAGTATTTTTAACGACAAACAAATAGTTTATTGAAAATGAAGTATTTAAGGTTATTATCTAATCAATTATGTGTTTGCATTATTTTTATCGTATATATAATGAATTAATACCCATAAACTGAAATCTCACAAAAACGTGGAAAAACGGCAAAATATTGTCTAATTCGATGATATTTTGTTTAAATCACGTAAAGGAAAAGGGGATGATAAACGTCAAAATATTGCTAAATTCGATGATTTTTCGTACGAAACAAAATGCACGAAAACTTGCTTAAAATGCAATATTATGCGAAATTCTGAGATTTGAAGGCCAAATCACATATCGTGATACTACATGAAATAGAATCGAAATATTGATAAAGATGAATATATTTACGTAATATCAAACTACATGAAAAACGTGAAAAAAGTCACTATTTAACCATATTTGAGGATTTTAACTTCAAATCATAGAGCGAGGTTTCGTATTATTTCGATCCAAGAAAAGACATATGACAATGTTGTTTCCAATACAAATCATAAAAATAAATGTGTTTTCATTAGAATTATCTAAAATGTTCCTGATTTTCCGTTTATATTACCGATGGAAGATGTACACGAAAACCGCTCTATTCCGGCTTAAACGTCGATATATGCAATAAAAACAGAACTTCTCCCCTTTTCAATATCTTACTCAGTATTTTAACGAGAAACAAATAGTTTATTGAAAATGAAGTATTTAAGGTTATTATCTAATCAATTATGTGTTTGCATTATTTTTATCGTATATATAATGAATTAATACCCATAAACTGAAATCTCACAAAAACGTGGAAAAACGGCAAAATATTGCCTAATTCGATGATATTTTGTTTAAATCACGTAAAGGAAAAGGGGATGATAAACGTCAAAATATTGCTAAATTCGATGATTTTTCGTACGAAACAAAATGCACGAAAACTTGCTCAAAATGCAATATTATGCGAAATTCTGAGATTTGAATGCCAAATCACATATCGTGAAACTACATGAAATAGTTTCGAAATATTGGTACAAATGAATATATTTACGTAATATCAAACTACATGAAAAACGTGAAAAAAGTCACTATTTAACCATATTTGAGGATTTTAACTTCAAATCATAGAGCGAGGTTTCGTATTATTTCGATCCAAGAAAAGAAATATGACAATGTTGTTTCCAATACAAATCATAAAAATCAATGTGTTTTCATTAGAATTATCTAAAATGTTCCTGATTTTCCGTTTATATTACCGATGGAAGATGTACACGAAAACCGCTCTATTCCGGCTTAAACGTCGATATATGCAATAAAAACAGAACTTCTCCCCTTTTCAATATCTTACTCAGTATTTTTAACGACAAACAAATAGTTTATTGAAAATGAAGTATTTAAGGTTATTATCTAATCAATTATGTGTTTGCATTATTTTTATCGTATATATAATGAATTAATACCCATAAACTGAAATCTCACAAAAACGTGGAAAAACGGCAAAATATTGTCTAATTCGATGATATTTTGTTTAAATCACGTAAAGGAAAAGGGGATGATAAACGTCAAAATATTGCTAAATTCGATGATTTTTCGTACGAAACAAAATGCACGAAAACTTGCTTAAAATGCAATATTATGCGAAATTCTGAGATTTGAAGGCCAAATCACATATCGTGATACTACATGATATAGTATCGAAATATTGATAAAGATGAATATATTTACGTAATATCAAACTACATGAAAAACGTGAAAAAAGTCACTATTTAACCATATTTGAGGATTTTAACTTCAAATCATAGAGCGAGGTTTCGTATTATTTCGATCCAAGAAAAGACATATGACAATGTTGTTTCCAATACAAATCATAAAAATAAATGTGTTTTCATTAGAATTATCTAAAATGTTCCTGATTTTCCGTTTATATTACCGATGGAAGATGTACACGAAAACCGCTCTATTCCGGCTTAAACGTCGATATATGCAATAAAAACAGAACTTCTCCCCTTTTCAATATCTTTCTCAGTATTTTAACGAGAAACAAATAGTTTATTGAAAATGAAGTATTTAAGGTTATTATCTAATCAATTATGTGTTTGCATTATTTTTATCGTATATATAATGAATTAATACCCATAAACTGAAATCTCACAAAAACGTGGAAAAACGGCAAAATATTGCCTAATTCGATGATATTTTGTTTAAATCACGTAAAGGAAAAGGGGATGATAAACGTCAAAATATTGCTAAATTCGATGATTTTTTGTACGAAATAGAATGCACGAAAACTTGCTCAAAATGCAATATTATGCGAAATTCTGAGATTTGAAGGCCAAATCACATATCGTGAAACTACATGAAATAGTTTCGAAATATTGGTACAAATGAATATATTTGCGTAATATCAAACTACATGATTAACGTGAAAAAGTCACTATTTTACCATATTTGAGGATTTTACCTTCAAATCATAGAGCGAGGTTTCGTATTATTTAGATCCAAGAAAAGACATATGACAATGTTGTTTAAAAATACAAATGATAAAAAAACAATGTGTTTTCATTAGAATTAACTAAAATGTTCTTGATTTTCCGTTTATATTACCGATGGAAGATGTACACGTAAAACCGCTCTAATCCTGCTGAAACGTCGATATATGCAATAAAAACAGAACTTCTTCCCTTTTCAATATCTTACTCAGTATTTTAACGAGAAACAAATAGTTGATTGAAAATGAAGTATTTAAGGTTATTATCTAATCAATTATGTGTTTGCATCATTTTTATCGTATATATAATGAATTAATACCAATAAACTGAAAATTCACAAAAACGTGGAAAAACGTCAAAATATTGCCTAATTCGATGATATTTTGTTTAAATCACATAAAGGAAAAGGGGATGATAAACGTCAAAATATTGCTAAATATGATGATTTTTCGAACGAAACAAAATGCAAGAAAACTTGCTTAAAATGCAATATTATGCGAAATTCTGAGATTTGAAGGCCAAATCATATATCGTGATACTACATGAAATAGTATCGAAATACTGATAAAAATGAATATATTTACGTAATATCAAACTACATGAAAAACGTGAAAAAAGTCACTATTTAACCATATTTGAGGATTTTAACTTCAAATCATAGAGCGAGGTTTCGTATTATTTCGATCCAAGAAAAGAAATATGACAATGTTGTTTCCAATACAAATCATAAAAATCAATGTGTTTTCATTAGAATTATCTAAAATGTTCCTGATTTTCCGTTTATATTACCGATGGAAGATGTACACGAAAACCGCTCTATTCCGGCTTAAACGTCGATATATGCAATAAAAACAGAACTTCTCCCCTTTTCAATATCTTACTCAGTATTTTTAACGACAAACAAATAGTTTATTGAAAATGAAGTATTTAAGGTTATTATCTAATCAATTATGTGTTTGCATTATTTTTATCGTTTATATAATGAATTAATACCCATAAACTGAAATCTCACAAAAACGTGGAAAAACGGCAAAATATTGTCTAATTCGATGATATTTTGTTTAAATCACGTAAAGGAAAAGGGGATGATAAACGTCAAAATATTGCTAAATTCGATGATTTTTCGTACGAAACAAAATGCACGAAAACTTGCATAAAATGCAATATTATGCGAAATTCTGAGATTTGAAGGCCAAATCACATATCGTGATACTACATGAAATAGTATCGAAATATTGATAAAGATGAATATATTTACGTAATATCAAATTACATGAAAAACGTGAAAAAAGTCACTATTTAACCATATTTGAGGATTTTAACTTCAAATCATAGAGCGAGGTTTCGTATTATTTCGATCCAAGAAAAGACATATGACAATGTTGTTTCCAATACAAATCATAAAAATAAATGTGTTTTCATTAGAATTATCTAAAATGTTCCTGATTTTCCGTTTATATTACCGATGGAAGATGTACACGAAAACCGCTCTATTCCGGCTTAAACGTCGATATATGCAATAAAAACAGAACTTCTCCCCTTTTCAATATCTTACTCAGTATTTTAACGAGAAACAAATAGTTTATTGAAAATGAAGTATTTAAGGTTATTATCTAATCAATTATGTGTTTGCATTATTTTTATCGTATATATAATGAATTAATACCCATAAACTGAAATCTCACAAAAACGTGGAAAAACGGCAAAATATTGCCTAATTCGATGCTATTTTGTTTAAATCACGTAAAGGAAAAGGGGATGATAAACGTCAAAATATTGCTAAATTCGATGATTTTTCGTACGAAACAAAATGCACGAAAACTTGCTCAAAATGCAATATTATGCGAAATTCTGAGATTTGAAGGCCAAATCACATATCGTGAAACTACATGAAATAGTTTCGAAATATTGGTACAAATGAATATGTTTGCGTAATATCAAACTACATGATTAACGTGAAAAAGTCACTATTTTACCATATTTGAGGATTTTACCTTCAAATCATAGAGCGAGGTTTCGTATTATTTAGATCAAAGAAAAGACATATGACAATGTTGTTTAAAAATACAAATGATAAAAAAACAATGTGTTTTCATTAGAATTAACTAAAATGTTCTTGATTTTCCGTTTATATTACCGATGGAAGATGTACACGTAAAACCGCTCTAATCCTGCTGAAACGTCGATATATGCAATAAAAACAGAACTTCTTCCCTTTTCAATATCTTACTCAGTATTTTAACGAGAAACAAATAGTTGATTGAAAATGAAGTATTTAAGGTTATTATCTAATCAATTATGTGTTTGCATCATTTTTATCGTATATATAATGAATTAATACCAATAAACTGAAAATTCACAAAAACGTGGAAAAACGTCAAAATATTGCCTAATTCGATGATATTTTGTTTAAATCACATAAAGGAAAAGGGGATGATAAACGTCAAAATATTGCTAAATATGATGATTTTTCGAACGAAACAAAATGCAAGAAAACTTGCTTAAAATGCAATATTATGCGAAATTCTGAGATTTGAAGGCCAAATCATATATCGTGATACTACATGAAATAGTATCGAAATACTGATAAAAATGAATATATTTACGTAATATCAAACTACATGAAAAACGTGAAAAAAGTCACTATTTAACCATATTTGAGGATTTTAACTTCAAATCATAGAGCGAGGTTTCATATTATTTCGATCCAAGAAAAGAAATATGACAATGTTGTTTCCAATACAAATCATAAAAATCAATGTGTTTTCATTAGAATTATCTAAAATGTTCCTGATTTTCCGTTTATATTACCGATGGAAGATGTACACGAAAACCGCTCTATTCCGGCTTAAACGTCGATATATGCAATAAAAACAGAACTTCTCCCCTTTTCAATATCTTACTCAGTATTTTTAACGACAAACAAATAGTTTATTGAAAATGAAGTATTTAAGGTTATTATCTAATCAATTATGTGTTTGCATTATTTTTATCGTATATATAATGAATTAATACCCATAAACTGAAATCTCACAAAAACGTGGAAAAACGGCAAAATATTGTCTAATTCGATGATATTTTGTTTAAATCACGTAAAGGAAAAGGGGATGATAAACGTCAAAATATTGCTAAATTCGATGATTTTTCGTACGAAACAAAATGCACGAAAACTTGCATAAAATGCAATATTATGCGAAATTCTGAGATTTGAAGGACAAATCACATATCGTGATACTACATGAAATAGTATCGAAATATTGATAAAGATGAATATATTTACGTAATATCAAATTACATGAAAAACGTGAAAAAAGTCACTATTTAACCATATTTGAGGATTTTAACTACAATTCATAGAGCGAGGTTTCGTATTATTTCGATCCAAGAAAAGACATATGACAATGTTGTTTCCAATACAAATCATAAAAATAAATGTGTTTTCATTAGAATTATCTAAAATGTTCCTGATTTTCCGTTTATATTACCGATGGAAGATGTACACGAAAACCGCTCTATTCCGGCTTAAACGTCGATATATGCAATAAAAACAGAACTTCTCCCCTTTTCAATATCTTACTCAGTATTTTAACGAGAAACAAATAGTTTATTGAAAATGAAGTATTTAAGGTTATTATCTAATCAATTATGTGTTTGCATTATTTTTATCGTATATATAATGAATTAATACCCATAAACTGAAATCTCACAAAAACGTGGAAAAACGGCAAAATATTGCCTAATTCGATGCTATTTTGTTTAAATCACGTAAAGGAAAAGGGGATGATAAACGTCAAAATATTGCTAAATTCGATGATTTTTCGTACGAAACAAAATGCACGAAAACTTGCTCAAAATGCAATATTATGCGAAATTCTGAGATTTGAAGGCCAAATCACATATCGTGAAACTACATGAAATAGTTTCGAAATATTGGTACAAATGAATATGTTTGCGTAATATCAAACTACATGATTAACGTGAAAAAGTCACTATTTTACCATATTTGAGGATTTTACCTTCAAATCATAGAGCGAGGTTTCGTATTATTTAGATCAAAGAAAAGACATATGACAATGTTGTTTAAAAATACAAATGATAAAAAAACAATGTGTTTTCATTAGAATTAACTAAAATGTTCTTGATTTTCCGTTTATATTACCGATGGAAGATGTACACGTAAAACCGCTCTAATCCTGCTGAAACGTCGATATATGCAATAAAAACAGAACTTCTTCCCTTTTCAATATCTTACTCAGTATTTTAACGAGAAACAAATAGTTGATTGAAAATGAAGTATTTAAGGTTATTATCTAATCAATTATGTGTTTGCATCATTTTTATCGTATATATAATGAATTAATACCAATAAACTGAAAATTCACAAAAACGTGGAAAAACGTCAAAATATTGCCTAATTCGATGATATTTTGTTTAAATCACATAAAGGAAAAGGGGATGATAAACGTCAAAATATTGCTAAATTCGATGATTTTTCGAACGAAACAAAATGCAAGAAAACTTGCTTAAAATGCAATATTATGCGAAATTCTGAGATTTGAAGGCCAAATCATATATCGTGATACTACATGAAATAGTATCGAAATATTGATAAAAATGAATATATTTACGTAATATCAAACTACATGAAAAACGTGAAAAAAGTCACTATTTGACCATATTTGAGGATTTTAACTTCAAATCATAGAGCGAGGTTTCGTATTATTTTGATCCAAGAAAAGAAATATGACAATGTTGTTTCCAATACAAATCATAAAAATCAATGTGTTTTCATTAGAATTATCTAAAATGTTCCTGATTTTCCGTTTATATTACCGATGGAAGATGTACACGAAAACCGCTCTATTCCGGCTTAAACGTCGATATATGCAATAAAAACAGAACTTCTCCCCTTTTCAATATCTTACTCAGTATTTTTAACGACAAACAAATAGTTTATTGAAAATGAAGTATTTAAGGTTATTATCTAATCAATTATGTGTTTGCATTATTTTTATCGTTTATATAATGAATTAATACCCATAAACTGAAATCTCACAAAAACGTGGAAAAACGGCAAAATATTGTCTAATTCGATGATATTTTGTTTAAATCACGTAAAGGAAAAGGGGATGATAAACGTCAAAATATTGCTAAATTCGATGATTTTTCGTACGAAACAAAATGCACGAAAACTTGCATAAAATGCAATATTATGCGAAATTCTGAGATTTGAAGGCCAAATCACATATCGTGATACTACATGAAATAGTATCGAAATATTGATAAAGATGAATATATTTACGTAATATCAAATTACATGAAAAACGTGAAAAAAGTCACTATTTAACCATATTTGAGGATTTTAACTTCAAATCATAGAGCGAGGTTTCGTATTATTTCGATCCAAGAAAAGACATATGACAATGTTGTTTCCAATACAAATCATAAAAATAAATGTGTTTTCATTAGAATTATCTAAAATGTTCCTGATTTTCCGTTTATATTACCGATGGAAGATGTACACGAAAACCGCTCTATTCCGGCTTAAACGTCGATATATGCAATAAAAACAGAACTTCTCCCCTTTTCAATATCTTACTCAGTATTTTAACGAGAAACAAATAGTTTATTGAAAATGAAGTATTTAAGGTTATTATCTAATCAATTATGTGTTTGCATTATTTTTATCGTATATATAATGAATTAATACCCATAAACTGAAATCTCACAAAAACGTGGAAAAACGGCAAAATATTGCCTAATTCGATGCTATTTTGTTTAAATCACGTAAAGGAAAAGGGGATGATAAACGTCAAAATATTGCTAAATTCGATGATTTTTCGTACGAAACAAAATGCACGAAAACTTGCTCAAAATGCAATATTATGCGAAATTCTGAGATTTGAAGGCCAAATCACATATCGTGAAACTACATGAAATAGTTTCGAAATATTGGTACAAATGAATATGTTTGCGTAATATCAAACTACATGATTAACGTGAAAAAGTCACTATTTTACCATATTTGAGGATTTTACCTTCAAATCATAGAGCGAGGTTTCGTATTATTTAGATCAAAGAAAAGACATATGACAATGTTGTTTAAAAATACAAATGATAAAAAAACAATGTGTTTTCATTAGAATTAACTAAAATGTTCTTGATTTTCCGTTTATATTACCGATGGAAGATGTACACGTAAAACCGCTCTAATCCTGCTGAAACGTCGATATATGCAATAAAAACAGAACTTCTTCCCTTTTCAATATCTTACTCAGTATTTTAACGAGAAACAAATAGTTGATTGAAAATGAAGTATTTAAGGTTATTATCTAATCAATTATGTGTTTGCATCATTTTTATCGTATATATAATGAATTAATACCAATAAACTGAAAATTCACAAAAACGTGGAAAAACGTCAAAATATTGCCTAATTCGATGATATTTTGTTTAAATCACATAAAGGAAAAGGGGATGATAAACGTCAAAATATTGCTAAATATGATGATTTTTCGAACGAAACAAAATGCAAGAAAACTTGCTTAAAATGCAATATTATGCGAAATTCTGAGATTTGAAGGCCAAATCATATATCGTGATACTACATGAAATAGTATCGAAATACTGATAAAAATGAATATATTTACGTAATATCAAACTACATGAAAAACGTGAAAAAAGTCACTATTTAACCATATTTGAGGATTTTAACTTCAAATCATAGAGCGAGGTTTCATATTATTTCGATCCAAGAAAAGAAATATGACAATGTTGTTTCCAATACAAATCATAAAAATCAATGTGTTTTCATTAGAATTATCTAAAATGTTCCTGATTTTCCGTTTATATTACCGATGGAAGATGTACACGAAAACCGCTCTATTCCGGCTTAAACGTCGATATATGCAATAAAAACAGAACTTCTCCCCTTTTCAATATCTTACTCAGTATTTTTAACGACAAACAAATAGTTTATTGAAAATGAAGTATTTAAGGTTATTATCTAATCAATTATGTGTTTGCATTATTTTTATCGTATATATAATGAATTAATACCCATAAACTGAAATCTCACAAAAACGTGGAAAAACGGCAAAATATTGTCTAATTCGATGATATTTTGTTTAAATCACGTAAAGGAAAAGGGGATGATAAACGTCAAAATATTGCTAAATTCGATGATTTTTCGTACGAAACAAAATGCACGAAAACTTGCATAAAATGCAATATTATGCGAAATTCTGAGATTTGAAGGCCAAATCACATATCGTGATACTACATGAAATAGTATCGAAATATTGATAAAGATGAATATATTTACGTAATATCAAATTACATGAAAAACGTGAAAAAAGTCACTATTTAACCATATTTGAGGATTTTAACTACAATTCATAGAGCGAGGTTTCGTATTATTTCGATCCAAGAAAAGACATATGACAATGTTGTTTCCAATACAAATCATAAAAATAAATGTGTTTTCATTAGAATTATCTAAAATGTTCCTGATTTTCCGTTTATATTACCGATGGAAGATGTACACGAAAACCGCTCTATTCCGGCTTAAACGTCGATATATGCAATAAAAACAGAACTTCTCCCCTTTTCAATATCTTACTCAGTATTTTAACGAGAAACAAATAGTTTATTGAAAATGAAGTATTTAAGGTTATTATCTAATCAATTATGTGTTTGCATTATTTTTATCGTATATATAATGAATTAATACCCATAAACTGAAATCTCACAAAAACGTGGAAAAACGGCAAAATATTGCCTAATTCGATGCTATTTTGTTTAAATCACGTAAAGGAAAAGGGGATGATAAACGTCAAAATATTGCTAAATTCGATGATTTTTCGTACGAAACAAAATGCACGAAAACTTGCTCAAAATGCAATATTATGCGAAATTCTGAGATTTGAAGGCCAAATCACATATCGTGAAACTACATGAAATAGTTTCGAAATATTGGTACAAATGAATATGTTTGCGTAATATCAAACTACATGATTAACGTGAAAAAGTCACTATTTTACCATATTTGAGGATTTTACCTTCAAATCATAGAGCGAGGTTTCGTATTATTTAGATCAAAGAAAAGACATATGACAATGTTGTTTAAAAATACAAATGATAAAAAAACAATGTGTTTTCATTAGAATTAACTAAAATGTTCTTGATTTTCCGTTTATATTACCGATGGAAGATGTACACGTAAAACCGCTCTAATCCTGCTGAAACGTCGATATATGCAATAAAAACAGAACTTCTTCCCTTTTCAATATCTTACTCAGTATTTTAACGAGAAACAAATAGTTGATTGAAAATGAAGTATTTAAGGTTATTATCTAATCAATTATGTGTTTGCATCATTTTTATCGTATATATAATGAATTAATACCAATAAACTGAAAATTCACAAAAACGTGGAAAAACGTCAAAATATTGCCTAATTCGATGATATTTTGTTTAAATCACATAAAGGAAAAGGGGATGATAAACGTCAAAATATTGCTAAATTCGATGATTTTTCGAACGAAACAAAATGCAAGAAAACTTGCTTAAAATGCAATATTATGCGAAATTCTGAGATTTGAAGGCCAAATCATATATCGTGATACTACATGAAATAGTATCGAAATATTGATAAAAATGAATATATTTACGTAATATCAAACTACATGAAAAACGTGAAAAAAGTCACTATTTGACCATATTTGAGGATTTTAACTTCAAATCATAGAGCGAGGTTTCGTATTATTTTGATCCAAGAAAAGAAATATGACAATGTTGTTTCCAATACAAATCATAAAAATCAATGTGTTTTCATTAGAATTATCTAAAATGTTCCTGATTTTCCGTTTATATTACCGATGGAAGATGTACACGAAAACCGCTCTATTCCGGCTTAAACGTCGATATATGCAATAAAAACAGAACTTCTCCCCTTTTCAATATCTTACTCAGTATTTTTAACGAGAAACAAATAGTTTATTGAAAATGAAGTATTTAAGGTTATTATCTAATCAATTATGTGTTTGCATTATTTTTATCGTATATATAATGAATTAATACCCATAAACTGAAATCTCACAAAAACGTGGAAAAACGGCAAAATATTGTCTAATTCGATGATATTTTGTTTAAATCACGTAAAGGAAAAGGGGATGATAAACGTCAAAATATTGCTAAATTCGATGATTTTTCGTACGAAACAAAATGCACGAAAACTTGCATAAAATGCAATATTATGCGAAATTCTGAGATTTGAAGGCCAAATCACATATCGTGATATTACATGAAATAGTATCGAAATATTGATAAAGATGAATATATTTACGTAATATCAAACTACATGAAAAACGTGAAAAAAGTCACTATTTAACCATATTTGAGGATTTTAACTTCAAATCATAGAGCGAGGTTTCGTATTATTTCGATCCAAGAAAAGACATATGACAATGTTGTTTCCAATACAAATCATAAAAATAAATGTGTTTTCATTAGAATTATCTAAAATGTTCCTGATTTTCCGTTTATATTACCGATGGAAGATGTACACGAAAACCGCTCTATTCCGGCTTAAACGTCGATATATGCAATAAAAACAGAACTTCTCCCCTTTTCAATATCTTACTCAGTATTTTAACGAGAAACAAATAGTTTATTGAAAATGAAGTATTTAAGGTTATTATCTAATCAATTATGTGTTTGCATTATTTTTATCGTATATATAATGAATTAATACCCATAAACTGAAATCTCACAAAAACGTGGAAAAACGGCAAAATATTGCCTAATTCGATGCTATTTTGTTTAAATCACGTAAAGGAAAAGGGGATGATAAACGTCAAAATATTGCTAAATTCGATGATTTTTCGTACGAAACAAAATGCACGAAAACTTGCTCAAAATGCAATATTATGCGAAATTCTGAGATTTGAAGGCCAAATCACATATCGTGAAACTACATGAAATAGTTTCGAAATATTGGTACAAATGAATATGTTTGCGTAATATCAAACTACATGATTAACGTGAAAAAGTCACTATTTTACCATATTTGAGGATTTTACCTTCAAATCATAGAGCGAGGTTTCGTATTATTTAGATCAAAGAAAAGACATATGACAATGTTGTTTAAAAATACAAATGATAAAAAACAATGTGTTTTCATTAGAATTAACTAAAATGTTCTTGATTTTCCGTTTATATTACCGATGGAAGATGTACACGTAAAACCGCTCTAATCCTGCTGAAACGTCGATATATGCAATAAAAACAGAACTTCTTCCCTTTTCAATATCTTACTCAGTATTTTAACGAGAAACAAATAGTTGATTGAAAATGAAGTATTTAAGGTTATTATCTAATCAATTATGTGTTTGCATCATTTTTATCGTATATATAATGAATTAATACCAATAAACTGAAAATTCACAAAAACGTGGAAAAACGTCAAAATATTGCCTAATTCGATGATATTTTGTTTAAATCACATAAAGGAAAAGGGGATGATAAACGTCAAAATATTGCTAAATTCGATGATTTTTCGAACGAAACAAAATGCAAGAAAACTTGCTTAAAATGCAATATTATGCGAAATTCTGAGATTTGAAGGCCAAATCATATATCGTGATACTACATGAAATAGTATCGAAATATTGATAAAAATGAATATATTTACGTAATATCAAACTACATGAAAAACGTGAAAAAAGTCACTATTTGACCATATTTGAGGATTTTAACTTCAAATCATAGAGCGAGGTTTCGTATTATTTCGATCCAAGAAAAGAAATATGACAATGTTGTTTCCAATACAAATCATAAAAATCAATGTGTTTTCATTAGAATTATCTAAAATGTTCCTGATTTTCCGTTTATATTACCGATGGAAGATGTACACGAAAACCGCTCTATTCCGGCTTAAACGTCGATATATGCAATAAAAACAGAACTTCTCCCCTTTTCAATATCTTACTCAGTATTTTTAACGAGAAACAAATAGTTTATTGAAAATGAAGTATTTAAGGTTATTATCTAATCAATTATGTGTTTGCATTATTTTTATCGTATATATAATGAATTAATACCCATAAACTGAAATCTCACAAAAACGTGGAAAAACGGCAAAATATTGTCTAATTCGATGATATTTTGTTTAAATCACGTAAAGGAAAAGGGGATGATAAACGTCAAAATATTGCTAAATTCGATGATTTTTCGTACGAAACAAAATGCACGAAAACTTGCATAAAATGCAATATTATGCGAAATTCTGAGATTTGAAGGCCAAATCACATATCGTGATACTACATGAAATAGTATCGAAATATTGATAAAGATGAATATATTTACGTAATATCAAACTACATGAAAAACGTGAAAAAAGTCACTATTTAACCATATTTGAGGATTTTAACTTCAAATCATAGAGCGAGGTTTCGTATTATTTCGATCCAAGAAAAGACATATGACAATGTTGTTTCCAATACAAATCATAAAAATAAATGTGTTTTCATTAGAATTATCTAAAATGTTCCTGATTTTCCGTTTATATTACCGATGGAAGATGTACACGAAAACCGCTCTATTCCGGCTTAAACGTCGATATATGCAATAAAAACAGAACTTCTCCCCTTTTCAATATCTTACTCAGTATTTTAACGAGAAACAAATAGTTTATTGAAAATGAAGTATTTAAGGTTATTATCTAATCAATTATGTGTTTGCATTATTTTTATCGTATATATAATGAATTAATACCCATAAACTGAAATCTCACAAAAACGTGGAAAAACGGCAAAATATTGCCTAATTCGATGCTATTTTGTTTAAATCAGGTAAAGGAAAAGGGGATGATAAACGTCAAAATATTGCTAAATTCGATGATTTTTCGTACGAAACAAAATGCACGAAAACTTGCTCAAAATGCAATATTATGCGAAATTCTGAGATTTGAAGGCCAAATCACATATCGTGAAACTACATGAAATAGTTTTGAAATATTGGTACAAATGAATATATTTGCGTAATATCAAACTACATGATTAACGTGAAAAAGTCACTATTTTACCATATTTGAGGATTTTACCTTCAAATCATAGAGCGAGGTTTCGTATTATTTAGATCCAAGAAAAGACATATGACAATGTTGTTTAAAAATACAAATGATAAAAAAACAATGTGTTTTCATTAGAATTAACTAAAATGTTCTTGATTTTCCGTTTATATTACCGATGGAAGATGTACACGTAAAACCACTCTAATCCTGCTGAAACGTCGATATATGCAATAAAAACAGAACTTCTTCCCTTTTCAATATCTTACTCAGAATTTTAACGAGAAACAAATAGTTGATTGAAAATGAAGTATTTAAGGTTATTATCTAATCAATTATGTGTGTGCATCATTTTTATCGTATATATAATGAATTAATACCAATAAACTGAAAATTCACAAAAACGTGGAAAAACGTCAAAATATTGCCTAATTCGATGATATTTTGTTTAAATCACATAAAGGAAAAGGGGATGATAAACGTCAAAATATTGCTAAATTCGATGATTTTTCGTACGAAACAAAATGCACGAAAACTTGCTTAAAATGCAATATTATGCGAAATTCTGAGATTTGAAGGCCAAATCACATATCGTGATACTACATGAAATAGTATCGAAATATTGATAAAGATGAATATATTTACGTAATATCAAACTACATGAAAAACGTGAAAAAAGTCACTATTTAACCATATTTGAGGATTTTAACTTCAAATCATAGAGCGAGGTTTCGTATTATTTCGATCCAAGAAAAGATATATGACAATGTTGTTTCCAATACAAATCATAAAAATCAATGTGTTTTCATTAGAATTATCTAAAATGTTCCTGATTTTCCGTTTATATTACCGATGGAAGATGTACACGAAAACCGCTCTATTCCGGCTTAAACGTCGATATATGCAATAAAAACAGAACTTCTCCCCTTTTCAATATCTTACTCAGTATTTTAACGAGAAACAAATAGTTTATTGAAAATGAAGTATTTAAGGTTATTATCTAATCAATTATGTGTTTGCATTATTTTTATCGTATATATAATGAATTAATACCCATAAACTGAAATCTCACAAAAACGTGGAAAAACGGCAAAATATTGCCTAATTCGATGATATTTTGTTTAAATCACGTAAAGGAAAAGGGGATGATAAACGTCAAAATATTGCTAAATTCGATGATTTTTCGTACGAAACAAAATGCACGAAAACTTGCTCAAAATGCAATATTATGCGAAATTCTGAGATTTGAAGGCCAAATCACATATCGTGAAACTACATGAAATAGTTTCGAAATATTGGTACAAATGAATATATTTGCGTAATATCAAACTACATGATTAACGTGAAAAAGTCACTATTTTACCATATTTGAGGATTTTACCTTCAAATCATAGACCGAGGTTTCGTATTATTTAGATCCAAGAAAAGACATATGACAATGTTGTTTAAAAATACAAATGATAAAAAAACAATGTGTTTTCATTAGAATTAACTAAAATGTTCTTGATTTTCCGTTTATATTACCGATGGAAGATGTACACGTAAAACCGCTCTAATCCTGCTGAAACGTCGATATATGCAATAAAAACAGAACTTCTTCCCTTTTCAATATCTTTCTCAGTATTTTAACGAGAAACAAATAGTTGATTGAAAATGAAGTATTTAAGGTTATTATCTAATCAATTATGTGTTTGCATCATTTTTATCGTATATATAATGGATTAATACCAATAAACTGAAAATTCACAAAAACGTAGAAAAACGTCAAAATATTGCCTAATTCGATGATATTTTGTTTAAATCACATAAAGGAAAAGGGGATGATAAACGTCAAAATATTGCTAAATTCGATGATTTTTCGAACGAAACAAAATGCAAGAAAACTTGCTTAAAATGCAATATTATGCGAAATTCTGAGATTTGAAGGCCAAATCATATATCGTGATACTACATGAAATAGTATCGAAATATTGATAAAAATGAATATATTTACGTAATATCAAACTACATGAAAAACGTGAAAAAAGTCACTATTTAACCATATTTGAGGATTTTAACTTCAAATCATAGAGCGAGGTTTCGTATTATTTCGATCCAAGAAAAGAAATATGACAATGTTGTTTCCAATACAAATCATAAAAATCAATGTGTTTTCATTAGAATTATCTAAAATGTTCCTGATTTTCCGTTTATATTACCGATGGAAGATGTACACGAAAACCGCTCTATTCCGGCTTAAACGTCGATATATGCAATAAAAACAGAACTTCTCCCCTTTTCAATATCTTACTCAGTATTTTAACGAGAAACAAATAGTTTATTGAAAATGAAGTATTTAAGGTTATTATCTAATCAATTATGTGTTTGCATTATTTTTATCGTATATATAATGAATTAATACCCATAAACTGAAATCTCACAAAAACGTGGAAAAACGGCAAAATATTGCCTAATTCGATGATATTTTGTTTAAATCACGTAAAGGAAAAGGGGATGATAAACGTCAAAATATTGCTAAATTCGATGATTTTTCGTACGAAACAAAATGCACGAAAACTTGCTCAAAATGCAATATTATGCGAAATTCTGAGATTTGAAGGCCAAATCACATATCGTGAAACTACATGAAATAGTTTCGAAATATTGGTACAAATGAATATATTTGCGTAATATCAAACTACATGATTAACGTGAAAAAGTCACTATTTTACCATATTTGAGGATTTTACCTTCAAATCATAGACCGAGGTTTCGTATTATTTAGATCCAAGAAAAGACATATGACAATGTTGTTTAAAAATACAAATGATAAAAAAACAATGTGTTTTCATTAGAATTAACTAAAATGTTCTTGATTTTCCGTTTATATTACCGATGGAAGATGTACACGTAAAACCGCTCTAATCCTGCTGAACGTCGATATATGCAATAAAAACAGAACTTCTTCCCTTTTCAATATCTTTCTCAGTATTTTAACGAGAAACAAATAGTTGATTGAAAATGAAGTATTTAAGGTTATTATCTAATCAATTATGTGTTTGCATCATTTTTATCGTATATATAATGGATTAATACCAATAAACTGAAAATTCACAAAAACGTAGAAAAACGTCAAAATATTGCCTAATTCGATGATATTTTGTTTAAATCACATAAAGGAAAAGGGGATGATAAACGTCAAAATATTGCTAAATTCGATGATTTTTCGAACGAAACAAAATGCAAGAAAACTTGCTTAAAATGCAATATTATGCGAAGTTCTGAGATTTGAAGGCCAAATCATATATCGTGATACTACATGAAATAGTATCGAAATATTGATAAAAATGAATATATTTACGTAATATCAAACTACATGAAAAACGTGAAAAAAGTCACTATTTAACCATATTTGAGGATTTTAACTTCAAATCATAGAGCGAGGTTTCGTATTATTTCGATCCAAGAAAAGAAATATGACAATGTTGTTTCCAATACAAATCATAAAAATCAATGTGTTTTCATTAGAATTATCTAAAATGTTCCTGATTTTCCGTTTATATTACCGATGGAAGATGTACACGAAAACCGCTCTATTCCGGCTTAAACGTCGATATATGCAATAAAAACAGAACTTCTCCCCTTTTCAATATCTTACTCAGTATTTTAACGAGAAACAAATAGTTTATTGAAAATGAAGTATTTAAGGTTATTATCTAATCAATTATGTGTTTGCATTATTTTTATCGTATATATAATGAATTAATACCCATCAACTGAAATCTCACAAAAACGTGGAAAAACGGCAAAATATTGTCTAATTCGATAATATTTTGTTTAAATCACGTAAAGGAAAAGGGGATGATAAACGTCAAAATATTGCTAAATTCGATGATTTTTCGTACGAAACAAAATGCACGAAAACTTGCTTAAAATGCAATATTATGCGAAATTCTGAGATTTGAAGGCCAAATCACATATCGTGATACTACATGAAATAGTATCGAAATATTGATAAAGATGAATATATTTACGTAATATCAAACTACATGAAAAACGTGAAAAAAGTCACTATTTAACAATATTTGAGGATTTTAACTTTAAATCATAGAGCGAGGTTTCGTATTATTTCGATCCAAGAAAAGACATATGACAATGTTGTTTCCAATACAAATCATAAAAATCAATGTGTTTTCATTAGAACTATCTAAAATGTTCCTGATTTTCCGTTTATATTACCGATGGAAGATGTACACGAAAACCGCTCTATTCCGGCTTAAACGTCGATATATGCAATAAAAACAGAACTTCTCCCCTTTTCAATATCTTACTCAGTATTTTAACGAGAAACAAATAGTTTATTGAAAATGAAGTATTTAAGGTTATTATCTAATCAATTATGTGTTTGCATTATTTTTATCGTATATATAATGAATTAATACCCATAAACTGAAATCTCACAAAAACGTGGAAAAACGTCAAAATATTGCTAAATTCGATGATTTTTCGTACGAAACAAAATGCACGAAAACTTGCTCAAAATGCAATATTATGCGAAATTCTGAGATTTGAAGGCCAAATCACATATCGTGAAACTACATGAAATAGTTTCGAAATATTGGTACAAATGAATATATTTGTGTAATATCAAACTACATGATTAACGTGAAAAAGTCACTATTTTACCATATTTGAGGATTTTACCTTCAAATCATAGTGCGAGGTTTCGTATTATTTAGATCCAAGAAAAGACATATGACAATGTTGTTTAAAAATACAAATGATAAAAAAACAATGTGTTTTCATTAGAATTAACTAAAATGTTCTTGATTTTCCGTTTATATTACCGATGGAAGATGTACACGTAAAACCGCTCTAATCCTGCTGAAACGTCGATATATGCAATAAAAACAGAACTTCTTCCCTTTTCAATATCTTACTCAGTATTTTAACGAGAAACAAATAGTTGATTGAAAATGAAGTATTTAAGGTTATTATCTAATCAATTATGTGTTTGCATCATTTTTATCGTATATATAATGAATTAATACCAATAAACTGAAAATTCACAAAAACGTGGAAAAACGTCAAAATATTGCCTAATTCGATGATATTTTGTTTAAATCACATAAAGGAAAAGGGGATGATAAATGTCAAAATGTTGCTAAATTCGATGATTTTTCGAACGAAACAAAATGCAAGAAAACTTGCTTAAAATGCAATATTATTCGAAATTCTGAGATTTGAAGGCCAAATCATATATCGTGATACTACATGAAATAGTATCGAAATATTGATAAAAATGAATATATTTACGTAATATCAAACTACATGAAAAACGTGAAAAAAGTCACTATTTAACCATATTTGAGGATTTTAACTTCAAATCATAGAGCGAGGTTTCGTATTATTTCGATCCAAGAAAAGAAATATGACAATGTTGTTTCCCATACAAATCATAAAAATCAATGTGTTTTCATTAGAATTATCTAAAATGTTCCTGATTTTCCGTTTATATTACCGATGGAAGATGTACACGAAAACCGCTCTATTCCGGCTTAAACGTCGATATATGCAATAAAAACAGAACTTCTCCCCTTTTCAATATCCTCCTCAGTATTTTAACGAGAAACAAATAGTTTATTGAAAATGAAGTATTTAAGGTTACTATCTAATCAATTATGTGTTTGCATTATTTTTATCGTATATATAATGAATTAATACCCATAAACTGAAATCTCACAAAAACGTGGAAAAACGGCAAAATATTGTCTAATTCGATGATATTTTGTTTAAATCACGTAAAGGAAAAGGGGATGATAAACGTCAAAATATTGCTAAATTCGATGATTTTTCGTACGAAACAAAATGCACGAAAACTTGCTTAAAATGCAATATTATGCGAAATTCTGAGATTTGAAGGCCAAATCACATATCGTGATACTACATGAAATAGTATCGAAATATTGATATAGATGAGTATATTTACGTAATATCAAACTACATGAAAAACGTGAAAAAAGTCACTATTTAACCATATTTGAGGATTTTAACTTCAAATCATAGAGCGAGGTTTCGTATTATTTCGATCCAAGAAAAGACATATGACAATGTTGTTTCCAATACAAATCATAAAAATCAATGTGTTTTCATTAGAATTATCTAAAATGTTCCTGATTTTCCGTTTATATTACCGATGGAAGATGTACACGAAAACCGCTCTATTCCGGCTTAAACGTCGATATATGCAATAAAAACAGAACTTCTCCCCTTTTCAATATATTACTCAGTATTTTAACGAGAAACAAATAGTTTATTGAAAATGAAGTATTTAAGGTTATTATCTAATCAATTATGTGTTTGCATTATTTTTATCGTATATATAATGAATTAATACCCATAAACTGAAATCTCACAAAAACGTGGAAAAACGTCAAAATATTGCTAAATTCGATGATTTTTCGTACGAAACAAAATGCACGAAAACTTGCTCAAAATGCAATATTATGCGAAATTCTGAGATTTGAAGGCCAAATCACATATCGTGAAACTACATGAAATAGTTTCGAAATATTGGTACAAATGAATATATTTGCGTAATATCAAACTACATGATTAACGTGAAAAAGTCACTATTTTACCATATTTGAGGATTTTACCTTCAAATCATAGAGCGAGGTTTCGTATTATTTAGATCCAAGAAAAGACATATGACAATGTTGTTTAAAAATACAAATGATAAAAAAACAATGTGTTTTCATTAGAATTAACTAAAATGTTCTTGATTTTCCGTTTATATTACCGATGGAAGATGTACACGTAAAACCGCTCTAATCCTGCTGAAACGTCGATATATGCAATAAAAACAGAACTTCTTCCCTTTTCAATATCTTACTCAGTATTTTAACGAGAAACAAATAGTTGATTGAAAATGAAGTATTTAAGGTTATTATCTAATCAATTATGTGTTTGCATTATTTTTATCGTATATATAATGAATTAATACCCATAAACTGAAATCTCACAAAAACGTGGAAAAACGGCAAAATATTGTCTGATTCGATGATATTTTGTTTAAATCACGTAAAGGAAAAGGGGATGATAAACGTCAAAATATTGCTAAATTCGATGATTTTTCGAACGAAACAAAATGCAAGAAAACTTGCTTAAAATGCAATATTATGCGAAATTCTGAGATTTGAAGGCCAAATCACATATCGTGATACTACATGAAATAGTATCGAAATATTGATAAAAATGAATATATTTACGTAATATCAAACTATATGAAAAACGTGAAAAAAAGTCACTATTTAACCATATTTGAGGATTTTAACTTCAAATCATAGAGCGAGGTTTCGTATTATTTCGATCCAAGAAAAGAAATATGACAATGTTGTTTCCAATACAAATCATAAAAATCAATGTGTTTTCATTAGAATTATCTAAAATGTTCCTGATTTTCCGTTTATATTACCGATGGAAGATGTACACGAAAACCGCTCTATTCCGGCTTAAACGTCGATATATGCAATAAAAACAGAACTTCTCCCCTTTTCAATATCTTACTCAGTATTTTACCGAGAAACAAATAGTTTATTGAAAATGAAGTATTTAAGGTTATTATCTAATCAATTATGTGTTTGCATTTTTTTTATCGTATATATAATGAATTAATACCCATAAACTGAAATCTCACAAAAACGTGGAAAAACGGCAAAATATTGTCTAATTCGATGATATTTTGTTTAAATCACGTAAAGGAAAAGGGGATGATAAACGTCAAAGTATTGCTAAATTCGATGATTTTTCGTACGAAACAAAATGCACGAAAACTTGCTTAAAATGCAATATTATGCGAAATTCTGAGATTTGAAGGCCAAATCACATATCGTGATACTACATGAAATAGTATCGAAATATTGATATAGATGAATATATTTACGTAATATCAAACTACATGAAAAACGTGAAAAAAGTCACTATTTAACCATATTTGAGGATTTTAACTTCAAATCATAGAGCGAGGTTTCGTATTATTTCGATCCAAGAAAAGACATATGACAATGTTGTTTCCAATACAAATCATAAAAATCAATGTGTTTTCATTAGAATTATCTAAAATGTTCCTGATTTTCCGTTTATATTACCGATGGAAGATGTACACGAAAACCGCTCTATTCCGGCTTAAACGTCGATATATGCAATAAAAACAGAACTTCTCCCCTTTTCAATATATTACTCAGTATTTTAACGAGAAACAAATAGTTTATTGAAAATGAAGTATTTAAGGTTATTATCTAATCAATTATGTGTTTGCATTATTTTTATCGTATATATAATGAATTAATACCCATAAACCAAAATCTCACAAAAACGTGGAAAAACGGCAAAATATTGCCTAATTCGATGATATTTTGTTTAAATCACGTAAAGGAAAAGGGGATGATAAACGTCAAAATATTGCTAAATTCGATGATTTTTCGTACGAAACAAAATGCACGAAAACTTGCTCAAAATGCAATATTATGCGAAATTCTGAGATTTGAAGGCCAAATCACATATCGTGAAACTACATGAAATAGTTTCGAAATATTGGTACAAATGAATATATTTGCGTATTATCAAACTACATGATTAACGTGAAAAAGTCACTATTTTACCATATTTGAGGATTTTACCTTCAAATCATAGAGCGAGGTTTCGTATTATTTAGATCCAAGAAAAGACATATGACAATGTTGTTTAAAAATACAAATGATAAAAAAACAATGTGTTTTCATTAGAATTAACTAAAATGTTCTTGATTTTCCGTTTATATTACCGATGGAAGATGTACACGTAAAACCGCTCTAATCCTGCTGAAACGTCGATATATGCAATAAAAACAGAACTTCTTCCCTTTTCAATATCTTACTCAGTATTTTAACGAGAAACAAATAGTTGATTGAAAATGAAGTATTTAAGGTTATTATCTAATCAATTATGTGTTTGCATCATTTTTATCGTATATATAATGAATTAATACCAATAAACTGAAAATTCACAAAAACGCGGAAAAACGTCAAAATATTGCCTAATTCGATGATATTTTGTTTAAATCACATAAAGGAATAGGGGATGATAAACGTCAAAATATTGCTAAATTCGATGATTTTTCGAACGAAACAAAATGCACGAAAACTTGCTTAAAATGCAATATTATGCGAAATTCTGAGATTTGAAGGCCAAATCACATATCGTGATACTACATGAAATAGTATCGAAATATTGATAAAGATGAATATATTTACGTAATATCAAACTACATGAAAAACGTGAAAAAAGTCACTATTTAACCATATTTGAGGATTTTAACTTCAAATCATAGAGCGAGGTTTCGTATTATTTCGATCCAAGAAAAGACATATGACAATGTTGTTTCCAATACAAATCATAAAAATCAATGTGTTTTCATTAGAATTATCTAAAATGTTCCTGATTTTCCGTTTATATTACCGATGGAAGATGTACACGAAAACCGCTCTATTCCGGCTTAAACGTCGATATATGCAATAAAAACAGAACTTCTCCCCTTTTCAATATCTTACTCAGTATTTTAACGAGAAACAAATAGTTTATTGAAAATGAAGTATTTAAGGTTATTATCTAATCAATTATGTGTTTGCATTATTTTTATCGTATA
This sequence comes from Procambarus clarkii, assembly GCF_040958095.1. NCBI lineage: Eukaryota > Metazoa > Arthropoda > Malacostraca > Decapoda > Cambaridae > Procambarus > Procambarus clarkii. The sequence goes on from NW_027189200.1 coordinate 60,903, forward strand.
TATAATGAATTAATACCCATAAACTGAAATCTCACAAAAACGTGGAAAAACGTCAAAATATTGCTAAATTCGATGATTTTTCGTACGAAACAAAATGCACGAAAACTTGCTCAAAATGCAATATTATGCGAAATTCTGAGATTTGAAGGCCAAATCACATATCGTGAAACTACATGAAATAGTTTCGAAATATTGGTACAAATGAATATATTTGCGTAATATCAAACTACATGATTTACGTGAAAAAGTCACTATTTTACCATATTTGAGGATTTTACCTTCAAATCATAGAGCGAGGTTTCGTATTATTTAGATCCAAGAAAAGACATATGACAATGTTGTTTAAAAATACAAATGATAAAAAAACAATGTGTTTTCATTAGAATTAACTAAAATGTTCTTGATTTTCCGTTTATATTACCGATGGAAGATGTACACGTAAAACCGCTCTAATCCTGCTGAAACGTCGATATATGCAATAAAAACAGAACTTCTTCCCTTTTCAATATCTTACTCAGTATTTTAACGAGAAACAAATAGTTGATTGAAAATGAAGTATTTAAGGTTATTATCTAATCAATTATGTGTTTGCATTATTTTTATCGTATATATAATGAATTAATACCCATAAACTGAAATCTCACAAAAACGTGGAAAAACGGCAAAATATTGTCTGATTCGATGATATTTTGTTTAAATCACGTAAAGGAAAAGGGGATGATAAACGTCAAAATATTGCTAAATTCGATGATTTTTCGAACGAAACAAAATGCAAGAAAACTTGCTTAAAATGCAATATTATGCGAAATTCTGAGATTTGAAGGCCAAATCACATATCGTGATACTACATGAAATAGTATCGAAATATTGATAAAAATAAATATATTTACGTAATATCAAACTATATGAAAAACGTGAAAAAAGTCACTATTTAACCATATTTGAGGATTTTAACTTCAAATAATAGAGCGAGGTTTCGTATTATTTCGATCCAAGAAAAGACATATGACAATGTTGTTTCCAATACAAATGATAAAAATCAATGTGTTTTCATTAGAATTATCTAAAATGTTCCTGATTTTCCGTTTATATTACTGATGGAAGATGTACACGAAAACCGCTCTATTCCGGCTGAAACGTCGATATATGCAATAAAAACAGAACTTCTCCCCTTTTCAATATCTTACTCAGTATTTTAACGAGAAACAAATAGTTGATTGAAAATGAAGTATTTAAGGTTATTATCTAATCAATTATGTGTTTGCATTATTTTTATTGTATATATAATGAATTAATACCCATAAACTGAAATCTCACAAAAACGTGGAAAAACGGCAAAATATTGCCTAATTCGATGATATTTTGTTTAAATCACGTAAAGGAAAAGGCAACCCGTTCTCACACAAGAGAGCACATATATGACTTAATGCTTAAAGTCAATATGTTGAATATGAATTAGTAAATATGTGATATATTCCCAGTTACTTTTTTACCAAGGCCCAAACTCTTCCTCACGTACTAATTTACGTGCCACAGTACCCGTCCGTCAACATAGATAGCAGAATATTCGTGATTGGTTCAATTATAAGGAAAATTGTAGTTTTCAGGTCCCACATGGGTTGTGAAATTTACCTACTGTTGTCCATGCTCTTATAATATTACAGATCAGCTATATCCTATTGAAGGCTCGTAGTTTTGTTTTGAGAAATATTAGTTGTTCTTAGTAAATTATAATAAGCACTATAAATTATTACATAGAATAACAGTGCTTCACCAATCAATATTATATACCATAGTTTGGCTTTAAAAATCTTTAAAGAATGTTTTGTAGGAACGCTAACAGAAAACGATGTTACATTTGAATGTCTATGGGGTAAACTACTGCAAACAGGACGGTATTGTGTCTACTATACCAACTATAGCTAGGATGGGTATATTGTCACCTACCGCCTGTTAGGTGGGAAAGGGGTCCAATACCACCCACAGGATGGGTATGAGGGTCACATCCACCCACAGGATGAGTATGGGGATCACATCCACCCACAGGAAGGGTATGGGGTCCAATACCACCCACAGGATGAGTATGGCGTCCACTACAACCCACAGGATGGGTATGGGGCTCCAACCACCCATAGAATGGGTATGGGGCTCCAACCACAAATAAAATGGGTATAGGGTCCAATAACACCCACTGGATGTTTAAGGCGTCCATTGCCGCGCGTCGAGCTCGAAAACCGCAGCATTCATCTCAGAACCATGCCTATTTCACACAGATTCCTTAATAAATGTAAGAGTTTTAATATCACAAGAAAGATAGAAATATAAGCTTCATTCTAAATACCTTACCATGGGCATATTTAAATTTAAAGCGAAGATACGTGTACTTTTATAATAGCCGAGCTTTAACCCCGGACAGATTGATCGACCGAGCAACTCTCTCTCAGAACAATGTTTATTTCACGTGAATTCGTTAATAAACATATATGTTTTATATGTCTCAAGAAAGGCAGACATATAAGCTTCACTTTAAACACTTTACCATAGACATATTTAAAGTTCTAATGAAGATACATGTATTTTAAAAATTACGGAGCTCCCACCCCGTACAGACTGAACGACAGAGCAACTCTCTCTCAGATCAATGTTTATTTCACGTAAATTCGTTAATAAACACAAATGTTTTATATGTCTTAAGCAAGATAGAAATAAGAGCTTCATTTTCAATACATTACAATAGACATATTTATAGCTCAAGTGAAGATACATATGTTTTTATAGTAGCGCTCAGTAGCTTGTCGGGCATGGAGTGCAGACGCCTACGCACTTGCCGATATATTGTATAATTATCAAAGATACGCTAATAAAGCCTAAAATCTTATATGCCTCCAGAAAGACCGAGATATGAACATTATTATGATTTCACCAAATGAAATATATCATGTTCGAGAACAAAGATATATCAATTTTAAATTAAGTTTCGACTCTTGCTCGGGCGAGAGAGAGGGAGCGACTCTCGCCCCATCTATTGGAGATTCTGTCCACTAAAGACCCAAACCTACTCAAACCCTCCTAGCATTATTTAAGTAATGAAGTAATATGGTATATTTACTATAATGTGGGTGCTGAATGCAGAACATGAGAAAACATATATTTACTCCAAACTAATATAATTTCATTATGAAATAAGTAAATAAGTAGCATCAAAGGAAGTCGACGGTCCAAGCGTCAATGTTGTGGAACGACTTATCCAAGATATATCGTTGTTTGGAAAGTGTTTGTTGGCATATCCAGTTGTCGCACTTCTCTGCACAAATTATCACAAATTTAAATTATAATGTTAACAAGTAGAATACGTATTTTTAATAAAATCTAACATAGCTAGCCAGAAAACATTTAACATTTATTAAAAAAATATATGTTTGGAAGTTAAATCGACTTCATAGGACAATAGTGTTGTTATATATACTCGTTATTCGTTGACATGCGTTCGCTACTTAAACTACCATGTACTGTACTTATGTGAAATCTCCCATGTCTCTTCGCTCATCTCACCGAACCCTACAGGCTCTGTGATATATTGCTTAATTAATTGAGATTCACAAATAAAGCTTATAATTGTATATGTTATCAAAAAGGCAGAGCTTATTTTAGTTCATTTATTATGCACCCCATACCCATCCTATGGGCGATAGTGGAGTGTTACAGAGGCGCATAATGGGCTCAGGGACTGAGCCCCACAATTCATATAGCCAAGGAAGTTATAATCTTGATAAGCTAGTTACAAAAGTCAATGCACATTGTCAAATCAACAATGGGCTCGAGACCGACCACAAGTACAGTTTATAATTTAAGCAACTGACATATATGGAGGGCTAGTGTCACAATTGATTTGTTTATCCTACACATAACCCCCTCTCCCCCATCCAATGGGCAGCGGTGGATAGGTTACAATCAAGTCGTTTTTTGCGTTTTATTCAGAGATTAGATCTTATTGGGTGAGGAAAGATATTCATATTTTAAAGAAGGCTTCTTGGCTGATGCTCTCCATTGATGGAAAATATACAACCTTTTGAAAATCAATGTTAGTTTGATCTAATATTGTAATTAACGCAGTTACCTGATGTTATTCTTCACCTATATCTTTTTCTGGTTAATCCCTATTTACATTATGCAGTTCAGGCTTCGTCGCCAGACTATAGTTTTTAGTTTAGTTAATTTATCACATAATGGGTTCAGGGACTGAACACACAATTTATTTATCTAAGCAAGTTACAATCTTGAGGAGCTAGCCACAAAATTCATAACACATCGTCACATCAACAACATGGGTTCGAGATCGACCACAAGTACAGTTTCTAAATTAAGCAAATGCCATAAGTGGAGAGCTAGTGTCACAATTGATATGTTTGTCCTGCACATTTCCACAGTGGTTTGCTTGGGTTCTTTTAATTATCTTAGATATCATTGAAGAGAACCTCCTAGGTACTATACTGTATATATGCTGGTAAGAAGTATAATTATCCTGAGAAATCGTGTAAATTATGTTGTACGAGTGCTTCCAGTTAAGTAACATAGTTCATTTGTGTGCGCGTGCTTGAAGAGGAAATGTTGTCCCCCCCCCCACCCCCCATTGTAAATATTTGTGGGTTTCAGACCATACGGCCACGGCTTACCCTCGCCGCGGTCGAGGGTAAGAACACCGGATGTATACCCAGTATTACAAGTAAACATTAGCAATAACAATTATGGAAAGTTCCTTCACCTATACATAGACAAGATACTGAACTTCAGCACCCACATACAACACATAAGGGGATGCTCTGAGAGAGCGAGAGAGCGAGAGAGCGAGAGAGAGAGCGAGAGAGAGAGCGAGAGAGAGAGCGAGAGAGAGAGCGAGAGAGAGAGAGAGAGAGAGAGAGAGAGAGAGAGAGAGAGAGAGAGAGAGAGAGAGAGAGAGAGAGAGAGAGAGAGAGAGAGAGAGAGAGAGAGAGAGAGAGAGGGAGAGTAAAATTATCCACTGAGGTCTGATTAAGTCCTTTTGGGGACCTTAATCATTTGGACGTCCAATGATTAACGCAAAGTGAAGCGTATTCAGATGGTATATTGACAACATTCAGCATATCTCATAATGACCTAGTAGTACTTGGTGCACAAATACCTTTTCCATAGGAATCGCAAAACATAATTAAACACAACTGTACCGTACAGTGTTATATATTTATTTCAGTTTGAACAATTTTTAACATTAACATTCCAACATTCATTTTAGCAAGTTCTCTCATAATGACGTGTGGGTTAGCAATGTCAAAGGCTGACTTAAGATCTAGGAAAGTGGTATATGACCTATCAGTATGCAGGGTGAGGAATGTGGTAATACAGTGATGTACACTCTCTCCATGCGTAAAGCCATATATCTGGGGAGACAACATATTATTAATTTTGTAAAGGAGACGGTTGAGAACCATCTTCTCAAGACACTTATAGAGACAACTAGTGAGGGAGATTGGGCATAAAGCACTCGGCTGGTGAGGTTTAGGAATGGGAATAATAACACTGTTGGTCCATGACTTAGGAAGCTCCCCAGTTACATAGCTCATATTATACAATTGAAGAAAGGTATTCCTTGGAACTAGCAGAAGCATATGCAGTATGCCGTCAGTAACTCCATCCTCCCCGGGTGATGTAGCTTTGCCTTTATGTAGAGCAGAATCTAGTTTGTATTCAGTAAAAAGCATGTCACAGTCATCCTCTTGATGAAGCATGAAGTCAAGGAACCTTGCCCTATCAGTATATCTATCATTTAATTCATTCTGTGAGGGTAGAGGAAGACTGTCAAAGCTGGAAGTCGTGGCCCAAGCATCAACAAGATCATTTGCTCTGTGCAGAGGATTAGGGTACGAGATCTCTGCAGCATTTTTCCCTTTGATCTTGTTGATATCCTTCCATGCCCGACTTAGTGGCGTGTGAGAATTGAGACCACGGACAAAAGTTTCCCAGTCTGTCTGCCTCAGCTCCACCATACGTTCCCTGGCCTTAGCCAGAGCCGCTTGAAAGAGCCGAAGCATTTCAGCAGTGCGGGTCCTTCTACAAGCTAGTCCAATTATTCTGGCAGTGCGTTTTAGTGCATGCAATTTAGAATCATTATAATAAACATAAGTGCTATGACCAGTGTAATTTGGGTTACGTGGCCTGGACGATGGATCAAGTGATTCTATAAACTGCTCGATAGTACCTGTGAGCTCATTGTTAAAATCTTCAACTGATGAAGGCTCAGATGAACTGCACCAATCTGACACATGAGCAACAAGATTGTCTCGTTGATCGATGGGCACAGCCAGCCTCTTCCGCTTGAACACTCCACCAGGGAGGATAGAGCTGCCAATGCTTACAGTGGCTAATATGGCCAGATGATCAGACGCCGTATCTGGCACTATTGACGAGGCACACACGGTGTGGGAGACGTTGACACCGAGACATAGACCAAGAATACCTCCGTAGATATGCGTTGGTTCAAGGTCACCCACAATCTGTGCATCATCGTGACTACCTAATAGTGACACCAGTTGGTTGCCGTTACGATTACTGAACTGCGAATTACCAATATTCCTATGGCTAGCGTTATAATCACCTCTAATGATGGTAGGCTCAGTCTGAATACAGACAGGAAGGTCAGCATAATTAAAGTTACAAGGAGTTGATTATTTAGTATAGTTGTTTTTCTCTTTAACTGGATGATAGAGGGGGAGTCTTTAACGTGATTGGGAATACATACATACACACATGCATACATACATACATACATACATACATACATACATACATACATACATACATACATACACACATGCATACATACATACATACATACATACATACATACATACATACATACATACATACATACATACATACATACATACATACATACATACATACATACATACATACATACATACATGCGTACATACATACATACATACATACATACATACATACATACATACATACATACATACATACATACATACATACATACATACATACATACATACATACATGCATGAATGCGTGCATACATACATCCATCCATCCATACGTATGTACATACATACATACATACATACATGCATACATACATGCGTGCGTACATACATACATATATACATACATACATACATGCGTACATACATGCGTACATACATGCGTACATACATGCGTACATACATGTGTACATACATGCGTACATCCATACATCCATCCATACATACATGCATGCGTACATACATAAATACATACATACATACATACATACATACATACATACATACATACATACATACATACATACATACATACATACATACATACATACATACATACACACATGCATACATGCATGCATGCATACATACATACATACATACATACATACATACATACATACATACATACATACATACATACATACATACATACATACATACATACATACATACATACATACATACATACATACATACATACACATCCAGTCAGCATATAGCTATTTCGGGACAAAATCCAATTTAGCAGTCTCCGTGGTGTAGTGGTAAGACACTCGCCTGGCGTTCCGCGAGCGCTATGTCATGGGTTCGTATCCTGGCCGGGGAGGATTTACTGGGCGCAATTCCTTAACTGTAGCCTCTGTTTAACGCAACAGTAAAATGTGTACTTGGATGAAAAAACGATTCTTCGCGGCAGGGGATCGTATTCCAAGGACCATAGGATTAAGGACTTGCCCGAAACGCTACGCGTACTAGTGGCTGTACAAGAATGTAACAACTCTTGTATATATCTCAAAACAAAAAAAAAAAAAAAATACAGTTTATATTGGTGAGACGCCACTGTGATGAGGAGTTTAAATATCACAGGAACTGTAGGTTAATGTGTGACATAAGTGAGGTTAGATGAAGCATCTACAAGCATCAGCTGGAGGCTGATGGAGTGTTGTGGAGGCTGCTGGTACTATGCCCATATGTTGGAGGGTGGTTTTGACTCTCCCCCCCCCACATTGACCGCAGTACGTCTAAGGATACTTTCCACTCTCGCTTACCAAGGGTATAACCCCCGCCCCCCCCAACACACACACATGCATCAGATTCTTAACTTACAATATTTATTATTTACCAATTTATGTTACTACACTGACTCTCAATTTCACAATATTGTATAAACTTTGATGAATCGCACGTCTATGGGTCATCCAATAATGTTAGCAGACTTCTAGATGTTACCACTGCTAGGTTTAGGCTCGGCTACAAGTACCTCTGGAAGTTTGTAACATCTGATGATCTAGATTTGACTAAATGTAAACTCTGTCAGCAGAACTATTCGCATACTTTGAGTCATTATATAATGGAATGTGAAAAATAGCGGAATTTAAAGATAACAACATCAATAGTGTCCATGAAATGTGTAAGTACTTCATTCATAATGATGTGCTGCCCGAAATCTTAGCGAAGTATCCAAAATTTGCTTACTGTAGGTAATGCATGCACATGACTGTAAAGCTGCCGCCCAGTTGGGTGGGTGTGGAGCACATGACTGTAAAGCTGCCGCCCAGTTGGGTGGGTGTGGAGCACATGACTGTAAAGCTGCCGCCCAGTTGGGTGGGTGTGCAGCAAGACTAGTAACTGTGTGACTCACCATAAATGTAAAGTGCCTTGTATAGTGACTGTTGTGAGCCTCTTGTTGAATCACTTGTGACACAAAAGATTACTGATGTGTGTATTTGTGGTGGTGATTAAATATGTATGTGTATGTATATATGTATACGTATGAATATGTACATGTATGCATAAGTATGTGTACATTAATAATTTTGTAACTAGCGTCAAAAGATTGTTATTTGCTAGCTAAACGAACTAGAGGGTTCAGTTCCTGAACCGATTATGTGCCTCTGTAATCCTTTACACCACCGCCCACGGGATGTGTATTATGGGGTGCATAATAAAGAAAGAAAATGAATGGACCGAACCCCACAAATCATTTAGCTAAGCAAGTTACAATCTTGATGAGCTAGTTACAAAATTCACTATAAGTCGTCACATCATAAATGGGTTCGAGATGGACCACAAGTAGTGCATTACATAATTTATCAGTATTGTGCAGCCTGTGATCCCCGCCTGGCTGGATACTGATACCTAGGTAATTTTTGTGTCCGGACACCGGCGATAAGGTGATATTATTTATTTAACTTAAGATATATATATTTTTAAATGTTGTCACATTAACGGCTACATCTTCCTTTCTTCTGACATATAGATTTTTAAGATTAATTAAAATATATGGAAACTAATTATACAATTTATTGGCTGGTGTGCAGGGCTTCACACTCTCAGAGCTAGCCTTCAAGTAACTATCAAAACGCATATATCATCGTTTTCACTTCAGTTATATTTATGACAAAGGATTTTAGATGTAGCCTATAGTTCTACCTTTCAGATGACATAAATACTTTCGTTAATTACAATATCTAGATCAAACTAACATTGATTTTCAAAAGGTTGTATATTTTCCATCAATGGAGAGCATCAGCCAAGAAGCCTTCTTTAAAATATGAATATCTTTCCTCACCCAATAAGATCTAATCTCTGAATAAAACGCAAAAAACGACTTGATTGTAACCTATCCACCGCTGCCCATTGGATGGGGGAGAGGGGGTTATGTGTAGGATAAACAAAACAATTGTGACACTAGCCCTCCATATATGTCAGTTGCTTAAATTATAAACTGTACTTGTGGTCGGTCTCGAGCCCATTGTTGATGTGACAATGTGCATTGACTTTTGTAACTAGCTTATCAAGATTATAACTTCCTTGGCTATATGAATTGTGGGGCTCAGTCCCTGAGCCCATTATGCGCCTCTGTAACACTCCACTATCGCCCATAGGATGGGTATGGGGTGCATAATAAATGAACTAAAATAAGCTCTGCCTTTTTGATAACATATACAATTATAAGCTTTATTTGTGAATCTCAATTAATTAAGCAATATATCACAGAGCCTGTAGGGTTCGGTGAGATGAGCGAAGAGACATGGGAGATTTCACATAAGTACAGTACATGGTAGTTTAAGTAGCGAACGCATGTCAACGAATAACGAGTATATATAACAACACTATTGTCCTATGAAGTCGATTTAACTTCCAAACATATATTTTTTTAATAAATGTTAAATGTTTTCTGGCTAGCTATGTTAGATTTTATTAAAAATACGTATTCTACTTGTTAACATTATAATTTAAATTTGTGATAATTTGTGCAGAGAAGTGCGACAACTGGATATGCCAACAAACACTTTCCAAACAACGATATATCTTGGATAAGTCGTTCCACAACATTGACGCTTGGACCGTCGACTTCCTTTGATGCTACTTATTTACTTATTTCATAATGAAATTATATTAGTTTGGAGTAAATATATGTTTTCTCATGTTCTGCATTCAGCACCCACATTATAGTAAATATACCATATTACTTCATTACTTAAATAATGCTAGGAGGGTTTGAGTAGGTTTGGGTCTTTAGTGGACAGAATCTCCAATAGATGGGGCGAGAGTCGCTCCCTCTCTCTCGCCCGAGCAAGAGTCGAAACTTAATTTAAAATTGATATATCTTTGTTCTCGAACATGATATATTTCATTTGGTGAAATCATAATAATGTTCATATCTCGGTCTTTCTGGAGGCATATAAGATTTTAGGCTTTATTAGCGTATCTTTGATAATTATACAATATATCGGCAAGTGCGTAGGCGTCTGCACTCCATGCCCGACAAGCTACTGAGCGCTACTATAAAAACATATGTATCTTCACTTGAGCTATAAATATGTCTATTGTAATGTATTGAAAATGAAGCTCTTATTTCTATCTTGCTTAAGACATATAAAACATTTGTGTTTATTAACGAATTTACGTGAAATAAACATTGATCTGAGAGAGAGTTGCTCTGTCGTTCAGTCTGTACGGGGTGGGAGCTCCGTAATTTTTAAAATACATGTATCTTCATTAGAACTTTAAATATGTCTATGGTAAAGTGTTTAAAGTGAAGCTTATATGTCTGCCTTTCTTGAGACATATAAAACATATATGTTTATTAACGAATTCACGTGAAATAAACATTGTTCTGAGAGAGAGTTGCTCGGTCGATCAATCTGTCCGGGGTTAAAGCTCGGCTATTATAAAAGTACACGTATCTTCGCTTTAAATTTAAATATGCCCATGGTAAGGTATTTAGAATGAAGCTTATATTTCTATCTTTCTTGTGACATATAAAACTCTTACATTTATTAAGGAATCTGTGTGAAATAGGCATGGTTCTGAGATGAATGCTGCGGTTTTCGAGCTCGACGCGCGGCAATGGACGCCTTAAACATCCAGTGGGTGTTATTGGACCCTATACCCATTTTATTTGTGGTTGGAGCCCCATACCCATTCTATGGGTGGTTGGAGCCCCATACCCATCCTGTGGGTTGTAGTGGACGCCATACTCATCCTGTGGGTGGTATTGGACCCCATACCCTTCCTGTGGGTGGATGTGATCCCCATACTCATCCTGTGGGTGGATGTGACCCTCATACCCATCCTGTGGGTGGTATTGGACCCCTTTCCCACCTAACAGGCGGTAGGTGACAATATACCCATCCTAGCTATAGTTGGTATAGTAGACACAATACCGTCCTGTTTGCAGTAGTTTACCCCATAGACATTCAAATGTAATATCGTTTTCTGTTAGCGTTCCTACAAAACATTCTTTAAAGATTTTTAAAGCCAAACTATGGTATATAATATTGATTGGTGAAGCACTGTTATTCTATGTAATAATTTATAGTGCTTATTATAATTTACTAAGAACAACTAATATTTCTCAAAACAAAACTACGAGCCTTCAATAGGATATAGCTGATCTGTAATATTATAAGAGCATGGACAACAGTAGGTAAATTTCACAACCCATGTGGGACCTGAAAACTACAATTTTCCTTATAATTGAACCAATCACGAATATTCTGCTATCTATGTTGACGGACGGGTACTGTGCCACGTAAATTGGTACGTGAGGAAGAGTTTGGGCCTTGGTAAAAAAAGTAACTGGGAATATATCACATATTTACTAATTCATATTCAACATATTGACTTTAAGCATTAAGTCATATATGTGCTGTCTTGTGTGAGAACGGGTTGGGAAAAGGGGATGATAAACGTCAAAATATTGCTAAATTCGATGATTTTTCGTACGAAACAAAATGCACGAAAACTTGCTTAAAATGCAATATTATGCGAAATTCTGAGATTTGAAGGCCAAATCACATATCGTGATACTACATGAAATAGTATCGAAATATTGATAAAAATGAATATATTTACGTAATATCAAACTACATGAAAAACGTGAAAAAAGTCACTATTTAACCATATTTGAGGATTTTAACTTCAAATCATAGAGCGAGGTTTCGTATTATTTCGATCCAAGAAAAGACATATGACAATGTTGTTTCCAATACAAATGATAAAAATCAATGTGTTTTCATTAGAATTATCTAAAATGTTCCTGATTTTCCGTTTATATTACCGATGGAAGATGTACACGAAAACCGCTCTATTCCGGCTGAAACGTCGATATATGCAATAAAAAACAGAACTTATCCCCTTTTCAATATCTTACTCAGTATTTTAATGAGAAACAAATAGTTTATTGAAAATGAAGTATTTAAGGTTATTATCTAATCAATTATGTGTTTGCATTATTTTTATCGTATATATAATGAATTAATACCCATAAACTGAAATCTCACAAAAACGTGGAAAAACGGCAAAATATTGCCTAATTCGATGATATTTTGTTTAAATCACGTAAAGAAAAAGGGGATGATAAACGTCAAAATATTGCTAAATTCGATGATTTTTCGTACGAAACAAAATGCACGAAAACTTGCTTAAAATGCAATATTATGCGAAATTCTGAGATTTGAAGGACAAATCACATATCGTGATACTACATGAAATAGTATCGAAATATTGATAAAAATGAATATATTTACGTAATATCAAACTACATGAAAAACGTGAAAAAAGTCACTATTTAACCATATTTGAGGATTTTAACTTCAAATCATAGAGCGAGGTTTCGTATTATTTCGATCCAAGAAAAGACATATGACAATGTTGTTTCCAATACAAATGATAAAAATCAATGTGTTTTCATTAGAATTATCTAAAATGTTCCTGATTTTCCGTTTATAATACCGATGGAAGATGTACACGAAAACCGCTCTATTCCGGCTGAAACGTCGATATATGCAATAAAAAACAGAACTTATCCCCTTTTCAATATCTTACTCAGTATTTTAACGAGAAACAAATAGTTGATTGAAAATGAAGTATTTAAGGTTATTATCTAATCAATTATGTGTTTGCATTATTTTTATCGCATATATAATGAATTAATACCCATGAACTGAAATCTCACAAAAACGTGGAAAAACGGCAAAATATTGCCTAATTCGATAATATTTTGTTCAAATCACGTAAAGGAAAAGGGGATGATAAACGTCAAAATATTGCTAAATTCGATGATTTTTCGTACGAAACAAAATGCACGAAAACTTGCTTAAAATGCGAAATTCTGAGATTTGAAGGCCAAATCACATATCGTGATACTACATGAAATAGTATCGAAATATTGATAAAAATGAATATATTTACGTAATATCAAACAACATGAAAAACGTGAAAAAGTCACTATTTAACCATATTTGAGGATTTTAACTTCAAATCATAGAGCGAGGTTTCGTATTATTTCGATCCAAGAAAAGACATATGACAATGTTGTTTCCAATACAAATGATAAAAATCAATGTGTTTTCATTAGAATTATTTAAAATGTTCCTGATTTTCCGTTTATATTACCGATGGAAGATTTACACGAAAACCGCTCTATTCCGGCTGAAACGTCGATATATGCAATAAAAAACAGAACTTATCCCCTTTTCAATATCTTACTCAGTATTTTAACGAGAAACAAATAGTTTATTGAAAATGAAGTATTTAAGGTTATTATCTAATCAATTATGTGTTTGCATTATTTTTATCGTATATATAATGAATTAATACCCATAAACTGAAATCTCACAAAAACGTGGAAAAACGGCAAAATATTGCCTAATTCGATGATATTTTGTTTAAATCACGTAAAGGAAAAGGGGATGATAAACGTCAAAATATTGCTAAATTCGATGATTTTTCGTACGAAACAAAATGCACGAAAACTTGCTTAAAATGCAATATTATGCGAAATTCTGAGATTTGAAGGCCAAATCACATATCGTGATACTACAGGAAATAGTATCGAAATATTGATAAAAATGAATATATTTACGTAATATCAAACTACATGAAAAACGTGAAAAAAGTCACTATTTAACCATATTTGAGGATTTTAACTTCAAATCATAGAGCGAGGTTTCGTATTATTTCGATCCAAGAAAAGACATATGACAATGTTGTTTCCAATACAAATGATAAAAATCAATGTGTTTTCATTAGAATTATCTAAAATGTTCCTGATTTTCCGTTTATATTACCGATGGAAGATGTACACGAAAACCGCTCTATTCCGGCTGAAACGTCGATATATGCAATAAAAAACAGAACTTATCCCCTTTTCAATATCTTACTCAGTATTTTAACGAGAAACAAATAGTTTATTGAAAATGAAGTATTTAAGGTTATTATCTAATCAATTATGTGTTTGCATTATTTTTATCGTATATATAATGAATTAATACCCATAAACTGAAATCTCACAAAAACGTGGAAAAACGGCAAAATATTGCCTAATTCGATGATATTTTGTTTAAATCACGTAAAGGAAAAGGGGATGATAAACGTCAAAATATTGCTAAATTCGATGATTTTTCGTACGAAACAAAATGCACGAAAACTTGCTTAAAATGCGAAATTCTGAGATTTGAAGGCCAAATCACATATCGTGATACTACATGAAATAGTATCGAAATATTGATAAAAATGAATATATTTACGTAATATCAAACAACATGAAAAACGTGAAAAAGTCACTATTTAACCATATTTGAGGATTTTAACTTCAAATCATAGAGCGAGGTTTCGTATTATTTCGATCCAAGAAAAGACATATGACAATGTTGTGTCCAATACAAATGATAAAAATCAATGTGTTTTCATTAGAATTATTTAAAATGTTCCTGATTTTCCGTTTATATTACCGATGGAAGATTTACACGAAAACCGCTCTATTCCGGCTGAAACGTCGATATATGCAATAAAAAACAGAACTTATCCCCTTTTCAATATCTTACTCAGTATTTTAACGAGAAACAAATAGTTTATTGAAAATGAAGTATTTAAGGTTATTATCTAATCAATTATGTGTTTGCATTATTTTTATCGTATATATAATGAATTAATACCCATAAACTGAAATCTCACAAAAAAGTGGAAAAACGGCAAAATATTGCCTAATTCGATGATATTTTGTTTAAATCACGTAAAGAAAAAGGGGATGATAAACGTCAAAATATTGCTAAATTCGATGATTTTTCGTACGAAACAAAATGCACGAAAACTTGCTTAAAATGCAATATTATGCGAAATTCTGAGATTTGAAGGACAAATCACATATCGTGATACTACATGAAATAGTATCGAAATATTGATAAAAATGAATATATTTACGTAATATCAAACTACATGAAAAACGTGAAAAAAGTCACTATTTAACCATATTTGAGTATTTTAACTTCAAATCATAGAGCGAGGTTTCGTATTATTTCGATCCAAGAAAAGACATATGACAATGTTGTTTCCAATACAAATGATAAAAATCAATGTGTTTTCATTAGAATTATCTAAAATGTTCCTGATTTTCCGTTTATAATACCGATGGAAGATGTACACGAAAACCGCTCTATTCCGGCTGAAACGTCGATATATGCAATAAAAAACAGAACTTATCCCCTTTTCAATATCTTACTCAGTATTTTAACGAGAAACAAATAGTTGATTGAAAATGAAGTATTTAAGGTTATTATCTAATCAATTATGTGTTTGCATTATTTTTATCGCATATATAATGAATTAATACCCATGAACTGAAATCTCACAAAAACGTGGAAAAACGGCAAAATATTGCCTAATTCGATAATATTTTGTTTAAATCACGTAAAGGAAAAGGGGATGATAAACGTCAAAATATTGCTAAATTCGATGATTTTTCGTACGAAACAAAATGCACGAAAACTTGCTTAAAATGCGAAATTCTGAGATTTGAAGGCCAAATCACATATCGTGATACTACATGAAATAGTATCGAAATATTGATAAAAATGAATATATTTACGTAATATCAAACAACATGAAAAACGTGAAAAAGTCACTATTTAACCATATTTGAGGATTTTAACTTCAAATCATAGAGCGAGGTTTCGTATTATTTCGATCCAAGAAAAGACATATGACAATGTTGTTTCCAATACAAATGATAAAAATCAATGTGTTTTCATTAGAATTATTTAAAATGTTCCTGATTTTCCGTTTATATTACCGATGGAAGATTTACACGAAAACCGCTCTATTCCGGCTGAAACGTCGATATATGCAATAAAAAACAGAACTTATCCCCTTTTCAATATCTTACTCAGTATTTTAACGAGAAACAAATAGTTTATTGAAAATGAAGTATTTAAGGTTATTATCTAATCAATTATGTGTTTGCAATATTTTTATCGTATATATAATGAATTAATACCCATAAACTGAAATCTCACAAAAACGTGGAAAAACGGCAAAATATTGCCTAATTCGATGATATTTTGTTTAAATCACGTAAAGGAAAAGGGGATGATAAACGTCAAAATATTGCTAAATTCGATGATTTTTCGTACGAAACAAAATGCACGAAAACTTGCTTAAAATGCAATATTATGCGAAATTCTGAGATTTGAAGGCCAAATCACATATCGTGATACTACAGGAAATAGTATCGAAATATTGATAAAAATGAATATATTTACGTAATATCAAACTACATGAAAAACGTGAAAAAAGTCACTATTTAACCATATTTGAGGATTTTAACTTCAAATCATAGAGCGAGGTTTCGTATTATTTCGATCCAAGAAAAGACATATGACAATGTTGTTTCCAATACAAATGATAAAAATCAATGTGTTTTCATTAGAATTATCTAAAATGTTCCTGATTTTCCGTTTATATTACCGATGGAAGATGTACACGAAAACCGCTCTATTCCGGCTGAAACGTCGATATATGCAATAAAAAACAGAACTTATCCCCTTTTCAATATCTTACTCAGTATTTTAACGAGAAACAAATAGTTTATTGAAAATGAAGTATTTAAGGTTATTATCTAATCAATTATGTGTTTGCATTATTTTTATCGTATATATAATGAATTAATACCCATAAACTGAAATCTCACAAAAACGTGGAAAAACGGCAAAATATTGCCTAATTCGATGATATTTTGTTTAAATCACGTAAAGAAAAAGGGGATGATAAACGTCAAAATATTGCTAAATTCGATGATTTTTCGTACGAAACAAAATGCACGAAAACTTGCTTAAAATGCAATATTATGCGAAATTCTGAGATTTGAAGGACAAATCACATATCGTGATACTACATGAAATAGTATCGAAATATTGATAAAAATGAATATATTTACGTAATATCAAACTACATGAAAAACGTGAAAAAAGTCACTATTTAACCATATTTGAGGATTTTAACTTCAAATCATAGAGCGAGGTTTCGTATTATTTCGATCCAAGAAAAGACATATGACAATGTTGTTTCCAATACAAATGATAAAAATCAATGTGTTTTCATTAGAATTATCTAAAATGTTCCTGATTTTCCGTTTATATTACCGATGGAAGATGTACACGAAAACCGCTCTATTCCGGCTGAAACGTCGATATATGCAATAAAAAACAGAACTTATCCCCTTTTCAATATCTTACTCAGTATTTTAACGAGAAACAAATAGTTGATTGAAAATGAAGTATTTAAGGTTATTATCTATTCAATTATGTGTTTGCATTATTTTTATCGCATATATAATGAATTAATACCCATGAACTGAAATCTCACAAAAACGTGGAAAAACGGCAAAATATTGCCTAATTCGATGATATTTTGTTTAAATCACGTAAAGGAAAAGGGGATGATAAACGTCAAAATATTGCTAAATTCGATGATTTTTCGTACGAAACAAAATGCACGAAAACTTGCTTAAAATGCGAAATTCTGAGATTTGAAGGCCAAATCACATATCGTGATACTACATGAAATAGTATCGAAATATTGATAAAAATGAAAATATTTACGTAATATCAAACTACATGAAAAACGTGAAAAAGTCACTATTTAACCATATTTGAGGATTTTAACTTCAAATCATAGAGGGAGGTTTCGTATTATTTCGATCCAAGAAAAGACATATGACAATGTTGTTTCCAATACAAATGATAAAAATCAATGTGTTTTCATTAGAATTATCTAAAATGTTCCTGATTTTCCGTTTATATTACCGATGGAAGAAGTACACGAAAACCGCTCTATTCCGGCTGAAACGTCGATATATGCAATAAAAAACAGAACTTATCCCCTTTTCAATATCTTACTCAGTATTTTAACGAGAAACAAATAGTTTATGTAAAATGAAGTATTTAAGGTGAAATCAAATATTGATTAATCTAATCAATTATGTGTTTGCATTATTTTTATCGTATATATAATGAATTAATACCCATAAACTGAAATCTCACAAAAACGTGGAAAAACGGCAAAATATTGCCTAATTCGATGATATTTTGTTTAAATCACGTAAAAGAAAAGGGGATGATAAACGTCTAAATATTGCTAAATTCGATGATTTTTCGTACGAAACAAAATGCACGAAAACTTGCTTAAAATGCAATATTATGCGAAATTCTGAGATTTGAAGGACAAATCACATATCGTGATACTACATGAAATAGTATCGAAATATTGATAAAAATGAATACATTTACGTAATATCAAACTACATGAAAAACGTGAAAAAAGTCACTATTTAACCATATTTGAGGATTTTAACTTCAAATCATAGAGCGAGGTTTCGTATTATTTCGATTCAAGAAAAGACATATGACAATGTTGTTTCCAATACAAATGATAAAAATCAATGTGTTTTCATTAGAATTATCTAAAATGTTCCTGATTTTCCGTTTATATTACCGATGGAAGATGTACACGAAAACCGCTCTATTCCGGCTGAAACGTCGATATATGCAATAAAAAACAGAACTTATCCCCTTTTCAATATCTTACTCAGTATTTTAACGAGAAACAAATAGTTTATTGAAAATGAAGTATTTAAGGTTATTATCTAATCAATTATGTGTTTGCATTATTTTTATCGTATATATAATGAATTAATACCCATAAACTGAAATCTCACAAAAACGTGGAAAAACGGCAAAATATTGCCTAATTCGATGATATTTTGTTTAAATCACGTAAAGGAAAAGGGGATGATAAACGTCAAAATATTGCTAAATTCGATGATTTTTCGTACGAAACAAAATGCACGAAAACTTGCTTAAAATGCAATATTATGCGAAATTCTGAGATTTGAAGGACAAATCACATATCGTGATACTACATGAAATAGTATCGAAATATTGATAAAAATGAATACATTTACGTAATATCAAACTACATGAAAAACGTGAAAAAAGTCACTATTTAACCATATTTGAGGATTTTAACTTCAAATCATAGAGCGAGGTTTCGTATTATTTTGATCCAAGAAAAGACATATGACAATGTTTTTTCCAATACAAATGATAAAAATCAATGTGTTTTCATTAGAATTATCTAAAATGTTCCTGATTTTCCGTTTATATTACCGATGGAAGATGTACACGAAAACCGCTCTATTCCGGCTGAAACGTCGATATATGCAATAAAAAACAGAACTTATCCCCTTTTCAATATCTTACTCAGTATTTTAACGAGAAACAAATAGTTTATTGAAAATGAAGTATTTAAGGTTATTATCTAATCAATTATGTGTTTGCATTATTTTTATCGTATATATAATGAATTAATACCCATAAACTGAAATCTCACAAAAACGTGGAAAAACGGCAAAATATTGCCTAATTCGATGATATTTTCTTTAAATCACGTAAAGAAAAAGGGGATGATAAACGTCAAAATATTGCTAAATTCGATGATTTTTCGTACGAAACAAAATGCACGAAAACTTGCTTAAAATGCAATATTATGCGAAATTCTGAGATTTGAAGGACAAATCACATATCGTGATACTACATGAAATAGTATCGAAATATTGATAAAAATGAATATATTTACGTAATATCAAACTACATGAAAAACGTGAAAAAAGTCACTATTTAACCATATTTGAGGATTTTAACTTCAAATCATAGAGCGAGGTTTCGTATTATTTCGATCCAAGAAAAGACATATGACAATGTTGTTTCCAATTCAAATGATAAAAATCAATGTGTTTTCATTAGAATTATCTAAAATGTTCCTGATTTTCCGTTTATAATACCGATGGAAGATGTACACGAAAACCGCTCTATTCCGGCTGAAACGTCGATATATGCAATAAAAAACAGAACTTATCCCCTTTTCAATATCTTACTCAGTATTTTAACAAGAAACAAATAGTTGATTGAAAATGAAGTATTTAAGGTTATTATCTAATCAATTATGTGTTTGCATTATTTTTATCGCATATATAATGAATTAATACCCATGAACTGAAATCTCACAAAAACGTGGAAAAACGGCAAAATATTGCCTAATTCGAATATATTTTGTTTAAATCACGTAAAGGAAAAGGGGATGATAAACGTCAAAATATTGCTAAATTCGATGATTTTTCGTACGAAACAAAATGCACGAAAACTTGCTTAAAATGCAATATTATGCGAAATTCTGAGATTTGAAGGCCAAATCACATATCGTGATACTACATGAAATTGTATCGAAATATTGATACAAATGAATATATTTACGTAATATCAAACTACATGAAAAACGTGAAAAAAGTCACTATTTAACCATATTTGAGGATTTTAACTTCAAATCATAGAGCGAGGTTTCGTATTATTTCGATCCAAGAAAACACATATGACAATGTTGTTTCCAATACAAATGATAAAAATCAATGTGTTTTCATTAGAATTATCTAAAATGTTCCTGATTTTCCGTTTATATTACCGATTTAAGATATACACGAAAACCGCTCTATTCCGGCTGAAACGTCGATATATGCAATAAAAAACAGAACTAATCCCCTTTTCAATATCTTACTCAGTATTTTACGAGAAACAAATAGTTGATTGAAAATGAAGTATTTAAGGTTATTATCTAATCAATTATGTGTTTGCATCATTTTTATCGTATATATAATGAATTAATACACATAAACTGAAAATTCACAAAAACGTGGAAAAACGGCAAAATATTGCATAATTCGATGATATTTTGTTTAAATCACATAAAGGAAAAGAGGATGATAAACGTCAAAATATTGCTAAATTCGATGATTTTTCGTACGAAACAAAATGCAAGAAAACTTGCTTAAAATGTAATATTATGCGAAATTCTGAGATTTGAAGGCCAAATCACATATCGTGATACTACATGAAATAGTATCGAAATATTGATAAAAATGAATATATTTACGTAATATCAAACTACATGAAAAACGTAAAAAAGTCACTATTTAACCATATTTGAGGATTTTAAATTCAAATCATAGAGCGAGGTTTCGTATTATTTCGATCCAAGAAAAGACATATGACAATGTTGTTTCCAATACAAATGATAAAACTCAATGTGTTTTCATTTGAATTATCTAAAATGTTCCTGATTTTCCGTTTATATTACCGATGGAAGATGTACACGTAAAACCGCTCTAATCCGGCTGAAACGTCGATATATGCAATAAAAACAGAACTTCTTCCCTTTTCAATATCTTACTCAGTATTTTAACGAGAAACAAATAGTTGATTGAAAATGAAGTATTTAAAGTTATTATCTAATCAATTATGTGTATGCATCATTTTTATCGTATATATAATGAATTAATACCCATAGACTGAAAATTCACAAAAACGTGGAAAAACGGCAAAATATTGCATAATTCCTTGTTATTTTGTTTAAATCACATAAAGGAAAAGGGGATGATAAACGTCAAAATATTGCTAAATTCGATGATTTTTCGTACGAAACAAAATCCAAGAAAACTTGCTTAAAATGTAATATTATGCGAAATTCTGAGATTTGAAGGCCAAATCACATATCGTAATACTACACGAAATAGTATCGAAATATTGGTAAAAATGAATACATTTACGTAATATCAAACTACATGATTAACGTGAAAAAGGCACTATTTTACTATATATGAGGATTTTAACTTCAAATCATTCAGCGAGGTTTCATTTTATTTAGAACCAAGAAAAGACATATGACAATGTTGTTTCCAATACAAATGATAAAAAAACAATGTGTTTTCATTAGAATTAACTAAAATGTTCTTGATTTTCCGTTTATATTACCGATGGAAGATGTACAAGTAAAACCGTTCTAATCCGGCTGAAACGTCGATATATGGAATAAAAACCGAACTTCTCCCCTTTTATATATCTTACTCAGTATTTTAGCGAAAAACAAATAGTTGATTGAAAATGAAGTATTTAAGGTTATTATCTAATCAATTATGTGTTTGCATTATTTTTATCGTATATATAATGAATTAATACCCATAAACTGAAATCTCACAAAAACGTGGAAAAACGGCAAAATTTTGAATAATTCGATGATATTTTGTTTAAATCACGTAAAGGAAAAGGGGATGATAAACGTCAAAATATTGCTAAATTCGATGATTTTTCGTACGAAACAAAATGCACGAAAACTTGCTTAAAATGCAATATTATGCGAAATTCTGAGATTTGAAGGCCAAATCACATATCGTGAAACTACATGAAATAGTTTCGAAATATTGGTAAAAATGAATATATTTGCGTTATACCAAACTACATAATTAACGTGAAAAAGTCACTATTTTACCATATTTGAGGATTTTACCTTCAAATCATAGAGCGAGGTTTCGTATTATTTAGATCCAAGAAAAGACATATGACAATGTTGTTTCCAATACAAATGATAAAAAAACAATGTGTTTTCATTAGAATTAACTAAAATGTTCTTGATTTTCCGTTTATATTACCGATGGAAGATGTACAAGTAAAACCGCTCTAATCCGGCTGAAACGTCGATATATGCAATAAAAACCGAACTTCTCCCCTTTTCAATATCTTACTCAGTATTTTAACGAGAAACAAATAGATGATTGAAAATGAAGTATTTAAGGTTATTATCTAATCAATTATGTGTTTGCATCATTTTTATCGTATATATAATGAATTAATACACACAGACTGAAAATTCACAAAAACGTGGAAAAACGGCAAAATATTGCATAATTCGATGATATTTTGTTTAAATCACATAAAGGAAAAGGGGATGATAAACGTCAAAATATTGCTAAATTCGATGATTTTTCGTACGAAACAAAATGCAAGAAAACTTGCTTAAAATGTAATATTATGCGAAATTCTGAGATTTGAAGGCCAAATCACATATCGTGATACTACATGAAATAGTATCGAATTATTGATAAAAATGAATATATTTACGTAATATCAAACTACATGTAAAAGGTGAAAAAAGTCACTATTTAACCATATTTGAGGATTTTAACTTCAAATCATACAGCGAGGTTTCGTATTATTTAGATCCAAGAAAAGACATATGACAATGTTATTTCCAATACAAATGATAAAAATCAATGTGTTTTCATTAGAATTAACTAAAATGTTCCTGATTTTTCGTTTATATTATAGATGGAAGATGTACACGAAAACCGCTCTATTCCGGCTGAAACGTCTATATATGCAATAAAAACAGAACTTCTCCCCTTTTCAATATCTTACTCAGTATTTTAACGAGAAACAAATAGTTGATTGAAAATAAAGTTTTTAAGGTTATTATCTAATCAATTATGTGTTTGCATCATTTTTATCGTATATATAATGAATTAATACCCATAAACTGAAATCTCACAAAAACGTGGAAAAACTGCAAAATATTGCCTAATTCGATGATATTTTGTTTAAATCACGTAAAGGAAAAGGGGATGATAGACGTCAAAATATTGCTAAATTCGATGATTTTTCGTACGAAACAAAATGCAAGAAAACTTGCTTAAAATGCAATATTATGCGAAATTCTGAGATTTGAAGGCCAAATCACATATCGTGATACTACATGAAATAGTATCGAAATATTGATAAAAATGAATACATTTACGTAATATCAAACTACATGAAAAACGTGAAAAAAGTCACTATTTAACCATATTTGAGGATTTTAACTTCAAATCATAGAGCGAGGTTTCGTATTATTTCGATCCAAGAAAAGACATATGACAATGTTGTTTCCAATACAAATCATAAAAATCAATGTGTTTTCATTAGAATTATCTAAAATGTTCCTGATTTTCCGTTTATATTACCGATGGAAGATGTACACGAAAACCGCTCAATTCCGGCTTAAACGTCGATAAATGCAATAAAAACAGAACTTCTCCCCTTTACAATATCTTACTCAGTATTTTAACGAGAAACAAATAGTTTATTGAAAATGAAGTATTTAAGGTTATTATCTAATCAATTATGTGTTTGCATTATTTTTATCGTATATATAATGAATTAATACCCATAAACTGAAATCTCACAAAAACGTGGAAAAACGGCAAAATATTGCCTAATTCGATGATATTTTGTTTAAATCACGTAAAGGAAAAGGGGATGATAAACGTCAAAATATTGCTAAATTCGATGATTTTTCGTACGAAACAAAATGCACGAAAACTTGCTCAAAATGCAATATTATGCGAAATTCTGAGATTTGAAGGCCAAATTACATATCGTAATACTACATGAAATAGCATCGAAATATTGGTAAAAATGAATATATTTACGTAATATCAAACTACATTATAAACGTGAAAAAGTCACTATTTTACCATATTTGAGGATTTTAACTTCAAATCATTCAGCGAGGTTTCGTTTTATTTAGTTCCAAGAAAAGACATATGACAATGTTGTTTCCAATACAAATGATAAAAAAACAATGTGTTTTCATTAGAATTAACTAAAATGTTCTTGATTTTCCGTTTATATTACCGATGGAAGATGTACAAGTAAAACCGCTCTAATCCGGCTGAAACGTCGATATATGCAATAAAAACCGAACTTCTCCCCTTTTCAATATCTTACTCAGTATTTTAACGAAAAACAAATAGTTGATTGAAAATGAAGTATTTAAGGTTATTTTCTAATCAATTATGTGTTTGCATTAATTTATCGTATATATAATGAATTAATACCTATAAACTGAAATCTCACAAAAACGTGGAAAAACGGCAAAATTTTGAATAATTCGATGATATTTTGTTTAAATCACGTAAAGGAAAAGGGGATGATAAACGTCAAAATATTGCTAAATTCGATGATTTTTCGTACGAAACAAAATGCACGAAAACTTCCTTAAAATGCAATATTATGCGAAATTCTGAGATTTGAAGGCCAAATCACATATCGTGAAACTACATGAAATAGTTTCGAAATATTGGTAAAAATGAATATATTTGCGTTATACCAAACTACATAATTAACGTGAAAAAGTCACTATTTTACCATATTTGAGGATTTTACCTTCAAATCATAGAGCGAGGTTTCGTATTATTTAGATCCAAGAAAAGACATATGACAATGTTGTTTCCAATGCAAATGATAAAAAAACAATGTGTTTTCATTAGAATTAACTAAAATGTTCTTGATTTTCCGTTTATATTACCGATGGAAGATGAACAAGTAAAACCGCTCTAATCCGGCTGAAACGTCGATATATGCAATAAAAACCGAACTTCTCCCCTTTTCAATATCTTACTCAGTATTTTAACGAGAAACAAATAGATGATTGAAAATGAAGTATTTAAGGTTATTATCTAATCAATTATGTGTTTGCATCAATTTTATCGTATATATAATGAATTAATACACATAGACTGAAAATTCACAAAAACGTTGAAAAACGGCAAAATATTGCATAATTCGATGATATTTTGTTTAAATCACATAAAGGAAAAGGGGATGATAAACGTCAAAATATTGCTAAATTCGATGATTTTTCGTACGAAACAAAATGCAAGAAAACTTGCTTAAAATGTAATATTATGCGAAATTCTGAAATTTGAAGGCCAAATCACATATCGTGATACTACATGAAATAGTATCGAAATATTGATAAAAATGAATATATTTACGTAATATCAAACTACATGTAAAAGGTGAAAAAAGTCACTATTTAACCATATTTGAGGATTTTAACTTCAAATCATACAGCGAGGTTTCGTATTATTTAGATCCAAGAAAAGACATATGACAATGTTATTTCCAATACAAATGATAAAAATCAATGTGTTTTCATTAGAATTAACTAAAATGTTCCTGATTTTCCGTTTATATTATCGATGGAAGATGTACACGAAAACCGCTCTATTCCGGCTGAAACGTCTATATATGCAATAAAAACAGAACTTCTCCCCTTTTCAATATCTTACTCAGTATTTTAACGAGAAACAAATAGTTGATTAAAAATAAAGTTTTTAAGGTTATTATCTAATCAATTATGTGTTTGCATCATTTTTATCGTATATATAATGAATTAATACCCATTAACTGAAATCTCACAAAAACGTGGAAAAACTGCAAAATATTGCCTAATTCGTTGATATTTTGTTTAAATCACGTAAAGGAAAAGGGGATGATAAACGTCAAAATATTGCTAAATTCGATGATTTTTCGTACGAAACAAAATGCAAGAAAACTTGCTTAAAATGCAATATTATGCGAAATTCTGAGATTTGAAGGCCAAATCACATATCGTGATACTACATGAAATAGTATCAAAATATTGATAAAGATGAATATATTTACGTAATATCAAACTACATGATTACCGTGAAAAAGTCACTATTTTACTATATTTGAGGATTTAAACTTCAAATCATTCAGCGAGGTTTCGTTTTATTTAGAACCAAGAAAAGACATATGACAATGTTGTTTCCAATACAAATGATAAAAAAACAATGTGCTTTCATTAGAATTAACTAAAATATTCTTGATTTTCCGTTTATATTACCGATGGAAGATGTACAAGTAAAACCGCTCTTATCCGGCTGAAACGTCGATATATGCAATAAAAACCGAACTTCTCCCCTTTTCAATATCTTACTCAGTATTTTAACGAAAAACAAATAGTTGATTGAAAATGAAGTATTTAAGGTTATTATCTAATCAATTATGTGTTAGCATTATTTTTATCGTATATATAATGAATTAATACCCATAAACTGAAATCTCACAAAAACGTGGAAAAACGGCAAAATTTTGAATAATTCGATGATATTTTGTTTAAATCACGTAAAGGAAAAGGGGATGATAAACGTCAAAATATTGCTAAATTCGATGATTTTTCGTACGAAACAAAATGCACGAAAACTTGCTTAAAATGCAATATTATGCGAAATTCTAAGATTTGAAGGCCAAATCACATATCGTGAAACTACATGAAATAGTTTCGAAATATTGGTAAAAATGAATATATTTGCGTTATACCAAACTACATAATTAACGTGAAAAAGTCACTATTTTACCATATTTGAGGATTTTACCTTCAAATCATAGAGCGAGGTTTCGTATTATTTAGATCCAAGAAAAGACATATGACAATGTTGTTTCCAATACAAATGATAAAAAAACAATGTGTTTTCATTAGAATTAACTAAAATGTTCTTGATTTTCCGTTTATATTACCGATGGAAGATGTACAAGTAAAACCGCTCTAATCCGGCTGAAACGTCGATATATGCAATAAAAACCGAACTTCTCCCCTTTTCAATATCTTACTCAGTATTTTAACGAGAAACAAATAGATGATTGAAAATGAAGTATTTAAGGTTATTATCTAATCAATTATGTGTTTGCATCATTTTTATCGTATATATAATGAATTAATACACATAGACTGAAAATTCACAAAAACGTGGAAAAACGGCAAAATATTGCATAATTCGATGATATTTTGTTTAAATCACATAAAGGAAAAGGGGATGATAAACGTCAAAATATTGCTAAATTCGATGATTTTTCGTACGAAACAAAATGCAAGAAAACTTGCTTAAAATGTAATATTATGCGAAATTCTGAGATTTGAAGGCCAAATCACATATCGTGATACTACATAATATAGTATCGAAATATTGATAAAAATGAATATATTTACGTAATATCAAACTACATGTAAAAGGTGAAAAAAGTCACTATTTAACCATATTTGAGGATTTTAACTTCAAATCATACAGCGAGGTTTCGTATTATTTAGATCCAAGAAAAGACATATGACAATGTTATTTCCAATACAAATGATAAAAATCAATGTGTTTTCATTAGAATTAACTAAAATGTTCCTGATTTTCCGTTTATATTATCGATGGAAGATGTACACGAAAACCGCTCTATTCCGGCTGAAACGTCTATATATGCAATAAAAACAGAACTTCTCCCCTTTTCAATATCTTACTCAGTATTTTAACGAGAAACAAATAGTTGATTGAAAATAAAGTTTTTAAGGTTATTATCTAATCAATTATGTGTTTGCATCATTTTTATCGTATATATAATGAATTAATACCCATTAACTGAAATCTCACAAAAACGTGGAAAAACTGCAAAATATTGCCTAATTCGATGATATTTTGTTTAAATCACGTAAAGGAAAAGGGGATGATAAACGTCAAAATATTGCTAAATTCGAAGATTTTTCGTACGAAACAAAATGCAAGAAAACTTGCTTAAAATGCAATATTATGCGAAATTCTGAGATTTGAAGGCCAAATCACATATCGTGATACTACATGAAAAACGTAAAAAAAAAGTCACTATTTAACCATATTTGAGGATTTTAACTTCAAATCATAGAGCGAGGTTTCGTATTATTTCGATCCAAGAAAAGACATATGACAATGTTGTTTCCAATACAAATCATAAAAATCAATGTGTTTTCATTAGAATTATCTAAAATGTTCCTGATTTTCCGTTTATATTACCGATGGAAGATGTACACGAAAACCGCTCTATTCCGGCTTAAACGTCGATAAATGCAATAAAAACAGAACTTCTCCCCTTTACAATATCTTACTCAGTATTTTAACGAGAAACAAATAGTTTATTGAAAATGAAGTATTTAAGGTTATTATCTAATCAATTATGTGTTTGCATTATTTTTATCGTATATATAATGAATTAATACCCATAAACTGAAATCTCACAAAAACGTGGAAAAACTGCAAAATATTGCCTAATTCGATGATATTTTGTTTAAATCACGTAAAGGAAAAGGGGATGATAAACGTCAAAATATTGCTAAATTCGATGATTTTTCGTACGAAACAAAATGCACGAAAACTTGCTTAAAATGCAATATTATGCGAAATTCTGAGATTTTAAGGCCAAATCACATATCGTAATACTACACGAAATAGTATCGAAATATTGGTAAAAATGAATACATTTACGTAATATCAAACTACATGATTAACGTGAAAAAGTCACTATTTTACTATATTTGAGGATTTAAACTTCAAATCATTCAGCGAGGTTTCGTTTTATTTAGAACCAAGAAAAGACATATGACAATGTTGTTTCCAATACAAATGATAAAAAAACAATGTGTTTTCATTAGAATTAACTAAAATGTTCTTGATTTTCCGTTTATATTACCGATGGAAGATGTACAAGTAAAACCGCTCTAATCCGGCTGAAACGTCGATATATGCAATAAAAACCGAACTTCTCCCCTTTTCAATATCTTACTCAGTATTTTAACGAAAAACAAATAGTTGATTGAAAATGAAGTATTTAAGGTTATTATCTAATCAATTATGTGTTTGCATTATTTTTATCGTATATATAATGAATTAATACCCATAAACTGAAATCTCACAAAAACGTGGAAAAACGGCAAAATTTTGAATAATTCGATGATATTTTGTTTAAATCACGTAAAGGAAAAGGGGATGATAAACGTCTAAATATTGCTAAATTCGATGATTTTTCGTACGAAACAAAATGCACGAAAACTTGCTTAAAATGCAATATTATGCGAAATTCTATGATTTGAAGGCCAAATCACATATCGTGAAACTACATGAAATAGTTTCGAAATATTGGTAAAAATGAATATATTTGCGTTATACCAAACTACATAATTAACGTGAAAAAGTCACTATTTTACCATATTTGAGGATTATACCTTCAAATCATAGAGCGAGGTTTCGTATTATTTAGATCCAAGAAAAGACATATGATAATGTTGTTTCCAATACAAATGATAAAAAAACAATGTGTTTTCATTAGAATTAACTAAAATGTTCTTGATTTTCCGTTTATATTACCGATGGAAGATGTACAAGTAAAACCGCTCTAATCCGGCTGAAACGTCGATATATGCAATAAAAACCGAACTTCTCCCCTTTTCAATATCTTACTCAGTATTTTAACGAGAAACAAATAGATGATTGAAAATGAAGTATTTAAGGTTATTATCTAATCAATTATGTGTTTGCATCATTTTTATCGTATATATAATGAATTAATACCCATAGACTGAAAATTCACAAAAACGTGGAAAAACGGCAAAATATTGCATAATTCCTTGTTATTTTGTTTAAATCACTTAAAGGAAAAGGGGATGATAAACGTCAAAATATTGCTAAATTCGATGATTTTTCGTACGAAACAAAATGCAAGAAAACTTGCTTAAAATGTAATATTATGCGAAATTCTGAGATTTTAAGGCCAAATCACATATCGTAATACTACACGAAATAGTATCGAAATATTGGTAAAAATGAATACATTTACGTAATATCAAACTACATGATTAACGTGAAAAAGTCACTATTTTACTATATTTGAGGATTTAAACTTCAAATCATTCAGCGAGGTTTCGTTTTATTTAGAACCAAGAAAAGACATATGACAATGTTGTTTCCAATACAAATGATAAAAAAACAATGTGTTTTCATTAGAATTAACTAAAATGTTCTTGATTTTCCGTTTATATTACCGATGGAAGATGTACAAGTAAAACCGCTCTAATCCGGCTGAAACGTCGATATATGCAATAAAAACCGAACTTCTCCCCTTTTCAATATCTTACTCAGTATTTTAACGAAAAACAAATAGTTGATTGAAAATGAAGTATTTAAGGTTATTATCTAATCAATTATGTGTTTGCATTATTTTTATCGTATATATAATGAATTAATACCCATAAACTGAAATCTCACAAAAACGTGGAAAAACGGCAAAATTTTGAATAATTCGATGATATTTTGTTTAAATCACGTAAAGGAAAAGGGGATGATAAACGTCTAAATATTGCTAAATTCGATGATTTTTCGTACGAAACAAAATGCACGAAAACTTGCTTAAAATGCAATATTATGCGAAATTCTGAGATTTGAAGGCCAAATCACATATCGTGATACTACATGAAATGGTATCGAAATATTGATAAAAATGAATATATATACGTAATATCAAACTACATGAAAAAGGTGAAAAAGTCACTATTTAACCATATTTGAGGATTTTAACTTCAAATCATACAGCGAGGTTTCGTATTATTTAGATCCAAGAAAAGACATATGACAATGTTATTTCCAATACAAATGATAAAAATCAATGTGTTTTCATTAGAATTATCTAAAATGTTCCTGATTTTCCGTTTATATTACCGATGGAAGATGTACACGTAAAACCGCTCTAATCCGGCTGAAACGTCGATATATGCAATAAAAACAGAACTTCTTCCCTTTTCAATATCTTACTCAGTATTTTAACGAGAAACAAATAGTTGATTGAAAATGAAGTATTTAAAGTTATTATCTAATCAATTATGTGTATGCATCATTTTTATCGTATATATAATGAATTAATACCCATAGACTGAAAATTCACAAAAACGTGGAAAAACGGCAAAATATTGCATAATTCCTTGTTATTTTGTTTAAATCACATAAAGGAAAAGGGGATGATAAACGTCAAAATATTGCTAAATTCGATGATTTTTCGTACGAAACAAAATGCAAGAAAACTTGCTTAAAATGCAATATTATGCGAAATTCTGAGATTTGAAGGCCAAATCACATATCGTAATACTACACGAAATAGTATCGAAATATTGGTAAAAATGAATACATTTACGTAATATCAAACTACATGATTAACGTGAAAAAGTCACTATTTTACTATATTTGAGGATTTAAACTTCAAATCATTCAGCGAGGTTTCGTTTTATTTAGAACCAAGAAAAGACATATGACAATGTTGTTTCCAATACAAATGATAAAAAAACAATGTGTTTTCATTAGAATTAACTAAAATGTTCTTGATTTTCCGTTTATATTACCGATGGAAGATGTACAAGTAAAACCGCTCTAATCCGGCTGAAACGTCGATATATGCAATAAAAACCGAACTTCTCCCCTTTTCAATATCTTACTCAGTATTTTAATGAAAAACAAATAGTTGATTGAAAATGAAGTATTTAAGGTTATTATCTAATCAATTATGTGTTTGCATTATTTTTATCGTATATATAATGAATTAATACCCATAAACTGAAATCTCACAAAAACGTGGAAAAACGGCAAAATTTTGAATAATTCGATGATATTTTGTTTAAATCACGTAAAGGAAAAGGTGATGATAAACGTCAAAATATTGCTAAATTCGATGATTTTTCGTACGAAACAAAATGCACGAAAACTTGCTTAAAATGCAATATTATGCGAAATTCTAAGATTTGAAGGCCAAATCACATATCGTGAAACTACATGAAATAGTTTCGAAATATTGGTAAAAATGAATATATTTGCGTTATACCAAACTACATAATTAACGTGAAAAAGTCACTATTTTACCATATTTGAGGATTTTACCTTCAAATCATAGAGCGAGGTTTCGTATTATTTAGATCCAAGAAAAGACATATGACAATATTGTTTAAAAATACAAATGATAAAAAAACAATGTGTTTTCATTAGAATTAACTAAAATGTTCTTGATTTTCCGTTTATATTACCGATGGAAGATGTACACGTAAAACCGCTCTAATCCTGCTGAAACGTCGATATATGCAATAAAAACAGAACTTCTTCCCTTTTCAATATCTTACTCAGTATTTTAACGAGAAACAAATAGTTGATTGAAAATGAAGTATTTAAGGTTATTATCTAATCAATTATGTGTTTGCATCATTTTTATCGTATATATAATGAATTAATACCAATAAACTGAAAATTCACAAAAACGTGGAAAAACGTCAAAATATTGCCTAATTCGATGATATTTTGTTTAAATCGCATAAAGGAAAAGGGGATGATAAACGTCAAAATATTGCTAAATTCGATGATTTTTCGAACGAAACAAAATGCAAGAAAACTTGCTTAAAATGCAATATTATGCGAAATTCTGAGATTTGACGGCCAAATCATATATCGTGATACTACATGAAATAGTATCGAAATATTGATAAAAATGAATATACTTACGTAATATCAAACTACATGAAAAACGTGAAAAAAGTCACTATTTAACCATATTTGAGGATTTTAACTTCAAATCATAGAGCGAGGTTTCGTATTATTTCGATCCAAGAAAAGAAATATGACAATGTTGTTTCCAATACAAATCATAAAAATCAATGTTTTCATTAGAATTATCTAAAATGTTCCTGATTTTCCGTTTATATTACCGATGGAAGATATACACGAAAACCGCTCTATTCCGGCTTAAACGTCGATATATGCAATAAAAACAGAACTTCTCCCCTTTTCAATATCTTACTCAGTATTTTTAACGAGAAACAAATAGTTTATTGAAAATGAAGTATTTAAGGTTATTATCTAATCAATTATGTGTTTGCATTATTTTTATCGTATATATAATGAATTAATACCCATAAACTGAAATCTCACAAAAACGTGGAAAAACGGCAAAATATTGTCTAATTCGATGATATTTTGTTTAAATCACGTAAAGGAAAAGGGGATGATAAACGTCAAAATATTGCTAAATTCGATGATTTTTCGTACGAAACAAAATGCACGAAAACTTGCTTAAAATGCAATATTATGCGAAATTCTGAGATTTGAAGGCCAAATCACATATCGTGATACTACATGAAATAGTATCGAAATATTGATAAAGATGAATATATTTACGTAATATCAAACTACATGAAAAACGTGAAAAAAGTCACTATTTAACCATATTTGAGGATTTTACCTTCAAATCATAGAGCGAGGTTTCGTATTATTTCGATCCAAGAAAAGACATATGACAATGTTGTTTCCAATAGAAATCATAAAAATAAATGTGTTTTCATTAGAATTATCTAAAATGTTCCTGCTTTTCCGTTTATATTACCGATGGAAGATGTACACGAAAACCGCTCTTTTCCGGCTTAAACGTCGATATATGCAATAAAAACAGAACTTCTCCCCTTTTCAGTATCTTACTCAGTATTTTAACGAGAAACAAATAGTTTATCGAAAATGAAGTATTTAAGGTTATTATCTAATCAATTATGTGTTTGCATTATTTTTATCGTATATATAATGAATTAATACCCATAAACTGAAATCTCACAAAAACGTGGAAAAACAGCAAAATATTGCCTAATTCGATGATATTTTGTTTAAATCACGTAAAGGAAAAGGGGATGATAAACGTCAAAATATTGCTAAATTCGATGATTTTTCGTACGAAACAAAATGCACGAAAACTTGCTCAAAATGCAATATAATGCGAAATACTGAGATTTGAAGGCCAAATCATATATCGTGATACTACATGAAATAGTATCGAAATATTGATAAAAATGAATATATTTACGTAATATCAAACTACATGAAAAACGTGAAAAAAGTCACTATTTAACCATATTTGAGGATTTTAACTTCAAATCATAAAGCGAGGTTTCGTATTATTTCGATCCAAGAAAAGAAATATGACAATGTTGTTTCCAATACAAATCATAAAAATCAATGTGTTTTCATTAGAATTATCTAAAATGTTCCTGATTTTCCGTTTATATTACCGATGGAAGATGTACACGAAAACCGCTCTATTCCGGCTTAAACGTCCATATATGCAATAAAAACAGAACTTCTCCCCTTTTCAATATCTTACTCAGTATTTTTAACGACAAACAAATAGTTTATTGAAAATGAAGTATTTAAGGTTATTATCTAATCAATTATGTGTTTGCATTATTTTTATCGTATATATAATGAATTAATACCCATAAACTGAAATCTCACAAAAACGTGGAAAAACGGCAAAATATTGTCTAATTCGATGATATTTTGTTTAAATCACGTAAAGGAAAAGGGGATGATAAACGTCAAAATATTGCTAAATTCGATGATTTTTCGTACGAAACAAAATGCACGAAAACTTGCTTAAAATGCAATATTATGCGAAATTCTGAGATTTGAAGGCCAAATCACATATCGTGATACTACATGAAATAGTATCGAAATATTGATAAAGATGAATATATTTACGTAATATCAAACTACATGAAAAACGTGAAAAAAGTCACTATTTAACCATATTTGAGGATTTTAACTTCAAATCATAGAGCGAGGTTTCGTATTATTTCGATCCAAGAAAAGACATATGACAATGTTGTTTCCAATACAAATCATAAAAATCAATGTGTTTTCATTAGAATTATCTAAAATGTTCCTGATTTTCCGTTTATATTACCGATGGAAGATGTACACGAAAACCGCTCTATTCCGGCTTAAACGTCGATATATGCAATAAAAACAGAACTTCTCCCCTTTTCAATATCTTACTCAGGATTTTAACGAGAAACAAATAGTTTATTGAAAATGAAGTATTTAAGGTTATTATCTAATCAATTATGTGTTTGCATTATTTTTATCGTATATATAATGAATTAATACCCATAAACTGAAATCTCACAAAAACGTGGAAAAACGGCAAAATATTGCCTAATTCGATGATATTTTGTTTAAATCACGTAAAGGAAAAGGGGATGATAAACGTCAAAATATTGCTAAATTCGATGATTTTTCGTACGAAACAAAATGCACGAAAACTTGCTCAAAATGCAATATTATGCGAAATTCTGAGATTTGAAGGCCAAATCACATATCGTGAAACTACATGAAATAGTTTCGAAATATTGGTACAAATGAATATATTTACGTAATATCAAACTACATGAAAAACGTGAAAAAAGTCACTATTTAACCATATTTGAGGATTTTAACTTCAAATCATAGAGCGAGGTTTCGTATTATTTCGATCCAAGAAAAGAAATATGACAATGTTGTTTCCAATACAAATCATAAAAATCAATGTGTTTTCATTAGAATTATCTAAAATGTTCCTGATTTTCCGTTTATATTACCGATGGAAGATGTACACGAAAACCGCTCTATTCCGGCTTAAACGTCGATATATGCAATAAAAACAGAACTTCTCCCCTTTTCAATATCTTACTCAGTATTTTTAACGAGAAACAAATAGTTTATTGAAAATGAAGTATTTAAGGTTATTATCTAATCAATTATGTGTTTGCATTATTTTTATCGCATATATAATGAATTAATACCCATAAACTGAAATCTCACAAAAACGTGGAAAAACGGCAAAATATTGTCTAATTCGATGATATTTTGTTTAAATCACGTAAAGGAAAAGGGGATGATAAACGTCAAAATATTGCTAAATTCGATGATTTCTCGTACGAAACAAAATGCACGAAAACTTGCTTAAAATGCAATATTATGCGAAATTCTGAGATTTGAAGGCCAAATCACATATCGTGATACTACATGAAATAGTATCGAAATATTGATAAAGATGAATATATTTACGTAATATCAAACTACATGAAAAACGTGAAAAAAGTCACTATTTAACCATATTTGAGGATTTTAACTTCAAATCATAGAGCGAGGTTTCGTATTATTTCGATCCAAGAAAAGACATATGACAATGTTGTTTCCAATACAAATCATAAAAATAAATGTGTTTTCATTAGAATTATCTAAAATGTTCCTGATTTTCCGTTTATATTACCGATGGAAGATGTACACGAAAACCGCTCTATTCCGGCTTAAACGTCGATATATGCAATAAAAACAGAACTTCTCCCCTTTTCAATATCTTACTCTGTATTTTAACGAGAAACAAATAGTTTATTGAAAATGAAGTATTTAAGGTTATTATCTAATCAATTATGTGTTTGCATTATTTTTATCGTATATATAATGAATTAATACCCATAAACTGAAATCTCACAAAAACGTGGAAAAACGGCAAAATATTGCCTAATTCGATGATATTTTGTTTAAATCACGTAAAGGAAAAGGGGATGATAAACGTCAAAATATTGCTAAATTCGATGATTTTTCGTACGAAACAAAATGCACGAAAACTTGCTCAAAATGCAATATTATGCGAAATTCTGAGATTTGAAGGCCAAATCACATATCGTGAAACTACATGAAATAGTTTCGAAATATTGGTACAAATGAATATATTTGCGTAATATCAAACTACATGATTAACGTGAAAAAGTCACTATTTTACCATATTTGAGGATTTTACCTTCAAATCATAGAGCGAGGTTTCGTATTATTTAGATCCAAGAAAAGACATATGACAATGTTCTTTAAAAATACAAATGATAAAAAAACAATGTGTTTTCATTAGAATTAACTAAAATGTTCTTGATTTTCCGTTTATATTACCGATGGAAGATGTACACGTAAAACCGCTCTAATCCTGCTGAAACGTCGATATATGCAATAAAAAACAGAACTTCTTCCCTTTTCAATATCTTACTCAGTATTTTAACGAGAAACAAATAGTTGATTGAAAATGAAGTATTTAAGGTTATTATCTAATCAATTATGTGTTTGCATCATTTTTATCGTATATATAATGAATTAATACCAATAAACTGAAAATTCACAAAAACGTGGAAAAACGTCAAAATATTGCCTAATTCGATGATATTTTGTTTAAATCACATAAAGGAAAAGGGGATGATAAACGTCAAAATATTGCTAAATATGATGATTTTTCGAACGAAACAAAATGCAAGAAAACTTGCTTAAAATGCAATATTATGCGAAATTCTGAGATTTGAAGGCCTAATCATATATCGTGATACTACATGAAATAGTATCGAAATACTGATAAAAATGAATATATTTACGTAATATCAAACTACATGAAAAACGTGAAAAAAGTCACTATTTAACCATATTTGAGGATTTTAACTTCAAATCATAGAGCGAGGTTTCGTATTATTTCGATCCAAGAAAAGAAATATGACAATGTTGTTTCCAATATAAATCATAAAAATCAATGTGTTTTCATTAGAATTATCTAAAATGTTCCTGATTTTCCGTTTATATTACCGATGGAAGATGTACACGAAAACCGCTCTATTCCGGCTTAAACGTCGATATATGCAATAAAAACAGAACTTCTCCCCTTTTCAATATCTTACTCAGTATTTTTAACGAGAAACAAATAGTTGATTGAAAATGAAGTATTTAAGGTTATTATCTAATCAATTATGTGTTTGCATTATTTTTATCGTATATATAATGAATTAATACCCATAAACTGAAATCTCACAAAAACGTGGAAAAACGGCAAAATATTGCCTAATTCGATGCTATTTTGTTTAAATCACGTAAAGGAAAAGGGGATGATAAACGTCAAAATATTGCTAAATTCGATGATTTTTCGTACGAAACAAAATGCACGAAAACTTGCTCAAAATGCAATATTATGCGAAATTCTGAGATTTGAAGGCCAAATCACATATCGTGAAACTACATGAAATAGTTTCGAAATATTGGTACAAATGAATATATTTGCGTAATATCAAACTACATGATTAACGTGAAAAAGTCACTATTTTACCATATTTGAGGATTTTACCTTCAAATCATAGAGCGAGGTTTCGTATTATTTAGATCCAAGAAAAGACATATGACAATGTTGTTTAAAAATACAAATGATAAAAAAACAATGTGTTTTCATTAGAATTAACTAAAATGTTCTTGATTTTCCGTTTATATTACCGATGGAAGATGTACACGTAAAACCGCTCTAATCCTGCTGAAACGTCGATATATGCAATAAAAACAGAACTTCTTCCCTTTTCAATATCTTACTCAGTATTTTAACGAGAAACAAATAGTTGATTGAAAATGAAGTATTTAAGGTTATTATCTAATCAATTATGTGTTTGCATCATTTTTATCGTATATATAATGAATTAATACCAATAAACTGAAAATTCACAAAAACGTGGAAAAACGTCAAAATATTGCCTAATTCGATGATATTTTGTTTAAATCACATAAAGGAAAAGGGGATGATAAACGTCAAAATATTGCTAAATTCGATGATTTTTCGAACGAAACAAAATGCAAGAAAACTTGCTTAAAATGCAATATTATGCGAAATTCTGAGATTTGAAGGCCAAATCATATATCGTGATACTACATGAAATAGTATCGAAATATTGATAAAAATGAATATATTTACGTAATATCAAACTACATGAAAAATGTGAAAAAAGTTACTATTTAACCATATTTGAGGATTTTAACTTCAAATCATAGAGCGAGGTTTCGTATTATTTCGATCCAAGAAAAGAAATATGACAATGTTGTTTCCAATACAAATCATAAAAATCAATGTGTTTTCATTAGAATTATCTAAAATGTTCCTGATTTTCCGTTTATATTACCGATGGAAGATGTACACGAAAACCGCTCTATTCCGGCTTAAACGTCGATATATGCAATAAAAACAGAACTTCTCCCCTTTTCAATATCTTACTCAGTATTTTTAACGAGAAACAAATTGTTGATTGAAAATGAAGTATTTAAGGTTATTATCTAATCAATTATGTGTTTGCATTATTTTTATCGTATATATAATGAATTAATACCCATAAACTGAAATCTCACAAAAACGTGGAAAAACGGCAAAATATTGTCTAATTCGATGATATTTTGTTTAAATCACGTAAAGGAAAAGGGGATGATAAACGTCAAAATATTGCTAAATTCGATGATTTTTCGAACGAAACAAAATGCAAGAAAACTTGCTTAAAATGCAATATTATGCGAAATTCTGAGATTTGAAGGCCAAATCATATATCGTGATACTACATGAAATAGTATCGAAATATTGATAAAAATGAATATATTTACGTAATATCAAACTACATGAAAAACGTGAAAAAAGTCACTATTTAACTATATTTGAGGATTTTAACTTCAAATCATAGAGCGAGGTTTCGTATTATTTCGATCCAAGAAAAGAAATATGACAATGTTGTTTCCAATATAAATCATAAAAATCAATGTGTTTTCATTAGAATTATCTAAAATGTTCCTGATTTTCCGTTTATATTACCGATGGAAGATGTACACGAAAACCGCTCTATTCCGGCTTAAACGTCGATATATGCAATAAAAACAGAACTTCTCCCCTTTTCAATATCTTACTCAGTATTTTTAACGAGAAACAAATAGTTGATTGAAAATGAAGTATTTAAGGTTATTATCTAATCAATTATGTGTTTGCATTATTTTTATCGTATATATAATGAATTAATACCCATAAACTGAAATCTCACAAAAACGTGGAAAAACGGCAAAATATTGCCTAATTCGATGCTATTTTGTTTAAATCACGTAAAGGAAAAGGGGATGATAAACGTCAAAATATTGCTAAATTCGATGATTTTTCGTACGAAACAAAATGCACGAAAACTTGCTCAAAATGCAATATTATGCGAAATTCTGAGATTTGAAGGCCAAATCACATATCGTGAAACTACATGAAATAGTTTCGAAATATTGGTACAAATGAATATATTTGCGTAATATCAAACTACATGATTAACGTGAAAAAGTCACTATTTTACCATATTTGAGGATTTTACCTTCAAATCATAGAGCGAGGTTTCGTATTATTTAGATCCAAGAAAAGACATATGACAATGTTGTTTAAAAATACAAATGATAAAAAAACAATGTGTTTTCATTAGAATTAACTAAAATGTTCTTGATTTTCCGTTTATATTACCGATGGAAGATGTACACGTAAAACCGCTCTAATCCTGCTGAAACGTCGATATATGCAATAAAAACAGAACTTCTTCCCTTTTCAATATCTTACTCAGTATTTTAACGAGAAACAAATAGTTGATTGAAAATGAAGTATTTAAGGTTATTATCTAATCAATTATGTGTTTGCATCATTTTTATCGTATATATAATGAATTAATACCAATAAACTGAAAATTCACAAAAACGTGGAAAAACGTCAAAATATTGCCTAATTCGATGATATTTTGTTTAAATCACATAAAGGAAAAGGGGATGATAAACGTCAAAATATTGCTAAATTCGATGATTTTTCGAACGAAACAAAATGCAAGAAAACTTGCTTAAAATGCAATATTATGCGAAATTCTGAGATTTGAAGGCCAAATCATATATCGTGATACTACATGAAATAGTATCGAAATATTGATAAAAATGAATATATTTACGTAATATCAAACTACATGAAAAATGTGAAAAAAGTTACTATTTAACCATATTTGAGGATTTTAACTTCAAATCATAGAGCGAGGTTTCGTATTATTTCGATCCAAGAAAAGAAATATGACAATGTTGTTTCCAATACAAATCATAAAAATCAATGTGTTTTCATTAGAATTATCTAAAATGTTCCTGATTTTCCGTTTATATTACCGATGGAAGATGTACACGAAAACCGCTCTATTCCGGCTTAAACGTCGATATATGCAATAAAAACAGAACTTCTCCCCTTTTCAATATCTTACTCAGTATTTTTAACGAGAAACAAATAGTTGATTGAAAATGAAGTATTTAAGGTTATTATCTAATCAATTATGTGTTTGCATTATTTTTATCGTATATATAATGAATTAATACCCATAAACTGAAATCTCACAAAAACGTGGAAAAACGGCAAAATATTGTCTAATTCGATGATATTTTGTTTAAATCACGTAAAGGAAAAGGGGATGATAAACGTCAAAATATTGCTAAATTCGATGATTTTTCGAACGAAACAAAATGCAAGAAAACTTGCTTAAAATGCAATATTATGCGAAATTCTGAGATTTGAAGGCCAAATCATATATCGTGATACTACATGAAATAGTATCGAAATATTGATAAAAATGAATATATTTACGTAATATCAAACTACATGAAAAACGTGAAAAAAGTCACTATTTAACCATATTTGAGGATTTTAACTTCAAATCATAGAGCGAGGTTTCGTATTATTTCGATCCAAGAAAAGAAATATGACAATGTTGTTTCCAATATAAATCATAAAAATCAATGTGTTTTCATTAGAATTATCTAAAATGTTCCTGATTTTCCGTTTATATTACCGATGGAAGATGTACACGAAAACCGCTCTATTCCGGCTTAAACGTCGATATATGCAATAAAAACAGAACTTCTCCCCTTTTCAATATCTTACTCAGTATTTTTAACGAGAAACAAATAGTTGATTGAAAATGAAGTATTTAAGGTTATTATCTAATCAATTATGTGTTTGCATTATTTTTATCGTATATATAATGAATTAATACCCATAAACTGAAATCTCACAAAAACGTGGAAAAACGGCAAAATATTGCCTAATTCGATGCTATTTTGTTTAAATCACGTAAAGGAAAAGGGGATGATAAACGTCAAAATATTGCTAAATTCGATGATTTTTCGTACGAAACAAAATGCACAAAAACTTGCTCAAAATGCAATATTATGCGAAATTCTGAGATTTGAAGGCCAAATCACATATCGTGAAACTACATGAAATAGTTTCGAAATATTGGTACAAATGAATATATTTGCGTAATATCAAACTACATGATTAACGTGAAAAAGTCACTATTTTACCATATTTGAGGATTTTACCTTCAAATCATAGAGCGAGGTTTCGTATTATTTAGATCCAAGAAAAGACATATGACAATGTTGTTTAAAAATACAAATGATAAAAAAACAATGTGTTTTCATTAGAATTAACTAAAATGTTCTTGATTTTCCGTTTATATTACCGATGGAAGATGTACACGTAAAACCGCTCTAATCCTGCTGAAACGTCGATATATGCAATAAAAACAGAACTTCTTCCCTTTTCAATATCTTACTCAGTATTTTAACGAGAAACAAATAGATGATTGAAAATGAAGTATTTAAGGTTATTATCTAATCAATTATGTGTTTGCATCATTTTTATCGTATATATAATGAATTAATACCAATAAACTGAAAATTCACAAAAACGTGGAAAAACGTCAAAATATTGCCTAATTCGATGATATTTTGTTTAAATCACATAAAGGAAAAGGGGATGATAAACGTCAAAATATTGCTAAATTCGATGATTTTTCGAACGAAACAAAATGCAAGAAAACTTGCTTAAAATGCAATATTATGCGAAATTCTGAGATTTGAAGGCCAAATCATATATCGTGATACTACATGAAATAGTATCGAAATATTGATAAAAATGAATATATTTACGTAATATCAAACTACATGAAAAACGTGAAAAAAGTCACTATTTAACCATATTTGAGGATTTTAACTTCAAATCATAGAGCGAGGTTTCGTATTATTTCGATCCAAGAAAAGAAATATGACAATGTTGTTTCCAATACAAATCATAAAAATCAATGTGTTTTCATTAGAATTATCTAAAATGTTCCTGATTTTCCGTTTATATTACCGATGGAAGATGTACACGAAAACCGCTCTATTCCGGCTTAAACGTCGATATATGCAATAAAAACAGAACTTCTCCCCTTTTCAATATCTTACTCAGTATTTTTAACGAGAAACAAATAGTTGATTGAAAATGAAGTATTTAAGGTTATTATCTAATCAATTATGTGTTTGCATTATTTTTATCGTATATATAATGAATTAATACCCATAAACTGAAATCTCACAAAAACGTGGAAAAACGGCAAAATATTGCCTAATTCGATGCTATTTTGTTTAAATCACGTAAAG
This sequence comes from Procambarus clarkii, assembly GCF_040958095.1. Taxonomy (NCBI): domain Eukaryota; kingdom Metazoa; phylum Arthropoda; class Malacostraca; order Decapoda; family Cambaridae; genus Procambarus; species Procambarus clarkii. The sequence goes on from NW_027189200.1 coordinate 105,387, forward strand.
GAAAAGGGGATGATAAACGTCAAAATATTGCTAAATTCGATGATTTTTCGTACGAAACAAAATGCACAAAAACTTGCTCAAAATGCAATATTATGCGAAATTCTGAGATTTGAAGGCCAAATCACATATCGTGAAACTACATGAAATAGTTTCGAAATATTGGTACAAATGAATATATTTGCGTAATATCAAACTACATGATTAACGTGAAAAAGTCACTATTTTACCATATTTGAGGATTTTACCTTCAAATCATAGAGCGAGGTTTCGTATTATTTAGATCCAAGAAAAGACATATGACAATGTTGTTTAAAAATACAAATGATAAAAAAACAATGTGTTTTCATTAGAATTAACTAAAATGTTCTTGATTTTCCGTTTATATTACCGATGGAAGATGTACACGTAAAACCGCTCTAATCCTGCTGAAACGTCGATATATGCAATAAAAACAGAACTTCTTCCCTTTTCAATATCTTACTCAGTATTTTAACGAGAAACAAATAGATGATTGAAAATGAAGTATTTAAGGTTATTATCTAATCAATTATGTGTTTGCATCATTTTTATCGTATATATAATGAATTAATACCAATAAACTGAAAATTCACAAAAACGTGGAAAAACGTCAAAATATTGCCTAATTCGATGATATTTTGTTTAAATCACATAAAGGAAAAGGGGATGATAAACGTCAAAATATTGCTAAATTCGATGATTTTTCGAACGAAACAAAATGCAAGAAAACTTGCTTAAAATGCAATATTATGCGAAATTCTGAGATTTGAAGGCCAAATCATATATCGTGATACTACATGAAATAGTATCGAAATATTGATAAAAATGAATATATTTACGTAATATCAAACTACATGAAAAACGTGAAAAAAGTCACTATTTAACCATATTTGAGGATTTTAACTTCAAATCATAGAGCGAGGTTTCGTATTATTTCGATCCAAGAAAAGAAATATGACAATGTTGTTTCCAATACAAATCATAAAAATCAATGTGTTTTCATTAGAATTATCTAAAATGTTCCTGATTTTCCGTTTATATTACCGATGGAAGATGTACACGAAAACCGCTCTATTCCGGCTTAAACGTCGATATATGCAATAAAAACAGAACTTCTCCCCTTTTCAATATCTTACTCAGTATTTTTAACGAGAAACAAATAGTTGATTGAAAATGAAGTATTTAAGGTTATTATCTAATCAATTATGTGTTTGCATTATTTTTATCGTATATATAATGAATTAATACCCATAAACTGAAATCTCACAAAAACGTGGAAAAACGGCAAAATATTGTCTAATTCGATGATATTTTGTTTAAATCACGTAAAGGAAAAGGGGATGATAAACGTCAAAATATTGCTAAATTCGATGATTTTTCGAACGAAACAAAATGCAAGAAAACTTGCTTAAAATGCAATATTATGCGAAATTCTGAGATTTGAAGGCCAAATCATATATCGTGATACTACATGAAATAGTATCGAAATATTGATAAAGATGAATATATTTACGTAATATCAAACTACATGAAAAACGTGAAAAAAGTCACTATTTAACCATATTTGAGGATTTTAACTTCAAATCATAGAGCGAGGTTTCGTATTATTTCGATCCAAGAAAAGAAATATGACAATGTTGTTTCCAATACAAATCATAAAAATCAATGTGTTTTCATTAGAATTAACTAAAATGTTCTTGATTTTCCGTTTATATTACCGATGGAAGATGTACAAGTAAAACCGCTCTAATCCGGCTGAAACGTCGATATATGCAATAAAAACCGAACTTCTCCCCTTTTCAATATCTTACTCAGTATTTTAACGAGAAACAAATAGTTTATTGAAAATGAAGTATTTAAGGTTATTATCTAATCAATTATGTGTTTGCATTATTTTTATCGTATATATAATGAATTAATACCCATAAACTGAAATCTCACAAAAACGTGGAAAAACGGCAAAATATTGTCTAATACGATGATATTTTGTTTAAATCACGTAAAGGAAAAGGGGATGATAAACGTCAAAATATTGCAAAATTCGATGATTTTTCGTACGAAACAAAATGCACGAAAACTTGCTTAAAATGCAATATTATGCGAAATTCTGAGTTTTGAAGGCCAAGTCACATATCGTGATACTACATGAAATAGTATCGAAATATTGATGAAGATGAATATATTTACGTAATATCAAACTACATGAAAAACGTGAAAAAGTCACTATTTAACAATATTTGAGGATTTTAACTTTAAATCATAGAGCGAGGTTTCGTATTATTTCGATCCAAGAAAAGACATATGACAATGTTGTTTCCAATACAAATCATAAAAATCAATGTGTTTTCATTAGAATTATCTAAAATGTTCCTGATTTTCCGTTTATATTACCGATGGAAGATGTACACGAAAACCGCTCTATTCCGGCTTAAACGTCGATATATGCAATAAAAACAGAACTTCTCCCCTTTTCAATATCTTACTCAGTATTTTAACGAGAAACAAATAGTTTATTGAAAATGAAGTATTTAAGGTTATTATCTAATCAATTATGTGTTTGCATTATTTTTATCGTATATATAATGAATTAATACCCATAAACTGAAATCTCACAAAAACGTGGAAAAACGTCAAAATATTGCTAAATTCGATGATTTTTCGTACGAAACAAAATGCACGAAAACTTGCTCAAAATGCAATATTATGCGAAATTCTGAGATTTGAAGGCCAAATCACATATCGTGAAACTACATGAAATAGTTTCGAAATAATGGTACAAATGAATATATTTGCGTAATATCAAACTACATGATTAACGTGAAAAAGTCACTATTTTACCATATTTGAGGATTTTACCTTCAAATCATAGAGCGAGGTTTCGTATTATTTAGATCCAAGAAAAGACATATGACAATGTTGTTTAAAAATACAAATGATAAAAAAACAATGTGTTTTCATTAGAATTAACTAAAATGTTCTTGATTTTCCGTTTATATTACCGATGGAAGATGTACACGTAAAACCGCTCTAATCCTGCTGAAACGTCGATATATGCAATAAAAAAAGAACTTCTTCCCTTTTCAATATCTTACTCAGTATTTTAACGAGAAACAAATAGTTGATTGAAAATGAAGTATTTAAGGTTATTATCTAATCAATTATGTGTTTGCATCATTTTTATCGTATATATAATGAATTAATACCAATAAACTGAAAATTCACAAAAACGTGGAAAAACGTCAAAATATTGCCTAATTCGATGATATTTTGTTTAAATCACATAAAGGAAAAGGGGACGATAAATGTCAAAATGTTGCTAAATTCGATGATTTTTCGAACGAAACAAAATGCAAGAAAACTTGCTTAAAATGCAATATTATTCGAAATTCTGAGATTTGAAGGCCAAATCATATATCGTGATACTACATGAAATAGTATCGAAATATTGATAAAAATGAATATATTTACGTAATATCAAACTACATGAAAAACGTGAAAAAAGTCACTATTTAACCATATTTGAGGATTTTAACTTCAAATCATAGAGCGAGGTTTCGTATTATTTCGATCCAAGAAAAGAAATATGACAATGTTGTTTCCAATACAAATCATAAAAATCAATGTGTTTTCATTAGAATTATCTAAAATGTTCCTGATTTTCCGTTTATATTACCGATGGAAGATGTACACGAAAACCGCTCTATTCCGGCTTAAACGTCGATATATGCAATAAAAACAGAACTTCTCCCCTTTTCAATATCTTACTCAGTATTTTAACGAGAAACAAATAGTTTATTGAAAATGAAGTATTTAAGGTTACTATCTAATCAATTATGTGTTTGCATTATTTTTATCGTATATATAATGAATTAATACCCATAAACTGAAATCTCACAAAAACGTGGAAAAACGGCAAAATATTGTCTAATTCGATGATATTTTGTTTAAATCACGTAGAGGAAAAGGGGATGATAAACGTCAAAATATTGCTAAATTCGATGATTTTTCGTACGAAACAAAATGCACGAAAACTTGCTTAAAATGCAATATTATGCGAAATTCTGAGATTTGAAGGCCAAATCACATATCGTGATACTACATGAAATAGTATCGAAATATTGATAAAGATGAATATATTTACGTAATATCAAACTACATGAAAAACGTGAAAAAAGTCACTATTTAACCATATTTGAGGATTTTAACTTCAAATCATAGAGCGAGGTTTCGTATTATTTCGATCCAAGAAAAGACATATGACAATGTTGTTTCCAATACAAATCATAAAAATCAATGTGTTTTTATTAGAATTATCTAAAATGTTCCTGATTTTCCGTTTATATTACCGATGGAAGATGTACACGAAAACCGCTCTATTCCGGCTTAAACGTCGATATATGCAATAAAAACAGAACTTCTCCCCTTTTCAATATATTACTCAGTATTTTAACGAGAAACAAATAGTTTATTGAAAATGAAGTATTTAAGGTTATTATCTAATCAATTATGTGTTTGCATTATTTTTATCGTATATATAATGAATTAATACCCATAAACTGAAATCTCACAAAAACGTGGAAAAACGGCAAAATATTGCCTAATTCGATGATATTTTGTTTAAATCACGTAAAGGAAAAGGGGATGATAAACGTCAAAATATTGCTAAATTCGATGATTTTTCGTACGAAACAAAATGCACGAAAACTTGCTCAAAATGCAATATTATGCGAAATTCTGAGATTTGAAGGCCAAATCACATATCGTGAAACTACATGAAATAGTTTCGAAATATTGGTACAAATGAATATATTTGCGTATTATCAAACTACATGATTAACGTGAAAAAGTCACTATTTTACCATATTTGAGGATTTTACCTTCAAATCATAGAGCGAGGTTTCGTATTATTTAGATCCAAGAAAAGACATATGACAATGTTGTTTAAAAATACAAATGATAAAAAAACAATGTGTTTTCATTAGAATTAACTAAAATGTTCTTGATTTTCCGTTTATATTACCGATGGAAGATGTACACGTAAAACCGCTCTAATCCTGCTGAAACGTCGATATATGCAATAAAAACAGAACTTCTTCCCTTTTCAATATCTTACTCAGTATTTTAACGAGAAACAAATAGTTGATTGAAAATGAAGTATTTAAGGTTATTATCTAATCAATTATGTGTTTGCATCATTTTTATCGTATATATAATGAATTAATACCAATAAACTGAAAATTCACAAAAACGCGGAAAAACGTCAAAATATTGCCTAATTCGATGATATTTTGTTTAAATCACATAAAGGAATAGGGGATGATAAACGTCAAAATATTGCTAAATTCGATGATTTTTCGAACGAAACAAAATGCAAGAAAACTTGCTTAAAATGCAATATTATGCGAAATTCTGAGATTTGAAGGCCAAATCATATATCGTGATACTACATGAAATAGTATCGAAATATTGATAAAAATGAATATATTTACGTAATATCAAACTACATGAAAAACGTGAAAAAAGTCACTATTCAACCATATTTGAGGATTTTAACTTCAAATCATAGAGCGAGGTTTCGTATTATTTCGATCCAAGAAAAGAAATATGACAATGTTGTTTCCAATACAAATCATAAAAATCAATGTGTTTTCATTAGAATTATCTAAAATGTTCCTGATTTTCCGTTTATATTACCGATGGAAGATGTACACGAAAACCGCTCTATTCCGGCTTAAACGTCGATATATGCAATAAAAACAGAACTTCTCCCCTTTTCAATATCTTACTCAGTATTTTAACGAGAAACAAATAGTTTATTGAAAATGAAGTATTTAAGGTTATTATCTAATCAATTATGTGTTTGCATTATTTTTATCGTATATATAATGAATTAATACCCATAAACTGAAATCTTACAAAAACGTGGAAAAACGGCAAAATATTGTCTAATTCGATGATATTTTGTTTAAATCACGTAAAGGAAAAGGGGATGATAAACGTCAAAATATTGCTAAATTCGATGATTTTTCGTACGAAACAAAATGCACGAAAACTTGCTTAAAATGCAATATTATGCGAAATTCTGAGATTTGAAGGCCAAATCACATATCGTGATACTACATGAAATAGTATCGAAATATTGATAAAGATGAATATATTTACGTAATATCAAACTACATGAAAAACGTGAAAAAAGTCACTATTTAACCATATTTGAGGATTTTAACTTCAAATCATAGAGCGAGGTTTCGTATTATTTCGATCCAAGAAAAGACATATGACAATGTTGTTTCCAATACAAATCATAAAAATCAATGTGTTTTCATTAGAATTATCTAAAATGTTCCTGATTTTCCGTTTATATTACCGTTGGAAGATGTACACGAAAACCGCTCTATTCCTACTTAAACGTCGATAGATGCAATAAAAACAGAACTTCTCCCCTTTTCAATATCTTACTCAGTATTTTAACGAGAAACAAATAGTTAATTGAAAATGAAGTATTTAAGGTTATTATCTAATCAATTATGTGTTTGCATTATTTTTATCGTATATATAATGAATTAATACCCATAAACTGAAATCTCACAAAAACGTGGAAAAACGGCAAAATATTGCCTAATTCGATGATATTTTGTTTAAATCACGTAAAGGAAAAGGGGATGATAAACGTCAAAATATTGCTAAATTCGATGATTTTTCGTACGAAACAAAATGCACGAAAACTTGCTCAAAAGTCAATATTATGCGAAATTCTGAGATTTGAAGGCCAAATCACATATCGTGAAACTACATGAAATAGTTTCGAAATATTGGTACAAATGAATATATTTGCGTAATATCAAACTACATGATTAACGTGAAAAAGTCACTATTTTACCATATTTGAGGATTTTACCTTCAAATCATAGAGCGAGGTTTCGTATTATTTCGATCCAAGAAAAGACATATGACAATGTTGTTTAAAAATACAAATGATAAAAAAACAATGTGTTTTCATTAGATTTAACTAAAATGTTCTTGATTTTCCGTTTATATTACCGATGGAAGATGTACACGTAAAACCGCTCTAATCCTGCTGAAACGTCGATATATGCAATAAAAACAGAACTTCTTCCCTTTTCAATATCTTACTCAGTATTTTAACGAGAAACAAATAGTTGATTGAAAATGAAGTATTTAAGGTTATTATCTAATCAATTATGTGTTTGCATTATTTTTATCGTATATATAATGAATTTATACCCATAAACTGAAATCTCACAAAAACGTGGAAAAACGGCAAAATATTGTCTAATTCGATGATATTTTGTTTAAATCACGTAAAGGAAAAGGGGATGATAAACGTCAAAATATTGCTAAATTCGATGATTTTTCGTACGAAACAAAATGCACGAAAACTTGCTTAAAATGCAATATTATGCGAAATTCTGAGATTTGAAGGCCAAATCACATATCGTGATACTACATGAAATAGTATCGAAATATTGATAAAGATGAATATATTTACGTAATATCAAACTACATGAAAAACGTGAAAAAAGTCACTATTTAACCATATTTGAGGATTTTAACTTCAAATCATAGAGCGAGGTTTCGTATTATTTCGATCCAAGAAAAGACATATGACAATGTTGTTTCCAATACAAATCATAAAAATCAATGTGTTTTCATTAGAATTATCTAAAATGTTCCTGATTTTCCGTTTATATTACCGATGGAAGATGTACACGAAAACCGCTCTATTCCGGCTTAAACGTCGATATATGCAATAAAAACAGAACTTCTCCCCTTTTCAATATCTTACTCAGTATTTTAACGAGAAACAAATAGTTTATTGAAAATGAAGTATTTAAGGTTATTATCTAATCAATTATGTGTTTGCATTATTTTTATCGTATATATAATGAATTAATACCCATAAACTGAAATCTCACAAAAACGTGGAAAAACGTCAAAATATTGCTAAATTCGATGATTTTTCGTACGAAACAAAATGCACGAAAACTTGCTCAAAATGCAATATTATGCGAAATTCTGAGATTTGAAGGCCAAATCACATATCGTGAAACTACATGAAATAGTTTCGAAATATTGGTACAAATGAATATATTTGCGTAATATCAAAGTACATGATTAACGTGAAAAAGTCACTATTTTACCATATTTGAGGATTTTACCTTCAAATCATAGAGCGAGGTTTCGTATTATTTCGATCCAAGAAAAGACATATGACAATGTTGTTTCCAATACAAATGATAAAAATCAATGTGTTTTCATTAGAATTATCTAAAATGTTCCTGATTTTCCGTTTATAATACCGATGGAAGATGTACACGAAAACCGCTCTATTCCGGCTGAAACGTCGATATATGCAATAAAAAACAGAACTTATCCCCTTTTCAATATCTTACTCAGTATTTTAACGAGAAACAAATAGTTGATTGAAAATGAAGTATTTAAGGTTATTATCTAATCAATTATGTGTTTGCATTATTTTTATCGCATATATAATGAATTAATACCCATGAACTGAAATCTCACAAAAACGTGGAAAAACGGCAAAATATTGCCTAATTCGATAATATTTTGTTTAAATCACGTAAAGGAAAAGGGGATGATAAACGTCAAAATATTGCTAAATTCGATGATTTTTCGTACGAAACAAAATGCACGAAAACTTGCTTAAAATGCGAAATTCTGAGATTTGAAGGCCAAATCACATATCGTGATACTACATGAAATAGTATCGAAATATTGATAAAAATGAATATATTTACGTAATATCAAACAACATGAAAAACGTGAAAAAGTCACTATTTAACCATATTTGAGGATTTTAACTTCAAATCATAGAGCGAGGTTTCGTATTATTTCGATCCAAGAAAAGACATATGACAATGTTGTTTCCAATACAAATGATAAAAATCAATGTGTTTTCATTAGAATTATCTAAAATGTTCCTGATTTTCCGTTTATATTACCGATGGAAGATTTACACGAAAACCGCTCTATTCCGGCTGAAACGTCGATATATGCAATAAAAAACAGAACTTATCCCCTTTTCAATATCTTACTCAGTATTTTAACGAGAAACAAATAGTTTATTGAAAATGAAGTATTTAAGGTTATTATCTAATCAATTATGTGTTTGCATTATTTTTATCGTATATATAATGAATTAATACCCATAAACTGAAATCTCACAAAAACGTGGAAAAACGGCAAAATATTGCCTAATTCGATGATATTTTGTTTAAATCACGTAAAGAAAAAGGGGATGATAAACGTCAAAATATTGCTAAATTCGATGATTTTTCGTACGAAACAAAATGCACGAAAACTTGCTTAAAATGCAATATTATGCGAAATTCTGAGATTTGAAGGACAAATCACATATCGTAATACAACATGAAATAGTATCGAAATATTGATAAAAATGAATATATTTACGTAATATCAAACTACATGAAAAACGTGAAAAAAGTCACTATTTAACCATATTTGAGGATTTTAACTTCAAATCATAGAGCGAGGTTTCGTATTATTTCGATCCAAGAAAAGACATATGACAATGTTGTTTCCAATACAAATGATAAAAATCAATGTGTTTTCATTAGAATTATCTAAAATGTTCCTGATTTTCCGTTTATAATACCGATGGAAGATGTACACGAAAACCGCTCTATTCCGGCTGAAACGTCGATATATGCAATAAAAAACAGAACTTATCCCCTTTTCAATATCTTACTCAGTATTTTAACGAGAAACAAATAGTTGATTGAAAATGAAGTATTTAAGGTTATTATCTATTCAATTATGTGTTTGCATTATTTTTATCGCATATATAATGAATTAATACCCATGAACTGAAATCTCACAAAAACGTGGAAAAACGGCAAAATATTGCCTAATTCGATGATATTTTGTTTAAATCACGTAGAGGAAAAGGGGATGATAAACGTCAAAATATTGCTAAATTCGATGATTTTTCGTACGAAACAAAATGCACGAAAACTTGCTTAAAATGCGAAATTCTGAGATTTGAAGGCCAAATCACATATCGTGATACTACATGAAATAGTATCGAAATATTGATAAAAATGAAAATATTTACGTAATATCAAACTACATGAAAAACGTGAAAAAGTCACTATTTAACCATATTTGAGGATTTTAACTTCAAATCATAGAGGGAGGTTTCGTATTATTTCGATCCAAGAAAAGACATATGACAATGTTGTTTCCAATACAAATGATAAAAATCAATGTGTTTTCATTAGAATTATCTAAAATGTTCCTGATTTTCCGTTTATATTACCGATGGAAGATGTACACGAAAACCGCTCTATTCCGGCTGAAACGTCGATATATGCAATAAAAAACAGAACTTATCCCCTTCTCAATATCTTACTCAGTATTTTAACGAGAAACAAATAGTTTATTGAAAATGAAGTATTTAAGGTGAAATCAAATATTGATTAATCTAATCAATTATGTGTTTGCATTATTTTTATCGTATATATAATGAATTAATACCCATAAACTGAAATCTCACAAAAACGTGGAAAAACGGCAAAATATTGTCTAATTCGATGATATTTTGTTTAAATCACGTAAAGGAAAAGGGGATGATAAACGTCAAAATATTGCTAAATTCGATGATTTTTCGTACGAAACAAAATGCACGAAAACTTGCTTAAAATGCAATATTATGCGAAATTCTGAGATTTGAAGGACAAATCACATATCGTGATACTACATGAAATAGTATCGAAATATTGATAAAAATGAATATATTTACGTAATATCAAACTACATGAAAAACGTAAAAAAGTCACTATTTAACCATATTTGAGGATTTTAAATTCAAATCATAGAGCGAGGTTTCGTATTATTTCGATCCAAGAAAAGACATATGACAATGTTGTTTCCAATACAAATGATAAAACTCAATGTGTTTTCATTAGAATTATCTAAAATGTTCCTGATTTTCCGTTTATATTACCGATGGAAGATGTACACGAAAACCGCTCTATTCCGGCTTAAACGTCGATATATGCAATAAAAACAGAACTTCTCCCCTTTTCAATATCTTACTCAGTATTTTAACGAGAAACAAATAGTTTATTGAAAATGAAGTATTTAAGGTTATTATCTAATCAATTATGTGTTTGCATTATTTTTATCGTATATATAATGAATTAATACCCATAAACTGAAATCTCACAAAAACGTGGAAAAACGTCAAAATATTGCTAAATTCGATGATTTTTCGTACGAAACAAAATGCACGAAAACTTGCTCAAAATGCAATATTATGCGAAATTCTGAGATTTGAAGGCCAAATCACATATCGTGAAACTACATGAAATAGTTTCGAAATAATGGTACAAATGAATATATTTGCGTAATATCAAACTACATGATTAACGTGAAAAAGTCACTATTTTACCATATTTGAGGATTTTACCTTCAAATCATAGAGCGAGGTTTCGTATTATTTAGATCCAAGAAAAGACATATGACAATGTTGTTTAAAAATACAAATGATAAAAAAACAATGTGTTTTCATTAGAATTAACTAAAATGTTCTTGATTTTCCGTTTATATTACCGATGGAAGATGTACACGTAAAACCGCTCTAATCCTGCTGAAACGTCGATATATGCAATAAAAAAAGAACTTCTTCCCTTTTCAATATCTTACTCAGTATTTTAACGAGAAACAAATAGTTGATTGAAAATGAAGTATTTAAGGTTATTATCTAATCAATTATGTGTTTGCATCATTTTTATCGTATATATAATGAATTAATACCAATAAACTGAAAATTCACAAAAACGTGGAAAAACGTCAAAATATTGCCTAATTCGATGATATTTTGTTTAAATCACATAAAGGAAAAGGGGACGATAAATGTCAAAATGTTGCTAAATTCGATGATTTTTCGAACGAAACAAAATGCAAGAAAACTTGCTTAAAATGCAATATTATTCGAAATTCTGAGATTTGAAGGCCAAATCATATATCGTGATACTACATGAAATAGTATCGAAATATTGATAAAAATGAATATATTTACGTAATATCAAACTACATGAAAAACGTAAAAAAAGTCACTATTTAACCATATTTGAGGATTTTAACTTCAAATCATAGAGCGAGGTTTCGTATTATTTCGATCCAAGAAAAGAAATATGACAATGTTGTTTCCAATACAAATCATAAAAATCAATGTGTTTTCATTAGAATTATCTAAAATGTTCCTGATTTTCCGTTTATATTACCGATGGAAGATGTACACGAAAACCGCTCTATTCCGGCTTAAACGTCGATATATGCAATAAAAACAGAACTTCTCCCCTTTTCAATATCTTACTCAGTATTTTAACGAGAAACAAATAGTTTATTGAAAATGAAGTATTTAAGGTTACTATCTAATCAATTATGTGTTTGCATTATTTTTATCGTATATATAATGAATTAATACCCATAAACTGAAATCTCACAAAAACGTGGAAAAACGGCAAAATATTGTCTAATTCGATGATATTTTGTTTAAATCACGTAGAGGAAAAGGGGATGATAAACGTCAAAATATTGCTAAATTCGATGATTTTTCGTACGAAACAAAATGCACGAAAACTTGCTTAAAATGCAATATTATGCGAAATTCTGAGATTTGAAGGCCAAATCACATATCGTGATACTACATGAAATAGTATCGAAATATTGATAAAGATGAATATATTTACGTAATATCAAACTATATGAAAAACGTGAAAAAAGTCACTATTTAACCATATTTGAGGATTTTAACTTCAAATCATAGAGCGAGGTTTCGTATTATTTCGATCCAAGAAAAGACATATGACAATGTTGTTTCCAATACAAATCATAAAAATCAATGTGTTTTTATTAGAATTATCTAAAATGTTCCTGATTTTCCGTTTATATTACCGATGGAAGATGTACACGAAAACCGCTCTATTCCGGCTTAAACGTCGATATATGCAATAAAAACAGAACTTCTCCCCTTTTCAATATATTACTCAGTATTTTAACGAGAAACAAATAGTTTATTGAAAATGAAGTATTTAAGGTTATTATCTAATCAATTATGTGTTTGCATTATTTTTATCGTATATATAATGAATTAATACCCATAAACTGAAATCTCACAAAAACGTGGAAAAACGGCAAAATATTGCCTAATTCGATGATATTTTGTTTAAATCACGTAAAGGAAAAGGGGATGATAAACGTCAAAATATTGCTAAATTCGATGATTTTTCGTACGAAACAAAATGCACGAAAACTTGCTCAAAATGCAATATTATGCGAAATTCTGAGATTTGAAGGCCAAATCACATATCGTGAAACTACATGAAATAGTTTCGAAATATTGGTACAAATGAATATATTTGCGTATTATCAAACTACATGATTAACGTGAAAAAGTCACTATTTTACCATATTTGAGGATTTTACCTTCAAATCATAGAGCGAGGTTTCGTATTATTTAGATCCAAGAAAAGACATATGACAATGTTGTTTAAAAATACAAATGATAAAAAAACAATGTGTTTTCATTAGAATTAACTAAAATGTTCTTGATTTTCCGTTTATATTACCGATGGAAGATGTACACGTAAAACCGCTCTAATCCTGCTGAAACGTCGATATATGCAATAAAAACAGAACTTCTTCCCTTTTCAATATCTTACTCAGTATTTTAACGAGAAACAAATAGTTGATTGAAAATGAAGTATTTAAGGTTATTATCTAATCAATTATGTGTTTGCATCATTTTTATCGTATATATAATGAATTAATACCAATAAACTGAAAATTCACAAAAACGCGGAAAAACGTCAAAATATTGCCTAATTCGATGATATTTTGTTTAAATCACGTAAAGGAAAAGGGGATGATAAACGTCAAAATATTGCTAAATTCGATGATTTTTCGTACGAAACAAAATGCACGAAACCTTGCTTAAAATGCAATATTATGCGAAATTCTGAGATTTGAAGGCCAAATCACATATCGTGATACTACATGAAATAGTATCGAAATATTGATAAAGATGAATATATTTACGTAATATCAAACTACATGAAAAACGTGAAAAAGTCACTATTTAACCATATTTGAGGATTTTAACTTCAAATCATAGAGGGAGGTTTCGTATTATTTCGATCCAAGAAAAGACATATGACAATGTTGTTTCCAATACAAATGATAAAAATCAATGTGTTTTCATTAGAATTATCTAAAATGTTCCTGATTTTCCGTTTATATTACCGATGGAAGATGTACACGAAAACCGCTCTATTCCGGCTGAAACGTCGATATATGCAATAAAAAACAGAACTTATCCCCTTCTCAATATCTTACTTAGTATTTTAACGAGAAACAAATAGTTTATTGAAAATGAAGTATTTAAGGTGAAATCAAATATTGATTAATCTAATCAATTATGTGTTTGCATTATTTTTATCGTATATATAATGAATTAATACCCATAAACTGAAATCTCACAAAAACGTGGAAAAACGGCAAAATATTGTCTAATTCGATGATATTTTGTTTAAATCACGTAAAGGAAAAGGGGATGATAAACGTCAAAATATTGCTAAATTCGATGATTTTTCGTACGAAACAAAATGCACGAAAACTTGCTTAAAATGCAATATTATGCGAAATTCTGAGATTTGAAGGACAAATCACATATCGTGATACTACATGAAATAGTATCGAAATATTGATAAAAATGAATATATTTACGTAATATCAAACTACATGAAAAACGTAAAAAAGTCACTATTTAACCATATTTGAGGATTTTAAATTCAAATCATAGAGCGAGGTTTCGTATTATTTCGATCCAAGAAAAGACATATGACAATGTTGTTTCCAATACAAATGATAAAACTCAATGTGTTTTCATTAGAATTATCTAAAATGTTCCTGATTTTCCGTTTATATTACCGATGGAAGATGTACACGAAAACCGCTCTATTCCGGCTTAAACGTCGATATATGCAATAAAAACAGAACTTCTCCCCTTTTCAATATCTTACTCAGTATTTTAACGAGAAACAAATAGTTTATTGAAAATGAAGTATTTAAGGTTATTATCTAATCAATTATGTGTTTGCATTATTTTTATCGTATATATAATGAATTAATACCCATAAACTGAAATCTCACAAAAACGTGGAAAAACGTCAAAATATTGCTAAATTCGATGATTTTTCGTACGAAACAAAATGCACGAAAACTTGCTCAAAATGCAATATTATGCGAAATTCTGAGATTTGAAGGCCAAATCACATATCGTGAAACTACATGAAATAGTTTCGAAATAATGGTACAAATGAATATATTTGCGTAATATCAAACTACATGATTAACGTGAAAAAGTCACTATTTTACCATATTTGAGGATTTTACCTTCAAATCATAGAGCGAGGTTTCGTATTATTTAGATCCAAGAAAAGACATATGACAATGTTGTTTAAAAATACAAATGATAAAAAAACAATGTGTTTTCATTAGAATTAACTAAAATGTTCTTGATTTTCCGTTTATATTACCGATGGAAGATGTACACGTAAAACCGCTCTAATCCTGCTGAAACGTCGATATATGCAATAAAAAAAGAACTTCTTCCCTTTTCAATATCTTACTCAGTATTTTAACGAGAAACAAATAGTTGATTGAAAATGAAGTATTTAAGGTTATTATCTAATCAATTATGTGTTTGCATCATTTTTATCGTATATATAATGAATTAATACCAATAAACTGAAAATTCACAAAAACGTGGAAAAACGTCAAAATATTGCCTAATTCGATGATATTTTGTTTAAATCACATAAAGGAAAAGGGGACGATAAATGTCAAAATGTTGCTAAATTCGATGATTTTTCGAACGAAACAAAATGCAAGAAAACTTGCTTAAAATGCAATATTATTCGAAATTCTGAGATTTGAAGGCCAAATCATATATCGTGATACTACATGAAATAGTATCGAAATATTGATAAAAATGAATATATTTACGTAATATCAAACTACATGAAAAACGTGAAAAAAGTCACTATTTAACCATATTTGAGGATTTTAACTTCAAATCATAGAGCGAGGTTTCGTATTATTTCGATCCAAGAAAAGAAATATGACAATGTTGTTTCCAATACAAATCATAAAAATCAATGTGTTTTCATTAGAATTATCTAAAATGTTCCTGATTTTCCGTTTATATTACCGATGGAAGATGTACACGAAAACCGCTCTATTCCGGCTTAAACGTCGATATATGCAATAAAAACAGAACTTCTCCCCTTTTCAATATCTTACTCAGTATTTTAACGAGAAACAAATAGTTTATTGAAAATGAAGTATTTAAGGTTACTATCTAATCAATTATGTGTTTGCATTATTTTTATCGTATATATAATGAATTAATACCCATAAACTGAAATCTCACAAAAACGTGGAAAAACGGCAAAATATTGTCTAATTCGATGATATTTTGTTTAAATCACGTAGAGGAAAAGGGGATGATAAACGTCAAAATATTGCTAAATTCGATGATTTTTCGTACGAAACAAAATGCACGAAAACTTGCTTAAAATGCAATATTATGCGAAATTCTGAGATTTGAAGGCCAAATCACATATCGTGATACTACATGAAATAGTATCGAAATATTGATAAAGATGAATATATTTACGTAATATCAAACTACATGAAAAACGTGAAAAAAGTCACTATTTAACCATATTTGAGGATTTTAACTTCAAATCATAGAGCGAGGTTTCGTATTATTTCGATCCAAGAAAAGACATATGACAATGTTGTTTCCAATACAAATCATAAAAATCAATGTGTTTTTATTAGAATTATCTAAAATGTTCCTGATTTTCCGTTTATATTACCGATGGAAGATGTACACGAAAACCGCTCTATTCCGGCTTAAACGTCGATATATGCAATAAAAACAGAACTTCTCCCCTTTTCAATATATTACTCAGTATTTTAACGAGAAACAAATAGTTTATTGAAAATGAAGTATTTAAGGTTATTATCTAATCAATTATGTGTTTGCATTATTTTTATCGTATATATAATGAATTAATACCCATAAACTGAAATCTCACAAAAACGTGGAAAAACGGCAAAATATTGCCTAATTCGATGATATTTTGTTTAAATCACGTAAAGGAAAAGGGGATGATAAACGTCAAAATATTGCTAAATTCGATGATTTTTCGTACGAAACAAAATGCACGAAAACTTGCTCAAAATGCAATATTATGCGAAATTCTGAGATTTGAAGGCCAAATCACATATCGTGAAACTACATGAAATAGTTTCGAAATATTGGTACAAATGAATATATTTGCGTATTATCAAACTACATGATTAACGTGAAAAAGTCACTATTTTACCATATTTGAGGATTTTACCTTCAAATCATAGAGCGAGGTTTCGTATTATTTAGATCCAAGAAAAGACATATGACAATGTTGTTTAAAAATACAAATGATAAAAAAACAATGTGTTTTCATTAGAATTAACTAAAATGTTCTTGATTTTCCGTTTATATTACCGATGGAAGATGTACACGTAAAACCGCTCTAATCCTGCTGAAACGTCGATATATGCAATAAAAACAGAACTTCTTCCCTTTTCAATATCTTACTCAGTATTTTAACGAGAAACAAATAGTTGATTGAAAATGAAGTATTTAAGGTTATTATCTAATCAATTATGTGTTTGCATCATTTTTATCGTATATATAATGAATTAATACCAATAAACTGAAAATTCACAAAAACGCGGAAAAACGTCAAAATATTGCCTAATTCGATGATATTTTGTTTAAATCACATAAAGGAATAGGGGATGATAAACGTCAAAATATTGCTAAATTCGATGATTTTTCGAACGAAACAAAATGCAAGAAAACTTGCTTAAAATGCAATATTATGCGAAATTCTGAGATTTGAAGGCCAAATCATATATCGTGATACTACATGAAATAGTATCGAAATATTGATAAAAATGAATATATTTACGTAATATCAAACTACATGAAAAACGTGAAAAAAGTCACTATTCAACCATATTTGAGGATTTTAACTTCAAATCATAGAGCGAGGTTTCGTATTATTTCGATCCAAGAAAAGAAATATGACAATGTTGTTTCCAATACAAATCATAAAAATCAATGTGTTTTCATTAGAATTATCTAAAATGTTCCTGATTTTCCGTTTATATTACCGATGGAAGATGTACACGAAAACCGCTCTATTCCGGCTTAAACGTCGATATATGCAATAAAAACAGAACTTCTCCCCTTTTCAATATCTTACTCAGTATTTTAACGAGAAACAAATAGTTTATTGAAAATGAAGTATTTAAGGTTATTATCTAATCAATTATGTGTTTGCATTATTTTTATCGTATATATAATGAATTAATACCCATAAACTGAAATCTTACAAAAACGTGGAAAAACGGCAAAATATTGTCTAATTCGATGATATTTTGTTTAAATCACGTAAAGCAAAAGGGGATGATAAACGTCAAAATATTGCTAAATTCGATGATTTTTCGTACGAAACAAAATGCACGAAAACTTGCTTAAAATGCAATATTATGCGAAATTCTGAGATTTGAAGGCCAAATCACATATCGTGATACTACATGAAATAGTATCGAAATATTGATAAAGATGAATATATTTACGTAATATCAAACTACATGAAAAACGTGAAAAAAGTCACTATTTAACCATATTTGAGGATTTTAACTTCAAATCATAGAGCGAGGTTTCGTATTATTTCGATCCAAGAAAAGACATATGACAATGTTGTTTCCAATACAAATCATAAAAATCAATGTGTTTTCATTAGAATTATCTAAAATGTTCCTGATTTTCCGTTTATATTACCGTTGGAAGATGTACACGAAAACCGCTCTATTCCTACTTAAACGTCGATAGATGCAATAAAAACAGAACTTCTCCCCTTTTCAATATCTTACTCAGTATTTTAACGAGAAACAAATAGTTTATTGAAAATGAAGTATTTAAGGTTATTATCTAATCAATTATGTGTTTGCATTATTTTTATCGTATATATAATGAATTAATACCCATAAACTGAAATCTCACAAAAACGTGGAAAAACGGCAAAATATTGCCTAATTCGATGATATTTTGTTTAAATCACGTAAAGGAAAAGGGGATGATAAACGTCAAAATATTGCTAAATTCGATGATTTTTCGTACGAAACAAAATGCACGAAAACTTGCTCAAAAGTCAATATTATGCGAAATTCTGAGATTTGAAGGCCAAATCACATATCGTGAAACTACATGAAATAGTTTCGAAATATTGGTACAAATGAATATATTTGCGTAATATCAAACTACATGATTAACGTGAAAAAGTCACTATTTTACCATATTTGAGGATTTTACCTTCAAATCATAGAGCGAGGTTTCGTATTATTTAGATCCAAGAAAAGACATATGACAATGTTGTTTAAAAATACAAATGATAAAAAAACAATGTGTTTTCATTAGATTTAACTAAAATGTTCTTGATTTTCCGTTTATATTACCGATGGAAGATGTACACGTAAAACCGCTCTAATCCTGCTGAAACGTCGATATATGCAATAAAAAAAGAACTTCTTCCCTTTTCAATATCTTACTCAGTATTTTAACGAGAAACAAATAGTTGATTGAAGATGAAGTATTTAAGGTTATTATCTAATCAATTATGTGTTTGCATCATTTTATCGTATATATAATGAATTAATACCAATAAACTGAAAATTCACAAAAACGTGGAAAAACGTCAAAATATTGCCTAATTCGATGATATTTTGTTTAAATCACATAAAGGAAAAGGGGACGATAAATGTCAAAATGTTGCTAAATTCGATGATTTTTCGAACGAAACAAAATGCAAGAAAACTTGCTTAAAATGCAATATTATTCGAAATTCTGAGATTTGAAGGCCAAATCATATATCGTGATACTACATGAAATAGTATCGAAATATTGATAAAAATGAATATATTTACGTAATATCAAACTACATGAAAAACGTGAAAAAAGTCACTATTTAACCATATTTGAGGATTTTAACTTCAAATCATAGAGCGAGGTTTCGTATTATTTCGATCCAAGAAAAGAAATATGACAATGTTGTTTCCAATACAAATCATAAAAATCAATGTGTTTTCATTAGAATTATCTAAAATGTTCCTGATTTTCCGTTTATATTACCGATGGAAGATGTACACGAAAACCGCTCTATTCCGGCTTAAACGTCGATATATGCAATAAAAACAGAACTTCTCCCCTTTTCAATATCTTACTCAGTATTTTAACGAGAAACAAATAGTTTATTGAAAATGAAGTATTTAAGGTTACTATCTAATCAATTATGTGTTTGCATTATTTTTATCGTATATATAATGAATTAATACCCATAAACTGAAATCTCACAAAAACGTGGAAAAACGGCAAAATATTGTCTAATTCGATGATATTTTGTTTAAATCACGTAGAGGAAAAGGGGATGATAAACGTCAAAATATTGCTAAATTCGATGATTTTTCGTACGAAACAAAATGCACGAAAACTTGCTTAAAATGCAATATTATGCGAAATTCTGAGATTTGAAGGCCAAATCACATATCGTGATACTACATGAAATAGTATCGAAATATTGATAAAGATGAATATATTTACGTAATATCAAACTACATGAAAAACGTGAAAAAAGTCACTATTTAACCATATTTGAGGATTTTAACTTCAAATCATAGAGCGAGGTTTCGTATTATTTCGATCCAAGAAAAGACATATGACAATGTTGTTTCCAATACAAATCATAAAAATCAATGTGTTTTTATTAGAATTATCTAAAATGTTCCTGATTTTCCGTTTATATTACCGATGGAAGATGTACACGAAAACCGCTCTATTCTGGCTTAAACGTCGATATATGCAATAAAAACAGAACTTCTCCCCTTTTCAATATATTACTCAGTATTTTAACGAGAAACAAATAGTTTATTGAAAATGAAGTATTTAAGGTTATTATCTAATCAATTATGTGTTTGCATTATTTTTATCGTATATATAATGAATTAATACCCATAAACTGAAATCTCACAAAAACGTGGAAAAACGGCAAAATATTGCCTAATTCGATGATATTTTGTTTAAATCACGTAAAGGAAAAGGGGATGATAAACGTCAAAATATTGCTAAATTCGATGATTTTTCGTACGAAACAAAATGCACGAAAACTTGCTCAAAATGCAATATTATGCGAAATTCTGAGATTTGAAGGCCAAATCACATATCGTGAAACTACATGAAATAGTTTCGAAATATTGGTACAAATGAATATATTTGCGTATTATCAAACTACATGATTAACGTGAAAAAGTCACTATTTTACCATATTTGAGGATTTTACCTTCAAATCATAGAGCGAGGTTTCGTATTATTTAGATCCAAGAAAAGACATATGACAATGTTGTTTAAAAATACAAATGATAAAAAAACAATGTGTTTTCATTAGAATTAACTAAAATGTTCTTGATTTTCCGTTTATATTACCGATGGAAGATGTACACGTAAAACCGCTCTAATCCTGCTGAAACGTCGATATATGCAATAAAAACAGAACTTCTTCCCTTTTCAATATCTTACTCAGTATTTTAACGAGAAACAAATAGTTGATTGAAAATGAAGTATTTAAGGTTATTATCTAATCAATTATGTGTTTGCATCATTTTTATCGTATATATAATGAATTAATACCAATAAACTGAAAATTCACAAAAACGCGGAAAAACGTCAAAATATTGCCTAATTCGATGATATTTTGTTTAAATCACATAAAGGAATAGGGGATGATAAACGTCAAAATATTGCTAAATTCGATGATTTTTCGAACGAAACAAAATGCAAGAAAACTTGCTTAAAATGCAATATTATGCGAAATTCTGAGATTTGAAGGCCAAATCATATATCGTGATACTACATGAAATAGTATCGAAATATTGATAAAAATGAATATATTTACGTAATATCAAACTACATGAAAAACGTGAAAAAAGTCACTATTCAACCATATTTGAGGATTTTAACTTCAAATCATAGAGCGAGGTTTCGTATTATTTCGATCCAAGAAAAGAAATATGACAATGTTGTTTCCAATACAAATCATAAAAATCAATGTGTTTTCATTAGAATTATCTAAAATGTTCCTGATTTTCCGTTTATATTACCGATGGAAGATGTACACGAAAACCGCTCTATTCCGGCTTAAACGTCGATATATGCAATAAAAACAGAACTTCTCCCCTTTTCAATATCTTACTCAGTATTTTAACGAGAAACAAATAGTTTATTGAAAATGAAGTATTTAAGGTTATTATCTAATCAATTATGTGTTTGCATTATTTTTATCGTATATATAATGAATTAATACCCATAAACTGAAATCTTACAAAAACGTGGAAAAACGGCAAAATATTGTCTAATTCGATGATATTTTGTTTAAATCACGTAAAGGAAAAGGGGATGATAAACGTCAAAATATTGCTAAATTCGATGATTTTTCGTACGAAACAAAATGCACGAAAACTTGCTTAAAATGCAATATTATGCGAAATTCTGAGATTTGAAGGCCAAATCACATATCGTGATACTACATGAAATAGTATCGAAATATTGATAAAGATGAATATATTTACGTAATATCAAACTACATGAAAAACGTGAAAAAAGTCACTATTTAACCATATTTGAGGATTTTAACTTCAAATCATAGAGCGAGGTTTCGTATTATTTCGATCCAAGAAAAGACATATGACAATGTTGTTTCCAATACAAATCATAAAAATCAATGTGTTTTCATTAGAATTATCTAAAATGTTCCTGATTTTCCGTTTATATTACCGTTGGAAGATGTACACGAAAACCGCTCTATTCCTACTTAAACGTCGATAGATGCAATAAAAACAGAACTTCTCCCCTTTTCAATATCTTACTCAGTATTTTAACGAGAAACAAATAGTTTATTGAAAATGAAGTATTTAAGGTTATTATCTAATCAATTATGTGTTTGCATTATTTTTATCGTATATATAATGAATTAATACCCATAAACTGAAATCTCACAAAAACGTGGAAAAACGGCAAAATATTGCCTAATTCGATGATATTTTGTTTAAATCACGTAAAGGAAAAGGGGATGATAAACGTCAAAATATTGCTAAATTCGATGATTTTTCGTACGAAACAAAATGCACGAAAACTTGCTCAAAAGTCAATATTATGCGAAATTCTGAGATTTGAAGGCCAAATCACATATCGTGAAACTACATGAAATAGTTTCGAAATATTGGTACAAATGAATATATTTGCGTAATATCAAACTACATGATTAACGTGAAAAAGTCACTATTTTACCATATTTGAGGATTTTACCTTCAAATCATAGAGCGAGGTTTCGTATTATTTAGATCCAAGAAAAGACATATGACAATGTTGTTTAATAATACAAATGATAAAAAAACAATGTGTTTTCATTAGATTTAACTAAAATGTTCTTGATTTTCCGTTTATATTACCGATGGAAGATGTACACGTAAAACCGCTCTAATCCTGCTGAAACGTCGATATATGCAATAAAAACAGAACTTCTTCCCTTTTCAATATCTTACTCAGTATTTTAACGAGAAACAAATAGTTGATTGAAAATGAAGTATTTAAGGTTATTATCTAATCAATTATGTGTTTGCATTATTTTTATCGCATATATAATGAATTAATACCCATGAACTGAAATCTCACAAAAACGTGGAAAAACGGCAAAATATTGCCTAATTCGATAATATTTTGTTTAAATCACGTAAAGGAAAAGGGGATGATAAACGTCAAAATATTGCTAAATTCGATGATTTTTCGTACGAAACAAAATGCACGAAAACTTGCTTAAAATGCGAAATTCTGAGATTTGAAGGCCAAATCACATATCGTGATACTACATGAAATAGTATCGAAATATTGATAAAAATGAATATATTTACGTAATATCAAACAACATGAAAAACGTGAAAAAGTCACTATTTAACCATATTTGAGGATTTTAACTTCAAATCATAGAGCGAGGTTTCGTATTATTTCGATCCAAGAAAAGACATATGACAATGTTGTTTCCAATACAAATGATAAAAATCAATGTGTTTTCATTAGAATTATCTAAAATGTTCCTGATTTTCCGTTTATATTACCGATGGAAGATTTACACGAAAACCGCTCTATTCCGGCTGAAACGTCGATATATGCAATAAAAAACAGAACTTATCCCCTTTTCAATATCTTACTCAGTATTTTAACGAGAAACAAATAGTTTATTGAAAATGAAGTATTTAAGGTTATTATCTAATCAATTATGTGTTTGCATTATTTTTATCGTATATATAATGAATTAATACCCATAAACTGAAATCTCACAAAAACGTGGAAAAACGGCAAAATATTGCCTAATTCGATGATATTTTGTTTAAATCACGTAAAGAAAAAGGGGATGATAAACGTCAAAATATTGCTAAATTCGATGATTTTTCGTACGAAACAAAATGCACGAAAACTTGCTTAAAATGCAATATTATGCGAAATTCTGAGATTTGAAGGACAAATCACATATCGTGATACAACATGAAATAGTATCGAAATATTGATAAAAATGAATATATTTACGTAATATCAAACTACATGAAAAACGTGAAAAAAGTCACTATTTAACCATATTTGAGGATTTTAACTTCAAATCATAGAGCGAGGTTTCGTATTATTTCGATCCAAGAAAAGACATATGACAATGTTGTTTCCAATACAAATGATAAAAATCAATGTGTTTTCATTAGAATTATCTAAAATGTTCCTGATTTTCCGTTTATAATACCGATGGAAGATGTACACGAAAACCGCTCTATTCCGGCTGAAACGTCGATATATGCAATAAAAAACAGAACTTATCCACTTTTCAATATCTTACTCAGTATTTTAACGAGAAACAAATAGTTGATTGAAAATGAAGTATTTAAGGTTATTATCTATTCAATTATGTGTTTGCATTATTTTTATCGCATATATAATGAATTAATACCCATGAACTGAAATCTCACAAAAACGTGGAAAAACGGCAAAATATTGCCTAATTCGATGATATTTTGTTTAAATCACGTAAAGGAAAAGGGGATGATAAACGTCAAAATATTGCTAAATTCGATGATTTTTCGTACGAAACAAAATGCACGAAAACTTGCTTAAAATGCGAAATTCTGAGATTTGAAGGCCAAATCACATATCGTGATACTACATGAAATAGTATCGAAATATTGATAAAAATGAAAATATTTACGTAATATCAAACTACATGAAAAACGTGAAAAAGTCACTATTTAACCATATTTGAGGATTTTAACTTCAAATCATAGAGGGAGGTTTCGTATTATTTCGATCCAAGAAAAGACATATGACAATGTTGTTTCCAATACAAATGATAAAAATCAATGTGTTTTCATTAGAATTATCTAAAATGTTCCTGATTTTCCGTTTATATTACCGATGGAAGATGTACACGAAAACCGCTCTATTCCGGCTGAAACGTCGACATATGCAATAAAAAACAGAACTTATCCCCTTCTCAATATCTTACTCAGTATTTTAACGAGAAACAAATAGTTTATTGAAAATGAAGTATTTAAGGTGAAATCAAATATTGATTAATCTAATCAATTATCTGTTTGCATTATTTTTATCGTATATATAATGAATTAATACCCATAAACTGAAATCTCACAAAAACGTGGAAAAACGGCAAAATATTGCCTAATTCGATGATATTTTGTTTAAATCACGTAAAGGAAAAGGGGATGATAAACGTCAAAATATTGCTAAATTCGATGATTTTTCGTACGAAACAAAATGCACGAAAACTTGCTTAAAATGCAATATTATGCGAAATTCTGAGATTTGAAGGACAAATCACATATCGTGATACTACATGAAATAGTATCGAAATATTGATAAAAATGAATATATTTACGTAATATCAAACTACATGAAAAACGTAAAAAAGTCACTATTTAACCATATTTGAGGATTTTAAATTCAAATCATAGAGCGAGGTTTCGTATTATTTCGATCCAAGAAAAGACATATGACAATGTTGTTTCCAATACAAATGATAAAACTCAATGTGTTTTCATTTGAATTATCTAAAATGTTCCTGATTTTCCGTTTATATTACCGATGGAAGATGTACACGTAAAACCGCTCTAATCCGGCTGAAACGTCGATATATGCAATAAAAACAGAACTTCTTCCCTTTTCAATATCTTACTCAGTATTTTAACGAGAAACAAATAGTTGATTGAAAATGAAGTATTTAAAGTTATTATCTAATCAATTATGTGTATGCATCATTTTTATCGTATATATAATGAATTAATACCCATAGACTGAAAATTCACAAAAACGTGGAAAAACGGCAAAATATTGCATAATTCCTTGTTATTTTGTTTAAATCACATAAAGGAAAAGGGGATGATAAACGTCAAAATATTGCTAAATTCGATGATTTTTCGTACGAAACAAAATCCAAGAAAACTTGCTTAAAATGTAATATTATGCGAAATTCTGAGATTTGAAGGCCAAATCACATATCGTAATACTACACGAAATAGTATCGAAATATTGGTAAAAATGAATACATTTACGTAATATCAAACTACATGATTAACGTGAAAAAGGCACTATTTTACTATATATGAGGATTTTAACTTCAAATCATTCAGCGAGGTTTCGTTTTATTTAGAACCAAGAAAAGACATATGACAATGTTGTTTCCAATACAAATGATAAAAAAACAATGTGTTTTCATTAGAATTAACTAAAATGTTCTTGATTTTCCGTTTATATTACCGATGGAAGATGTACAAGTAAAACCGCTCTAATCCGGCTGAAACGTCGATATATGCAATAAAAACCGAACTTCTCCCCTTTTCAATATCTTACTCAGTATTTTAACGAAAAACAAATAGTTGATTGAAAATTAAGTATTTAAGGTTATTATCTAATCAATTATGTGTTTGCATTATTTTTATCGTATATATAATGAATTAATACCCATAAACTGAAATCTCACAAAAACGTGGAAAAACGGCAAAATTTTGAATAATTCGATGATATTTTGTTTAAATCACGTAAAGGAAAAGGGGATGATAAACGTCAAAATATTGCTAAATTCGATGATTTTTCGTACGAAACAAAATGCACGAAAACTTGCTTAAAATGCAATATTATGCGAAATTCTGAGATTTGAAGGCCAAATCACATATCGTGAAACTACATGAAATAGTTTCGAAATATTGGTAAAAATGAATACTTTTGCGTTATACCAAACTACATAATTAACGTGAAAAAGTCACTATTTTACCATAATTGAGGATTTTACCTTCAAATCATAGAGCGAGGTTTCGTATTATTTAGATCCAAGAAAAGACATATGACAATGTTGTTTCCAATACAAATGATAAAAAAACAATCTGTTTTCATTAGAATTAACTAAAATGTTCTTGATTTTCCGTTTATATTACCGATGGAAGATGTACAAGTAAAACCGCTCTAATCCGGCTGAAACGTCGATATATGCAATAAAAACCGAACTTCTCCCCTTTTCAATATCTTACTCAGTATTTTAACGAGAAACAAATAGATGATTGAAAATGAAGTATTTAAGGTTATTATCTAATCAATTATGTGTTTGCATCATTTTTATCGTATATATAATGAATTAATACACACAGACTGAAAATTCACAAAAACGTGGAAAAACGGCAAAATATTGCATAATTCGATGATATTTTGTTTAAATCACATAAAGGAAAAGGGGATGATAAACGTCAAAATATTGCTAAATTCGATGATTTTTCGTACGATACAAAATGCAAGAAAACTTGCTTAAAATGTAATATTATGCGAAATTCTGAGATTTGAAGGCCAAATCACATATCGTGATACTACATGAAATAGTATCGAATTATTGATAAAAATGAATATATTTACGTAATATCAAACTACATGTAAAAGGTGAAAAAAGTCACTATTTAACCATATTTGAGGATTTTAACTTCAAATCATACAGCGAGGTTTCGTATTATTTAGATCCAAGAAAAGACATATGACAATGTTATTTCCAATACAAATGATAAAAATCAATGTGTTTTCATTAGAATTAACTAAAATGTTCCTGATTTTCCGTTTATATTATCGATGGAAGATGTACACGAAAACCGCTCTATTCCGGCTGAAACGTCTATATATGCAATAAAAACAGAACTTCTCCCCTTTTCAATATCTTACTCAGTATTTTAACGAGAAACAAATAGTTGATTGAAAATAAAGTTTTTAAGGTTATTATCTAATCAATTATGTGTTTGCATCATTTTTATCGTATATATAATGAATTAATACCCATAAACTGAAATCTCACAAAAACGTGGAAAAACTGCAAAATATTGCCTAATTCGATGATATTTTGTTTAAATCACGTAAAGGAAAAGGGGATGATAGACGTCAAAATATTGCTAAATTCGATGATTTTTCGTACGAAACAAAATGCAAGAAAACTTGCTTAAAATGCAATATTATGCGAAATTCTGAGATTTGAAGGACAAATCACATATCGTGATACTACATGAAATAGTATCGAATTATTGATAAAAATGAATACATTTACGTAATATCAAACTACATGAAAAACGTGAAAAAAGTCACTATTTAACCATATTTGAGGATTTTAACTTCAAATCATAGAGCGAGGTTTCGTATTATTTCGAACCAAGAAAAGACATATGACAATGTTGTTTCCAATACAAATGATAAAAATCAATGTGTTTTCATTAGAATTATCTAAAATGTTCCTGATTTTCCGTTTATATTACCGATGGAAGATGTACACGAAAACCGCTCTATTCCGGCTGAAACGTCGATATATGCAATAAAAAACAGAACTTATCCCCTTTTCAATATCTTACTCAGTATTTTAACGAGAAACAAATAGTTTATTGAAAATGAAGTATTTAAGGTTATTATCTAATCAATTATGTGTTTGCATTATTTTTATCGTATATATAATGAATTAATACCCATAAACTGAAATCTCACAAAAACGTGGAAAAACGGCAAAATATTGCCTAATGCGATGATATTTTCTTTAAATCACGTAAAGAAAAAGGGGATGATAAACGTCAAAATATTGCTAAATTCGATGATTTTTCGTACGAAACAAAATGCACGAAAACTTGCTTAAAATGCAATATTATGCGAAATTCTGAGATTTGAAGGACAAATCACATATCGTGATACTACATGAAATAGTATCGAAATATTGATAAAAATGAATATATTTACGTAATATCAAACTACATGAAAAACGTGAAAAAAGTCACTATTTAACCATATTTGAGGATTTTAACTTCAAATCATAGAGCGAGGTTTCGTATTATTTCGATCCAAGAAAAGACATATGACAATGTTGTTTCCAATACAAATGATAAAAATCAATGTGTTTTCATTAGAATTATCTAAAATGTTCCTGATTTTCCGTTTATAATACCGATGGAAGATGTACACGAAAACCGCTCTATTCCGGCTGAAACGTCGATATATGCAATAAAAAACAGAACTTATCCCCTTTTCAATATCTTACTCAGTATTTTAACGAGAAACAAATAGTTGATAGAAAATGAAGTATTTAAGGTTATTATCTAATCAATTATGTGTTTGCATTATTTTTATCGCATATATAATGAATTAATACCCATGAACTGAAATCTCACAAAAACGTGGAAAAACGGCAAAATATTGCCTAATTCGATGATATTTTGTTTAAATCACGTAAAGGAAAAGGGGATGATAAACGTCAAAATATTGCTAAATTCGATGATTTTTCGTACGAAACAAAATGCACGAAAACTTGCTTAAAATGCAATATTATGCGAAATTCTGAGATTTGAAGGCCAAATCACATATCGTGATACTACATGAAATAGTATCGAAATATTGATACAAATGAATATATTTACGTAATATCAAACTACATGAAAAACGTGAAAAAAGTCACTATTTAACCATATTTGAGGATTTTAACTTCAAATCATAGAGCGAGGTTTCGTATTATTTCGATCCAAGAAAACACATATGACAATGTTGTTTCCAATACAAATGATAAAAATCAATGTGTTTTCATTAGAATTATCTAAAATGTTCCTGATTTTCCGTTTATATTACCGATTTAAGATATACACGAAAACCGCTCTATTCCGGCTGAAACGTCGATATATGCAATAAAAAACAGAACTAATCCCCTTTTCAATATCTTACTCAGTATTTTACGAGAAACAAATAGTTGATTGAAAATGAAGTATTTAAGGTTATTATCTAATCAATTATGTGTTTGCATCATTTTTATCGTATATATAATGAATTAATACACATAAACTGAAAATTCACAAAAACGTGGAAAAACGGCAAAATATTGCATAATTCGATGATATTTTGTTTAAATCACATAAAGGAAAAGGGGATGATAAACGTCAAAATATTGCTAAATTCGATGATTTTTCGTACGAAACAAAATGCAAGAAAACTTGCTTAAAATGTAATATTATGCGAAATTCTGAGATTTGAAGGCCAAATCACATATCGTGATACTACATGAAATAGTATCGAAATATTGATAAAAATGAATATATTTACGTAATATCAAACTACATGAAAAACGTAAAAAAGTCACTATTTAACCATATTTGAGGATTTTAAATTCAAATCATAGAGCGAGGTTTCGTATTATTTCGATCCAAGAAAAGACATATGACAATGTTGTTTCCAATACAAATGATAAAACTCAATGTGTTTTCATTTGAATTATCTAAAATGTTCCTGATTTTCCGTTTATATTACCGATGGAAGATGTACACGTAAAACCGCTCTAATCCGGCTGAAACGTCGATATATGCAATAAAAACAGAACTTCTTCCCTTTTCAATATCTTACTCAGTATTTTAACGAGAAACAAATAGTTGATTGAAAATGAAGTATTTAAAGTTATTATCTAATCAATTATGTGTATGCATCATTTTTATCGTATATATAATGAATTAATACCCATAGACTGAAAATTCACAAAAACGTGGAAAAACGGCAAAATATTGCATAATTCCTTGTTATTTTGTTTAAATCACATAAAGGAAAAGGGGATGATAAACGTCAAAATATTGCTAAATTCGATGATTTTTCGTACGAAACAAAATCCAAGAAAACTTGCTTAAAATGTAATATTATGCGAAATTCTGAGATTTGAAGGCCAAATCACATATCGTAATACTACACGAAATAGTATCGAAATATTGGTAAAAATGAATACATTTACGTAATATCAAACTACATGATTAACGTGAAAAAGGCACTATTTTACTATATATGAGGATTTTAACTTCAAATCATTCAGCGAGGTTTCGTTTTATTTAGAACCAAGAAAAGACATATGACAATGTTGTTTCCAATACAAATGATAAAAAAACAATGTGTTTTCATTAGAATTAACTAAAATGTTCTTGATTTTCCGTTTATATTACCGATGGAAGATGTACAAGTAAAACCGCTCTAATCCGGCTGAAACGTCGATATATGCAATAAAAACCGAACTTCTCCCCTTTTCAATATCTTACTCAGTATTTTAACGAAAAACAAATAGTTGATTGAAAATTAAGTATTTAAGGTTATTATCTAATCAATTATGTGTTTGCATTATTTTTATCGTATATATAATGAATTAATACCCATAAACTGAAATCTCACAAAAACGTGGAAAAACGGCAAAATTTTGAATAATTCGATGATATTTTGTTTAAATCACGTAAAGGAAAAGGGGATGATAAACGTCAAAATATTGCTAAATTCGATGATTTTTCGTACGAAACAAAATGCACGAAAACTTGCTTAAAATGCAATATTATGCGAAATTCTGAGATTTGAAGGCCAAATCACATATCGTGAAACTACATGAAATAGTTTCGAAATATTGGTAAAAATGAATATATTTGCGTTATACCAAACTACATAATTAACGTGAAAAAGTCACTATTTTACCATATTTGAGGATTTTACCTTCAAATCATAGAGCGAGGTTTCGTATTATTTAGATCCAAGAAAAGACATATGACAATGTTGTTTCCAATACAAATGATAAAAAAACAATGTGTTTTCATTAGAATTAACTAAAATGTTCTTGATTTTCCGTTTATATTACCGATGGAAGATGTACAAGTAAAACCGCTCTAATCCGGCTGAAACGTCGATATATGCAATAAAAACCGAACTTCTCCCCTTTTCAATATCTTACTCAATATTTTAACGAGAAACAAATAATTGATTGAAAATGAAGTATTTAAGGTTATTATCTAATCAATTATGTGTTTGCATCATTTTTATCGTATATATAATGAATTAATACACACAGACTGAAAATTCACAAAAACGTGGAAAAACGGCAAAATATTGCATAATTCGATGATATTTTGTTTAAATCACATAAAGGAAAAGGGGATGATAAACGTCAAAATATTGCTAAATTCGATGATTTTTCGTACGAAACAAAATGCAAGAAAACTTGCTTAAAATGCAATATTATGCGAAATTCTGAGATTTGAAGGCCAAATCACATATCGTGATACTACATGAAAAACGTAAAAAAAAAGTCACTATTTAACCATATTTGAGGATTTTAACTTCAAATCATAGAGCGAGGTTTCGTATTATTTCGATCCAAGAAAAGACATATGACAATGTTGTTTCCAATACAAATCATAAAAATCAATGTGTTTTCATTAGAATTATCTAAAATGTTCCTGATTTTCCGTTTATATTACCGATGGAAGATGTACACGAAAACCGCTCTATTCCGGCTTAAACGTCGATAAATGCAATAAAAACAGAACTTCTCCCCTTTACAATATCTTACTCAGTATTTTAACGAGAAACAAATAGTTTATTGAAAATGAAGTATTTAAGGTTATTATCTAATCAATTATGTGTTTGCATTATTTTTTTCGTATATATAATGAATTAATACCCATAAACTGAAATCTCACAAAAACGTGGAAAAACGGCAAAATATTGCCTAATTCGATGATATTTTGTTTAAATCACGTAAAGGAAAAGGGGATGATAAACGTCAAAATATTGCTAAATTCGATGATTTTTCGTACGAAACAAAATGCACGAAAACTTGCTTAAAATGCAATATTATGCGAAATTCTGAGATTTGAAGGCCAAATCATATCGTGATACTACATGAAATAGTATCGAAATATTGATACAAATGAATATATTTACGTAATATCAAACTACATGAAAAACGTGAAAAAAGTCACTATTTAACCATATTTGAGGATTTTAACTTCAAATCATAGAGCGAGGTTTCGTATTATTTCGATCCAAGAAAACACATATGACAATGTTGTTTCCAATACAAATGATAAAAATCAATGTGTTTTCATTAGAATTATCTAAAATGTTCCTGATTTTCCGTTTATATTACCGATTTAAGATATACACGAAAACCGCTCTATTCCGGCTGAAACGTCGATATATGCAATAAAAAACAGAACTAATCCCCTTTTCAATATCTTACTCAGTATTTTACGAGAAACAAATAGTTGATTGAAAATGAAGTATTTAAGGTTATTATCTAATCAATTATGTGTTTGCATCATTTTTATCGTATATATAATGAATTAATACACATAAACTGAAAATTCACAAAAACGTGGAAAAACGGCAAAATATTGCATAATTCGATGATATTTTGTTTAAATCACGTAAAGGAAAAGGGGATGATAAACGTCAAAATATTGCTAAATTCGATGATTTTTCGTACGAAACAAAATGCAAGAAAACTTGCTTAAAATGCAATATTATGCGAAATTCTGAGATTTGAAGGCCAAATCACATATCGTGATACTACATGAAAAACGTAAAAAAAAAGTCACTATTTAACCATATTTGAGGATTTTACCTTCAAATCATAGAGCGAGGTTTCGTATTATTTCGATCCAAGAAAAGACATATGACAATGTTGTTTCCAATACAAATCATAAAAATCAATGTGTTTTCATTAGAATTATCTAAAATGTTCCTGATTTTCCGTTTATATTACCGATGGAAGATGTACACGAAAACCGCTCTATTCCGGCTTAAACGTCGATAAATGCAATAAAAACAGAACTTCTCCCCTTTACAATATCTTACTCAGTATTTTAACGAGAAACAAATAGTTTATTGAAAATGAAGTATTTAAGGTTATTATCTAATCAATTATGTGTTTGCATTATTTTTATCGTATATATAATGAATTAATACCCATAAACTGAAATCTCACAAAAACGTGGAAAAACGGCAAAATATTGCCTAATTCGATGATATTTTGTTTAAATCACGTAAAGGAAAAGGGGATGATAAACGTCAAAATATTGCTAAATTCGATGATTTTTCGTACGAAACAAAATGCACGAAAACTTGCTTAAAATGCAATATTATACGAAATTCTGAGATTTGAAGTCCAAATCACATATCGTGATACTACATGAAATAGTATCAAAATATTGATAAAGATGAATATATTTACGTAATATCAAACTACATGATTAACGTGAAAAAGTCACTATTTTACTATATTTGAGGATTTAAACTTCAAATCATTCAGCGAGGTTTCGTTTTATTTAGAACCAAGAAAAGACATATGACAATGTTGTTTCCAATACAAATGATAAAAAAACAATGTGCTTTCATTAGAATTAACTAAAATGTTCTTGATTTTCCGTTTATATTACCGATGGTAGATGTACAAGTAAAACCGCTCTAATACGGCTGAAACGTCGATATATGCAATAAAAATCGAACTTCTCCCCTTTTCAATATCTTACTCAGTATTTTAACGAAAAACAAATAGTTGATTGAAAATGAAGTATTTAAGGTTATTATCTAATCAATTATGTGTTTGCATTATTTTTATCGTATATATAATGAATTAATACCCATAAACTGAAATCTCACAAAAACGTGGAAAAACGGCAAAATATTGCCTAATTCGATGATATTTTGTTTAAATCACGTAAAGGAAAAGGGGATGATAAACGTCAAAATATTGCTAAATTCGATGATTTTTCGTACGAAACAAAATGCACGAAAACTTGCTTAAAATGCAATATTATGCGAAATTCTGAGATTTGAAGTCCAAATCACATATCGTGATACTACATGAAATAGTATCAAAATATTGATAAAGATGAATATATTTACGTAATATCAAACTACATGAAAAACGTGAAAAAAGACACTATTTAACCATATTTGAGGATTTTAACTTCAAATCATAGAGCGAGGTTTCGCATTATTTCGATCCAAGAAAAGACATATGACAATGTTGTTTCCAATACAAATGATAAAAATCAATGTGTTTTCATTAGAATTATCTAAAATGTTCCTGATTTTCCGTTTATATTACCGATGGAAGATGTGCACGTAAAACCGCTCAAATCCGGCTGAAACGTCGATATATGCAATAAAAACATAACTTCTTCCCTTTTCAATATCTTACTCAGTATTTTAACGAGAAACAAATAGTTGATTGAAAATGAAGTATTTAAAGTTATTATCTAATCAATTATGTGTATGCATCATTTTTATCGTATATAAAATGAATTAATACCCATAGACTGAAAATTCACAAAAACGTGGAAAAACGGCAAAATATTGCATAATTCCTTGTTATTTTGTTTAAATCACATAAAGGAAAAGGGGATGATAAACGTCAAAATATTGCTAAATTCGATGATTTTTCGTACGAAACAAAATGCAAGAAAACTTGCTTAAAATGTAATATTATGCGAAATTCTGAGATTTGAAGGCCAAATCACATATCGTAATACTACACGAAATAGTATCGAAATATTGGTAAAAATGAATACATTTACGTAATATCAAACTACATGATTAACGTGAAAAAGTCACTATTTGACTATATTTGAGGATTTTAACTTCAAATCATTCAGCGAGGTTTCGTTTTATTTAGAACCAAGAAAAGACATATGACAATGTTGTTTCCAATACAAATGATAAAAAAACAATGTGTTTTCATTAGAATTAACTAAAATGTTCTTGATTTTCCGTTTATATTACCGATGGAAGATGTACAAGTAAAACCGCTCTAATCCGGCTGAAACGTCGATATATGCAATAAAAACCGAACTTCTCCCCTTTTCAATATCTTACTCAGTATTTTAACGAAAAACAAATAGTTGATTGAAAATGAAGTATTTAAGGTTATTATCTATTCAATTATGTGTTTGCATTATTTTTATCGTATATATAATGAATTAATACCCATAAACTGAAATCTCACAAAAACGTGGAAAAACGGCAAAATTTTGAATAATTCGATGATATTTTGTTTAAATCACGTAAAGGAAAAGGGGATGATAAACGTCAAAATATTGCTAAATTCGATGATTTTTCGTACGAAACAAAATGCACGAAAACTTGCTTAAAATGCAATATTATGCGAAATTCTGAGATTTGAAGGCCAAATCACATATCGTGAAACTACATGAAATAGTTTCGAAATATTGGTAAAAATGAATATATTTGCGTTATACCAAACTACATAATTAACGTGAAAAAGTCACTATTTTACCATATTTGAGGATTTTACCTTCAAATCATAGAGCGAGGTTTCGTATTATTTAGATCCAAGAAAAGACATATGACAATGTTGTTTCCAATGCAAATGATAAAAAAACAATGTGTTTTCATTAGAATTAACTAAAATGTTCTTGATTTTCCGTTTGTATTACCGATGGAAGATGTACAAGTAAAACCGCTCTAATCCGGCTGAAACGTCGATATATGCAATAAAAACCGAACTTCTCCCCTTTTCAATATCTTACTCAGTATTTTAACGAGAAACAAATAGTTGATTGAAAATGAAGTATTTAAAGTTATTATCTAATCAATTATGTGTATGCATCATTATTATCGTATATATAATGAATTAATACCCATAGACTGAAAATTCACAAAAACGTGGAAAAACGGCAAAATATTGCATAATTCCTTGTTATTTTGTTTAAATCACATAAAGGAAAAGGGGATGATAAACGTCAAAATATTGCTAAATTCGATGATTTTTCGTACGAAACAAAATGCAAGAAAACTTGCTTAAAATGTAATATTATGCGAAATTCTGAGATTTTAAGGCCAAATCACATATCGTAATACTACACGAAATAGTATCGAAGTATTGGTAAAAATGAATACATTTACGTAATATCAAACTACATGATTAACGTGAAAAAGTCACTATTTTACTATATTTGAGGATTTAAACTTCAAATCATTCAGCGAGGTTTCGTTTTATTTAGAACCAAGAAAAGACATATGACAATGTTGTTTCCAATACAAATGATAAAAAAACAATGTGTTTTCATTAGAATTAACTAAAATGTTCTTGATTTTCCGTTTATATTACCGATGGAAGATGTACAAGTAAAACCGCTCTAATCCGGCTGAAACGTCGATATATGCAATAAAAACCGAACTTCTCCCCTTTTCAATATCTTACTCAGTATTTTAACGAAAAACAAATAGTTGATTGAAAATGAAGTATTTAAGGTTATTATCTATTCAATTATGTGTTTGCATTATTTTTATCGTATATATAATGAATTAATACCCATAAACTGAAATCTCACAAAAACGTGGAAAAACGGCAAAATTTTGAATAATTCGATGATATTTTGTTTAAATCACGTAAAGGAAAAGGGGATGATAAACGTCAAAATATTGCTAAATTCGATGATTTTTCGTACGAAACAAAATGCACGAAAACTTGCTTAAAATGCAATATTATGCGAAATTCTGAGATTTGAAGGCCAAATCACATATCGTGAAACTACATGAAATAGTTTCGAAATATTGGTAAAAATGAATATATTTGCGTTATACCAAACTACATAATTAACGTGAAAAAGTCACTATTTTACCATATTTGAGGATTTTACCTTCAAATCATAGAGCGAGGTTTCGTATTATTTAGATCCAAGAAAAGACATATGACAATGTTGTTTCCAATGCAAATGATAAAAAAACAATGTGTTTTCATTAGAATTAACTAAAATGTTCTTGATTTTCCGTTTGTATTACCGATGGAAGATGTACAAGTAAAACCGCTCTAATCCGGCTGAAACGTCGATATATGCAATAAAAACCGAACTTCTCCCCTTTTCAATATCTTACTCAGTATTTTAACGAGAAACAAATAGTTGATTGAAAATGAAGTATTTAAAGTTATTATCTAATCAATTATGTGTATGCATCATTTTTATCGTATATATAATGAATTAATACCCATAGACTGAAAATTCACAAAAACGTGGAAAAACGGCAAAATATTGCATAATTCCTTGTTATTTTGTTTAAATCACATAAAGGAAAAGGGGATGATAAACGTCAAAATATTGCTAAATTCGATGATTTTTCGTACGAAACAAAATGCAAGAAAACTTGCTTAAAATGTAATATTATGCGAAATTCTGAGATTTTAAGGCCAAATCACATATCGTAATACTACACGAAATAGTATCGAAATATTGGTAAAAATGAATACATTTACGTAATATCAAACTACATGATTAACGTGAAAAAGTCACTATTTTACTATATTTGAGGATTTAAACTTCAAATCATTCAGCGAGGTTTCGTTTTATTTAGAACCAAGAAAAGACATATGACAATGTTGTTTCCAATACAAATGATAAAAAAACAATGTGTTTTCATTAGAATTAACTAAAATGTTCTTGATTTTCCGTTTATATTACCGATGGAAGATGTACAAGTAAAACCGCTCTAATCCGGCTGAAACGTCGATATATGCAATAAAAACCGAACTTCTCCCCTTTTCAATATCTTACTCAGTATTTTAACGAAAAACAAATAGTTGATTGAAAATGAAGTATTTAAGGTTATTATCTAATCAATTATGTGTTTGCATTATTTTTATCGTATATATAATGAATTAATACCCATAAACTGAAATCTCACAAAAACGTGGAAAAACGGCAAAATTTTGAATAATTCGATGATATTTTGTTTAAATCACGTAAAGGAAAAGGGGATGATAAACGTCAAAATATTGCTAAATTCGATGATTTTTCGTACGAAACAAAATGCACGAAAACTTGCTTAAAATGCAATATTATGCGAAATTCTATGATTTGAAGGCCAAATCACATATCGTGAAACTACATGAAATAGTTTCGAAATATTGGTAAAAATGAATATATTTGCGTTATACCAAACTACATAATTAACGTGAAAAAGTCACTATTTTACCATATTTGAGGATTTTACCTTCAAATCATAGAGCGAGGTTTCGTATTATTTAGATCCATGAAAAGACATATGACAATGTTGTTTCCAATACAAATGATAAAAAAACAATGTGTTTTCATTAGAATTAACTAAAATGTTCTTGATTTTCCGTTTATATTACCGATGGAAGATGTACAAGTAAAACCGCTCTAATCCGGCTGAAACGTCGATATATGCAATAAAAACCGAACTTCTCCCCTTTTCAATATCTTACTCAGTATTTTAACGAGAAACAAATAGTTGATTGAAAATAAAGTTTTTAAGGTTATTATCTAATCAATTATGTGTTTGCATCATTTTTATCGTATATATAATGAATTAATACCCATAAACTGAAATCTCACAAAAACGTGGAAAAACTGCAAAATATTGCCTAATTCGATGATATTTTGTTTAAATCACGTAAAGGAAAAGGGGATGATAGACGTCAAAATATTGCTAAATTCGATGATTTTTCGTACGAAACAAAATGCAAGAAAACTTGCTTAAAATGCAATATTATGCGAAATTCTGAGATTTGAAGGCCAAATCACATATCGTGATACTACATGAAAAACGTAAAAAAAAAGTCACTATTTAACCATATTTGAGGATTTTAACTTCAAATCATAGAGCGAGGTTTCGTATTATTTCGATCCAAGAAAAGACATATGACAATGTTGTTTCCAATACAAATCATAAAAATCAATGTGTTTTCATTAGAATTATCTAAAATGTTCCTGATTTTCCGTTTATATTACCGATGGAAGATGTACACGAAAACCGCTCTATTCCGGCTTAAACGTCGATAAATGCAATAAAAACAGAACTTCTCCCCTTTACATATCTTACTCAGTATTTTAACGAGAAACAAATAGTTTATTGAAAATGAAGTATTTAAGGTTATTATCTAATCAATTATGTGTTTGCATTATTTTTATCGTATATATAATGAATTAATACCCATAAACTGAAATCTCACAAAAACGTGGAAAAACGGCAAAATATTGCCTAATTCGATGATATTTTGTTTAAATCACGTAAAGGAAAAGGGGATGATAAACGTCAAAATATTGCTAAATTCGATGATTTTTCGTACGAAACAAAATGCACGAAAACTTGCTCAAAATGCAATATTATGCGAAATTCTGAGATTTGAAGGCCAAATCACATATCGTAATACTACATGAAATAGTATCGAAATATTGGTAAAAATGAATATATTTACGTAATATCAAACTACATTATAAACGTGAAAAAGTCACTATTTTACCATATTTGAGGATTTTAACTTCAAATCATACAGCGAGGTTTCGTATTGTTTAGATCCAAGAAAAGACATATGACAATGTTATTTCCAATACAAATGATAAAAATCAATGTGTTTTCATTAGAATTAACTAAAATGTTCCTGATTTTCCGTTTATATTATCGATGGAAGATGTACACGAAAACCGCTCTATTCCGGCTGAAACGTCTATATATGCAATAAAAACAGAACTTCTCCCCTTTTCAATATCTTACTCAGTATTTTAACGAGAAACAAATAGTTGATTAAAAATAAAGTTTTTAAGGTTATTATCTAATCAATTATGTGTTTGCATCATTTTTATCGTATATATAATGAATTAATACCCATTAACTGAAATCTCACAAAAACGTGGAAAAACTGCAAAATATTGCCTAATTCGATGATATTTTGTTTAAATTACGTAAAGGAAAAGGGGATGATAAACGTCAAAATATTGCTAAATTCGATGATTTTTCGTACGAAACAAAATGCAAGAAAACTTGCTTAAAATGCAATATTATGCGAAATTCTGAGATTTGAAGGCCAAATCACATATCGTGATACCACATGAAAAACGTAAAAAAAAAGTCACTATTTAACCATATTTGAGGATTTTACCTTCAAATCATAGAGCGAGGTTTCGTATTATTTCGATCCAAGAAAAGACATATGACAATGTTGTTTCCAATACAAATCATAAAAATCAATGTGTTTTCATTAGAATTATCTAAAATGTTCCTGATTTTCCGTTTATATTACCGATGGAAGATGTACACGAAAACCGCTCTATTCCGGCTTAAACGTCGATAAATGCAATAAAAACAGAACTTCTCCCCTTTACAATATCTTACTCAGTATTTTAACGAGAAACAAATAGTTTATTGAAAATGAAGTATTTAAGGTTATTATCTAATCAATTATGTGTTTGCATTATTTTTATCGTATATATAATGAATTAATACCCATAAACTGAAATCTCACAAAAACGTGGAAAAACGGCAAAATATTGTCTAATTCGATGATATTTTGTTTAAATCACGTAAAGGAAAAGGGGATGATAAACGTCAAAATATTGCTAAATTCGATGATTTTTCGTACGAAACAAAATGCACGAAAACTTGCTTAAAATGCAATATTATGCGAAATTCTGAGATTTGAAGTCCAAATCACATATCGTGATACTACATGAAATAGTATCAAAATATTGATAAAGATGAATATATTTACGTAATATCAAACTACATGATTAACGTGAAAAAGTCACTATTTTACTATATTTGAGGATTTAAACTTCAAATCATTCAGCGAG
Organism: Procambarus clarkii; assembly: GCF_040958095.1. Lineage (NCBI taxonomy): Eukaryota > Metazoa > Arthropoda > Malacostraca > Decapoda > Cambaridae > Procambarus > Procambarus clarkii. The sequence goes on from NW_027189200.1 coordinate 147,600, forward strand.
GTTTCGTTTTATTTAGAACCAAGAAAAGACATATGACAATGTTGTTTCCAATACAAATGATAAAAAAACAATGTGCTTTCATTAGAATTAACTAAAATGTTCTTGATTTTCCGTTTATATTACCGATGGAAGATGTACAAGTAAAACCGCTCTAATCCGGCTGAAACGTCGATATATGCAATAAAAACCGAACTTCTCCCCTTTTCAATATCTTACTCAGTATTTTAACGAAAAACAAATAGTTGATTGAAAATGAAGTATTTAAGGTTATTATCTAATCAATTATGTGTTTGCATTATTTTTATCGTATATATAATGAATTAATACCCATAAACTGAAATCTCACAAAAACGTGGAAAAACGGCAAAATTTTGAATAATTCGATGATATTTTGTTTAAATCACGTAAAGGAAAAGGGGATGATAAACGTCAAAATATTGCTAAATTCGATGATTTTTCGTACGAAACAAAATGCACGAAAACTTGCTTAAAATGCAATATTATGCGAAATTCTAAGATTTGAAGGCCAAATCACATATCGTGAAACTACATGAAATAGTTTCGAAATATTGGTAAAAATGAATATATTTGCGTTATACCAAACTACATAATTAACGTGAAAAAGTCACTATTTTACCATATTTGAGGATTTTACCTTCAAATCATAGAGCGAGGTTTCGTATTATTTAGATCCAAGAAAAGACATATGACAATGTTGTTTCCAATACAAATGATAAAAAAACAATGTGTTTTCATTAGAATTAACTAAAATGTTCTTGATTTTCCGTTTATATTACCGATGGAAGATGTACAAGTAAAACCGCTCTAATCCGGCTGAAACGTCGATATATGCAATAAAAACCGAACTTCTCCCCTTTTCAATATCTTACTCAGTATTTTAACGAGAAACAAATAGATGATTGAAAATGAAGTATTTAAGGTTATTATCTAATCAATTATGTGTTTGCATCATTTTTATCGTATATATAATGAATTAATACACATAGACTGAAAATTCACAAAAACGTGGAAAAACGGCAAAATATTGCATAATTCGATGATATTTTGTTTAAATCACATAAAGGAAAAGGGGATGATAAACGTCAAAATATTGCTAAATTCGATGATTTTTCGTACGAAACAAAATGCAAGAAAACTTGCTTAAAATGTAATATTATGCGAAATTCTGAGATTTGAAGGCCAAATCACATATCGTGATACTACATGAAATAGTATCGAAATATTGATAAAAATGAATATATTTACGTATTATCAAACTACATGTAAAAGGTGAAAAAAGTCACTATTTAACCATATTTGAGGATTTTAACTTCAAATCATACAGCGAGGTTTCGTATTATTTAGATCCAAGAAAAGACATATGACAATGTTATTTCCAATACAAATGATAAAAATCAATGTGTTTTCATTAGAATTAACTAAAATGTTCCTGATTTTCCGTTTATATTATCGATGGAAGATGTACACGAAAACCGCTCTATTCCGGCTGAAACGTCTATATATGCAATAAAAACAGAACTTCTCCCCTTTTCAATATCTTACTCAGTATTTTAACGAGAAACAAATAGTTGATTGAAAATAAAGTTTTTAAGGTTATTATCTAATCAATTATGTGTTTGCATCATTTTTATCGTATATATAATGAATTAATACCCATTAACTGAAATCTCACAAAAACGTGGAAAAACGGCAAAATATTGCATAATTCGATGATATTTTGTTTAAATCACGTAAAGGAAAAGGGGATGATAAACGTCAAAATATTGCTAAATTCGAAGATTTTTCGTACGAAACAAAATGCAAGAAAACTTGCTTAAAATGCAATATTATGCGAAATTCTGAGATTTGAAGGCCAAATCACATATCGTGATACTACATGAAAAACGTAAAAAAAAAGTCACTATTTAACCATATTTGAGGATTTTAACTTCAAATCATAGAGCGAGGTTTCGTATTATTTCGATCCAAGAAAAGACATATGACAATGTTGTTTCCAATACAAATCATAAAAATCAATGTGTTTTCATTAGAATTATCTAAAATGTTCCTGATTTTCCGTTTATATTACCGATGGAAGATGTACACGAAAACCGCTCTATTCCGGCTTAAACGTCGATAAATGCAATAAAAACAGAACTTCTCCCCTTTACAATATCTTACTCAGTATTTTAACGAGAAACAAATAGTTTATTGAAAATTAAGTATTTAAGGTTATTATCTAATCAATTATGTGTTTGCATTATTTTTATCGTATATATAATGAATTAATACCCATAAACTGAAATCTCACAAAAACGTGGAAAAACGGCAAAATATTGCCTAATTCGATGATATTTTGTTTAAATCACGTAAAGGAAAAGGGGATGATAAACGTCAAAATATTGATAAATTCGATGATTTTTCGTACGAAACAAAATGCACGAAAACTTGCTTAAAATGCAATATTATGCGAAATTCTGAGATTTGAAGTCCAAATCACATATCGTGATACTACATGAAATAGTATCAAAATATTGATAAAGATGAATATATTTACGTAATATCAAACTACATGAAAAACGTGAAAAAAGACACTATTTAACCATATTTGAGGATTTTAACTTCAAATCATAGAGCGAGGTTTCGCATTATTTCGATCCAAGAAAAGACATATGACAATGTTGTTTCCAATACAAATGATAAAAATCAATGTGTTTTCATTAGAATTATCTAAAATGTTCCTGATTTTCCGTTTATATTACCGATGGAAGATGTACACGTAAAACCGCTCAAATCCGGCTGAAACGTCGATATATGCAATAAAAACAGAACTTCTTCCCTTTTCAATATCTTACTCAGTATTTTAACGAGAAACAAATAGTTGATTGAAAATGAAGTATTTAAAGTTATTATCTAATCAATTATGTGTATGCATCATTTTTATCGTATATAAAATGAATTAAAACCCATAGACTGAAAATTCACAAAAACGTGGAAAAACGGCAAAATATTGCATAATTCCTTGTTATTTTGTTTAAATCACATAAAGGAAAAGGGGATGATAAACGTCAAAATATTGCTAAATTCGATGATTTTTCGTACGAAACAAAATGCAAGAAAACTTGCTTAAAATGTAATATTATGCGAAATTCTGAGATTTGAAGGCCAAATCACATATCGTAATACTACACGAAATAGTATCGAAATATTGGTAAAAATGAATACATTTACGTAATATCAAACTACATGATTAACGTGAAAAAGTCACTATTTGACTATATTTGAAGATTTTAACTTCAAATCATTCAGCGAGGTTTCGTTTTATTTAGAACCAAGAAAAGACATATGACAATGTTGTTTCCAATACAAATGATAAAAAAACAATGTGTTTTCATTAGAATTAACTAAAATGTTCTTGATTTTCCGTTTATATTACCGATGGAAGATGTACAAGTAAAACCGCTCTAATCCGGCTGAAACGTCGATATATGCAATAAAAACCGAACTTCTCCCCTTTTCAATATCTTACTCAGTATTTTAACGAAAAACAAATAGTTGATTGAAAATGAAGTATTTAAGGTTATTATCTATTCAATTATGTGTTTGCATTATTTTTATCGTATATATAATGAATTAATACCCATAAACTGAAATCTCACAAAAACGTGGAAAAACGGCAAAATTTTGAATAATTCGATGATATTTTGTTTAAATCACGTAAAGGAAAAGGGGATGATAAACGTCAAAATATTGCTAAATTCGATGATTTTTCGTACGAAACAAAATGCACGAAAACTTGCTTAAAATGCAATATTATGCGAAATTCTGAGATTTGAAGGCCAAATCACATATCGTGAAACTACATGAAATAGTTTCGAAATATTGGTAAAAATGAATATATTTGCGTTATACCAAACTACATAATTAACGTGAAAAAGTCACTATTTTACCATATTTGAGGATTTTACCTTCAAATCATAGAGCGAGGTTTCGTATTATTTAGATCCAAGAAAAGACATATGACAATGTTGTTTCCAATGCAAATGATAAAAAAACAATGTGTTTTCATTAGAATTAACTAAAATGTTCTTGATTTTCCGTTTATATTACCGATGGAAGATGTACAAGTAAAACCGCTCTAATCCGGCTGAAACGTCGATATATGCAATAAAAACCGAACTTCTCCCCTTTTCAATATCTTACTCAGTATTTTAACGAGAAACAAATAGATGATTGAAAATGAAGTATTTAAGGTTATTATCTAATCAATTATGTGTTTGCATCATTTTTATCGTATATATAATGAATTAATACCCATAAACTGAAATCTCACAAAAACGTGGAAAAACTGCAAAATATTGCCTAATTCGATGATATTTTGTTTAAATCACGTAAAGGAAAAGGGGATGATAAACGTCAAAATATTGCTAAATTCGATGATTTTTCGTACGAAACAAAATGCAAGAAAACTTGCTTAAAATGCAATATTATGCGAAATTCTGAGATTTGAAGGCCAAATCACATATCGTGATACTACATGAAATGGTATCGAAATATTGATAAAAATGAATATATATACGTAATATCAAACTACATGAAAAAGGTGAAAAAGTCACTATTTAACCATATTTGAGGATTTTAACTTCAAATCATACAGCGAGGTTTCGTATTATTTCGATCCAAGAAAAGACATATGACAATGTTATTTCCAATACAAATGATAAAAATCAATGTGTTTTCATTAGAATTATCTAAAATGTTCCTGATTTTCCGTTTATATTACCGATGGAAGATATACACGTAAAACCGCTCTAATCCGGCTGAAACGTCGATATATGCAATAAAAACAGAACTTCTTCCCTTTTCAATATCTTACTCAGTATTTTAACGAGAAACAAATAGTTGATTGAAAATGAAGTATTTAAAGTTATTATCTAATCAATTATGTGTATGCATCATTTTTATCGTATATATAATGAATTAATACCCATAGACTGAAAATTCACAAAAACGTGGAAAAACGGCAAAATATTGCATAATTCCTTGTTATTTTGTTTAAATCACATAAAGGAAAAGGGGATGATAAACGTCAAAATATTGCTAAATTCGATGATTTTTCGTACGAAACAAAATGCAAGAAAACTTGCTTAAAATGTAATATTATGCGAAATTCTGAGATTTTAAGGCCAAATTACATATCGTAATACTACACGAAATAGTATCGAAATATTGGTAAAAATGAATACATTTACGTAATATCAAACTACATGATTAACGTGAAAAAGTCACTATTTTACTATATTTGAGGATTTAAACTTCAAATCATTCAGCGAGGTTTCGTTTTATTTAGAACCAAGAAAAGACATATGACAATGTTGTTTCCAATACAAATGATAAAAAAACAATGTGTTTTCATTAGAATTAACTAAAATGTTCTTGATTTTCCGTTTATATTACCGATGGAAGATGTACAAGTAAAACCGCTCTAATCCGGCTGAAACGTCGATATATGCAATAAAAACCGAACTTCTCCCCTTTTCAATATCTTACTCAGTATTTTAACGAAAAACAAATAGTTGATTGAAAATGAAGTATTTAAGGTTATTATCTAATCAATTATGTGTTTGCATTATTTTTATCGTATATATAATGAATTAATACCCATAAACTGAAATCTCACAAAAACGTGGAAAAACGGCAAAATTTTGAATAATTCGATGATATTTTGTTTAAATCACGTAAAGGAAAAGGGGATGATAAACGTCAAAATATTGCTAAATTCGATGATTTTTCGTACGAAACAAAATGCACGAAAACTTGCTTAAAATGCAATATTATGCGAAATTCTATGATTTGAAGGCCAAATCACATATCGTGAAACTACATGAAATAGTTTCGAAATATTGGTAAAAATGAATATATTTGCGTTATACCAAACTACATAATTAACGTGAAAAAGTCACTATTTTACCATATTTGAGGATTTTACCTTCAAATCATAGAGCGAGGTTTCGTATTATTTAGATCCAAGAAAAGACATATGACAATGTTGTTTCCAATACAAATGATAAAAAAACAATGTGTTTTCATTAGAATTAACTAAAATGTTCTTGATTTTCCGTTTATATTACCGATGGAAGATGTACACGAAAACCGCTCTAATCCTGCTGAAACGTCGATATATGCAATAAAAACAGAACTTCTTCCCTTTTCAATATCTTACTCAGTATTTTAACGAGAAACAAATAGTTGATTGAAAATGAAGTATTTAAGGTTATTATCTAATCAATTATGTGTTTGCATTATTTTTATCGTATATATAATGAATTAATACCCATAAACTGAAATCTCACAAAAACGTGGAAAAACGGCAAAATATTGTCTAATTCGATGATATTTTGTTTAAATCACGTAAAGGAAAAGGGGATGATAAACGTCAAAATATTGCTAAATTCGATGATTTTTCGAACGAAACAAAATGCAAGAAAACTTGCTTAAAATGCAATATTATGCGAAATTCTGAGATTCTGAGATTTGACGGCCAAATCACATATTGTGATACTACATGAAATAGTATCGAAATATTGATAAAAATGAATATACTTACCTAATATCAAACTACATGAAAAACGTGAAAAAAGTCACTATTTAACCATATTTGAGGATTTTACCTTCAAATCATAGAGCGAGGTTTCGTATTATTTCGATCCAAGAAAAGACATATGACAATGTTGTTTCCAATACAAATCATAAAAATAAATGTGTTTTCATTAGAATTATCTAAAATGTTCCTGATTTTCCGTTTATATTACCGATGGAAGATGTACACGAAAACCGCTCTTTTCCGGCTTAAACGTCGATATATGCAATAAAAACAGAACTTCTCCCCTTTTCAATATCTTACTCAGTATTTTAACGAGAAACAAATAGTTTATCGAAAATGAAGTATTTAAGGTTATTATCTAATCAATTATGTGTTTGCATTATTTTTATCGTATATATAATGAATTAATACCCATAAACTGAAATCTCACAAAAACGTGGAAAAACGGCAAAATATTGCCTAATTCGATGATATTTTGTTTAAATCACGTAAAGGAAAAGGGGATGATAAACGTCAAAATATTGCTAAATTCGATGATTTTTCGTACGAAACAAAATGCACGAAAACTTGCTCAAAATGCAATATTATGCGAAATACTGAGATTTGAAGGCCAAATCATATATCGTGATACTACATGAAATAGTATCGAAATATTGATAAAAATGAATATATTTACGTAATATCAAACTACATGAAAAACGTGAAAAAAGTCACTATTTAACCATATTTGAGGATTTTAACTTCAAATCATAGAGCGAGGTTTCGTATTATTTCGATCCAAGAAAAGAAATATGACAATGTTGATTCCAATACAAATCATAAAAATCAATGTGTTTTCATTAGAATTATCTAAAATGTTCCTGATTTTCCGTTTATATTACCGATGGAAGATGTACACGAAAACCGCTCTATTCCGGCTTAAACGTCGATATATGCAATAAAAACAGAACTTCTCCCCTTTTCAATATCTTACTCAGTATTTTTAACGACAAACAAATAGTTTATTGAAAATGAAGTATTTAAGGTTATTATCTAATCAATTATGTGTTTGCATTATTTTTATCGTATATATAATGAATTAATACCCATAAACTGAAATCTCACAAAAACGTGGAAAAACGGCAAAATATTGTCTAATTCGATGATATTTTGTTTAAATCACGTAAAGGAAAAGGGGATGATAAACGTCAAAATATTGCTAAATTCGATGATTTTTCGTACGAAACAAAATGCACGAAAACTTGCTTAAAATGCAATATTATGCGAAATTCTGAGATTTGAAGGCCAAATCACATATCGTGATACTACATGAAATAGTATCGAAATATTGATAAAGATGAATATATTTACGTAATATCAAACTACATGAAAAACGTGAAAAAAGTCACTATTTAAACATATTTGAGGATTTTAACTTCAAATCATAGAGCGAGGTTTCGTATTATTTCGATCCAAGAAAAGACATATGACAATGTTGTTTCCAATACAAATCATAAAAATCAATGTGTTTTCATTAGAATTATCTAAAATGTTCCTGATTTTCCGTTTATATTACCGATGGAAGATGTACACGAAAACCGCTCTATTCCGGCTTAAACGTCGATATATGCAATAAAAACAGAACTTCTCCCCTTTTAAATATCTTACTCAGGATTTTAACGAGAAACAAATAGTTTATTGAAAATGAAGTATTTAAGGTTATTATCTAATCAATTATGTGTTTGCATTATTTTTATCGTATATATAATGAATTAATACCCATAAAGTGAAATCTCACAAAAACGTGGAAAAACGGCAAAATATTGCCTAATTCGATGATATTTTGTTTAAATCACGTAAAGGAAAAGGGGATGATAAACGTCAAAATATTGCTAAATTCGATGATTTTTCGTACGAAACAAAATGCACGAAAACTTGCTCAAAATGCAATATTATGCGAAATTCTGAGATTTGAAGGCCAAATCACATATCGTGAAACTACATGAAATAGTTTCGAAATATTGGTACAAATGAATATATTTACGTAATATCAAACTACATGAAAAACGTGAAAAAAGTCACTATTTAACCATATTTGAGGATTTTAACTTCAAATCATAGAGCGAGGTTTCGTATTATTTCGATCCAAGAAAAGAAATATGACAATGTTGTTTCCAATACAAATCATAAAAATCAATGTGTTTTCATTAAAATTATCTAAAATGTTCCTGATTTTCCGTTTATATTACCGATGGAAGATGTACACGAAAACCGCTCTATTCCGGCTTAAACGTCGATATATGCAATAAAAACAGAACTTCTCCCCTTTTCAATATCTTACTCAGTATTTTTAACGAGAAACAAATAGTTTATTGAAAATGAAGTATTTAAGGTTATTATCTAATCAATTATGTGTTTGCATTATTTTTATCGTATATATAATGAATTAATACCCATAAACTGAAATCTCACAAAAACGTGGAAAAACGGCAAAATATTGTCTAATTCGATGATATTTTGTTTAAATCACGTAAAGAAAAAGGGGATGATAAACGTCAAAATATTGCTAAATTCGATGATTTTTCGTACGAAACAAAATGCACGAAAACTTGCTTAAAAATGCAATATTATGCGAAATTCTGAGATTTGAAGGCCAAATCACATATCGTGATACTACATGAAATAGTATCGAAATATTGATAAAGATGAATATATTTACGTAATATCAAACTACATGAAAAACGTGAAAAAAGTCACTATTTAACCATATTTGAGGATTTTAACTTCAAATCATAGAGCGAGGTTTCGTATTATTTCGATCCAAGAAAAGACATATGACAATGTTGTTTCCAATACAAATCATAAAAATAAATGTGTTTTCATTAGAATTATCTAAAATGTTCCTGATTTTCCGTTTATATTACCGATGGAAGATGTACACGAAAACCGCTCTATTCCGGCTTAAACGTCGATATATGCAATAAAAACAGAACTTCTCCCCTTTTCAATATCTTACTCAGTATTTTAACGAGAAACAAATAGTTTATTGAAAATGAAGTATTTAAGGTTATATTCTAATCAATTATGTGTTTGCATTATTTTTATCGTATATATAATGAATTAATACCCATAAACTGAAATCTCACAAAAACGTGGAAAAACGGCAAAATATTGCCTAATTCGATGCTATTTTGTTTAAATCACGTAAAGGAAAAGGGGATGATAAACGTCAAAATATTGCTAAATTCGATGATTTTTCGTACGAAACAAAATGCACGAAAACTTGCTCAAAATGCAATATTATGCGAAATTCTGAGATTTGAAGGCCAAATCACATATCGTGAAACTACATGAAATAGTTTCGAAATATTGGTACAAATGAATATATTTGCGTAATATCAAACGTGAAAAACGTGAAAAAGTCACTATTTTACCATATTTGAGGATTTTACCTTCAAATCATAGAGCGAGGTTTCGTATTATTTAGATCCAAGAAAAGACATATGACAATGTTGTTTAAAAATACAAATGATAAAAAAACAATGTGTTTTCAATAGAATTAACTAAAATGTTCTTGATTTTCCGTTTATATTACCGATGGAAGATGTACACGTAAAACCGCTCTAATCCTGCTGAAACGTCGATATATGCAATAAAAACAGAACTTCTTCCCTTTTCAATATCTTACTCAGTATTTTAAGGAGAAACAAATAGTTGATTGAAAATGAAGTATTTAAGGTTATTATCTAATCAATTATGTGTTTGCATCATTTTTATCGTATATATAATGAATTAATACCAATAAACTGAAAATTCACAAAAACGTGGAAAAACGTCAAAATATTGCCTAATTCGATGATATTTTGTTTAAATCACATAAAGGAAAAGGGGATGATAAACGTCAAAATATTGCTAAATTCGATGATTTTTCGAACGAAACAAAATGCAAGAAAACTTGCTTAAAATGCAATATTATGCGAAATTCTGAGATTTGAAGGCCAAATCATATATCGTGATACTACATGAAATAGTATCGAAATATTGATAAAAATGAATATATTTACGTAATATCAAACTACATGAAAAACGTGAAAAAAGTCACTATTTAACCATATTTGAGGATTTTAACTTCAAATCATAGAGCGAGGTTTCGTATTATTTCGATCCAAGAAAAGACATATGACAATGTTGTTTCCAATACAAATCATAAAAATAAATGTGTTTTCATTAGAATTATCTAAAATGTTCCTGATTTTCCGTTTATATTACCGATGGAAGATGTACACGAAAACCGCTCTATTCCGGCTTAAACGTCGATATATGCAATAAAAACAGAACTTCTCCCCTTTTCAATATCTTACTCAGTATTTTAACGAGAAACAAATAGTTTATTGAAAATGAAGTATTTAAGGTTATTATCTAATCAATTATGTGTTTGCATTATTTTTATCGTATATATAATGAATTAATACCCATAAACTGAAATCTCACAAAAACGTGGAAAAACGGCAAAATATTGCCTAATTCGATGCTATTTTGTTTAAATCACGTAAAGGAAAAGGGGATGATAAACGTCAAAATATTGCTAAATTCGATGATTTTTCGTACGAAACAAAATGCACGAAAACTTGCTCAAAATGCAATATTATGCGAAATTCTGAGATTTGAAGGCCAAATCACACATCGTGAAACTACATGAAATAGTTTCGAAATATTGGTACAAATGAATATATTTGCGTAATATCAAACTACATGATTAACGTGAAAAAGTCACTATTTTACCATATTTGAGGATTTTACCTTCAAATCATAGAGCGAGGTTTCGTATTATTTAGATCCAAGAAAAGACATATGACAATGTTGTTTAAAAATACAAATGATAAAAAAACAATGTGTTTTCATTAGAATTAACTAAAATGTTCTTGATTTTCCGTTTATATTACCGATGGAAGATGTACACGTAAAACCGCTCTAATCCTGCTGAAACGTCGATATATGCAATAAAAACAGAACTTCTTCCCTTTTCAATATCTTACTCAGTATTTTAACGAGAAACAAATAGTTGATTGAAAATGAAGTATTTAAGGTTATTATCTAATCAATTATGTGTTTGCATCATTTTTATCGTATATATAATGAATTAATACCAATAAACTGAAAATTCACAAAAACGTGGAAAAACGTCAAAATATTGCCTAATTCGATGATATTTTGTTTAAATCACATAAAGGAAAAGGGGATGATAAACGTCAAAATATTGCTAAATTCGATGATTTTTCGAACGAAACAAAATGCAAGAAAACTTGCTTAAAATGCAATATTATGCGAAATTCTGAGATTTGAAGGCCAAATCATATATCGTGATACTACATGAAATAGTATCGAAATATTGATAAAAATGAATATATTTACGTAATATCAAACTACATGAAAAACGTGAAAAAAGTCACTATTTAACCATATTTGAGGATTTTAACTTCAAATCATAGAGCGAGGTTTCGTATTATTTCGATCCAAGAAAAGAAATATGACAATGTTGTTTCCAATACAAATCATAAAAATCAATGTGTTTTCATTAGAATTATCTAAAATGTTCCTGATTTTCCGTTTATATTACCGATGGAAGATGTACACGAAAACCGCTCTATTCCGGCTTAAACGTCGATATATGCAATAAAAACAGAACTTCTCCCCTTTTCAATATCTTACTCAGTATTTTTAACGACAAACAAATAGTTTATTGAAAATGAAGTATTTAAGGTTATTATCTAATCAATTATGTGTTTGCATTATTTTTATCGTATATATAATGAATTAATACCCATAAACTGAAATCTCACAAAAACGTGGAAAAACGGCAAAATATTGTCTAATTCGATGATATTTTGTTTAAATCACGTAAAGGAAAAGGGGATGATAAACGTCAAAATATTGCTAAATTCGATGATTTTTCGAACGAAACAAAATGCAAGAAAACTTGCTTAAAATGCAATATTATGCGAAATTCTGAGATTTGAAGGCCAAATCATATATCGTGATACTACATGAAATAGTATCGAAATATTGATAAAAATGAATATATTTACGTAATATCAAACTACATGAAAAACGTGAAAAAAGTCACTATTTAACCATATTTGAGGATTTTAACTTCAAATCATAGAGCGAGGTTTCGTATTATTTCGATCCAAGAAAAGAAATATGACAATGTTGTTTCCAATACAAATCATAAAAATCAATGTGTTTTCATTAGAATTATCTAAAATGTTCCTGATTTTCCGTTTATATTACCGATGGAAGATGTACACGAAAACCGCTCTATTCCGGCTTAAACGTCGATATATGCAATAAAAACAGAACTTCTCCCCTTTTCAATATCTTACTCAGTATTTTTAACGACAAACAAATAGTTTATTGAAAATGAAGTATTTAAGGTTATTATCTAATCAATTATGTGTTTGCATTATTTTTATCGTATATATAATGAATTAATACCCATAAACTGAAATCTCACAAAAACGTGGAAAAACGGCAAAATATTGTCTAATTCGATGATATTTTGTTTAAATCACGTAAAGGAAAAGGGGATGATAAACGTCAAAATATTGCTAAATTCGATGATTTTTCGTACGAAACAAAATGCACGAAAACTTGCTTAAAATGCAATATTATGCGAAATTCTGAGATTTGAAGGCCAAATCACATATCGTGATACTACATGAAATAGTATCGAAATATTGATAAAGATGAATATATTTACGTAATATCAAACTACATGAAAAACGTGAAAAAAGTCACTATTTAACCATATTTGAGGATTTTAACTTCAAATCATAGAGCGAGGTTTCGTATTATTTCGATCCAAGAAAAGACATATGACAATGTTGTTTCCAATACAAATCATAAAAATAAATGTGTTTTCATTAGAATTATCTAAAATGTTCCTGATTTTCCGTTTATATTACCGATGGAAGATGTACACGAAAACCGCTCTATTCCGGCTTAAACGTCGATATATGCAATAAAAACAGAACTTCTCCCCTTTTCAATATCTTACTCAGTATTTTAACGAGAAACAAATAGTTTATTGAAAATGAAGTATTTAAGGTTATTATCTAATCAATTATGTGTTTGCATTATTTTTATCGTATATATAATGAATTAATACCCATAAACTGAAATCTCACAAAAACGTGGAAAAACGGCAAAATATTGCCTAATTCGATGATATTTTGTTTAAATCACGTAAAGGAAAAGGGGATGATAAACGTCAAAATATTGCTAAATTCGATGATTTTTCGTACGAAACAAAATGCACGAAAACTTGCTCAAAATGCAATATTATGCGAAATTCTGAGATTTGAAGGCCAAATCACATATCGTGAAACTACATGAAATAGTTTCGAAATATTGGTACAAATGAATATATTTACGTAATATCAAACTACATGAAAAACGTGAAAAAATTCACTATTTAACCATATTTAAGGATTTTAACTTCAAATCATAGAGCGAGGTTTCGTATTATTTCGATCCAAGAAAAGAAATATGACAATGTTGTTTCCAATACAAATCATAAAAATCAATGTGTTTTCATTAGAATTATCTAAAATGTTCCTGATTTTCCGTTTATATTACCGATGGAAGATGTACACGAAAACCGCTCTATTCCGGCTTAAACGTCGATATATGCAATAAAAACAGAACTTCTCCCCTTTTCAATATCTTACTCAGTATTTTAACGAGAAACAAATAGTTTATTGAAAATGAAGTATTTAAGGTTATTATCTAATCAATTATGTGTTTGCATTATTTTTATCGTATATATAATGAATTAATACCCATAAACTGAAATCTCACAAAAACGTGGAAAAACGGCAAAATATTGCCTAATTCGATGATATTTTGTTTAAATCACGTAAAGGAAAAGGGGATGATAAACGTCAAAATATTGCTAAATTCGATGATTTTTCGTACGAAACAAAATGCACGAAAACTTGCTCAAAATGCAATATTATGCGAAATTCTGAGATTTGAAGGCCAAATCACATATCGTGAAACTACATGAAATAGTTTCGAAATATTGGTACAAATGAATATATTTGCGTAATATCAAACTACATGATTAACGTGAAAAAGTCACTATTTTACCATATTTGAGGATTTTACCTTCAAATCATAGAGCGAGGTTTCGTATTATTTAGATCCAAGAAAAGACATATGACAATGTTCTTTAAAAATACAAATGATAAAAAAACAATGTGTTTTCATTAGAATTAACTAAAATGTTCTTGATTTTCCGTTTATATTACCGATGGAAGATGTACACGTAAAACCGCTCTAATCCTGCTGAAACGTCGATATATGCAATAAAAACAGAACTTCTTCCCTTTTCAATATCTTACTCAGTATTTTAACGAGAAACAAATAGTTGATTGAAAATGAAGTATTTAAGGTTATTATCTAATCAATTATGTGTTTGCATCATTTTTATCGTATATATAATGAATTAATACCAATAAACTGAAAATTCACAAAAACGTGGAAAAACGTCAAAATATTGCCTAATTCGATGATATTTTGTTTAAATCACATAAAGGAAAAGGGGATGATAAACGTCAAAATATTGCTAAATATGATGATTTTTGGAACGAAACAAAATGCAAGAAAACTTGCTTAAAATGCAATATTATGCGAAATTCTGAGATTTGAAGGCCAAATCATATATCGTGATACTACATGAAATAGTATCGAAATACTGATAAAAATGAATATATTTACGTAATATCAAACTACATGAAAAACGTGAAAAAAGTCACTATTTAACCATATTTGAGGATTTTAACTTCAAATCATAGAGCGAGGTTTCGTATTATTTCGATCCAAGAAAAGAAATATGACAATGTTGTTTCCAATACAAATCATAAAAATCAATGTGTTTTCATTAGAATTATCTAAAATGTTCCTGATTTTCCGTTTATATTACCGATGGAAGATGTACACGAAAACCGCTCTATTCCGGCTTAAACGTCGATATATGCAATAAAAACAGAACTTCTCCCCTTTTCAATATCTTACTCAGTATTTTTAACGAGAAACAAATAGTTTATTGAAAATGAAGTATTTAAGGTTATTATCTAATCAATTATGTGTTTGCATTATTTTTATCGTATATATAATGAATTAATACCCATAAACTGAAATCTCACAAAAACGTGGAAAAACGGCAAAATATTGTCTAATTCGATGATATTTTGTTTAAATCACGTAAAGGAAAAGGGGATGATAAACGTCAAAATATTGCTAAATTCGATGATTTTTCGTACGAAACAAAATGCACGAAAACTTGCATAAAATGCAATATTATGCGAAATTCTGAGATTTGAAGGCCAAATCACATATCGTGATACTACATGAAATAGTATCGAAATATTGATAAAGATGAATATATTTACGTAATATCAAACTACATGAAAAACGTGAAAAAAGTCACTATTTAACCATATTTGAGGATTTTAACTTCAAATCATAGAGCGAGGTTTCGTATTATTTCGATCCAAGAAAAGACATATGACAATGTTGTTTCCAATACAAATCATAAAAATCAATGTGTTTTCATTAGAATTATCTAAAATGTTCCTGATTTTCCGTTTATATTACCGATGGAAGATGTACACGAAAACCGCTCTATTCCGGCTTAAACGTCGATATATGCAATAAAAACAGAACTTCTCCCCTTTTCAATATCTTACTCAGTATTTTAACGAGAAACAAATAGTTTATTGAAAATGAAGTATTTAAGGTTATTATCTAATCAATTATGTGTTTGCATTATTTTTATCGTATATATAATGAATTAATACCCATAAACTGAAATCTCACAAAAACGTGGAAAAACGGCAAAATATTGCCTAATTCGATGCTATTTTGTTTAAATCACGTAAAGGAAAAGGGGATGATAAACGTCAAAATATTGCTAAATTCGATGATTTTTCGTACGAAACAAAATGCACGAAAACTTGCTCAAAATGCAATATTATGCGAAATTCTGAGATTTGAAGGCCAAATCACATATCGTGAAACTACATGAAATAGTTTCGAAATATTGGTACAAATGAATATATTTGCGTAATATCAAACTACATGATTAACGTGAAAAAGTCACTATTTTACCATATTTGAGGATTTTACCTTCAAATCATAGAGCGAGGTTTCGTATTATTTCGATCCAAGAAAAGACATATGACAATGTTGTTTAAAAATACAAATGATAAAAAAACAATGTGTTTTCATTAGAATTAACTAAAATATTCTTGATTTTCCGTTTATATTACCGATGGAAGATGTACACGTAAAACCGCTCTAATCCTGCTGAAACGTCGATATATGCAATAAAAACAGAACTTCTTCCCTTTTCAATATCTTACTCAGTATTTTAACGAGAAACAAATAGTTGATTGAAAATGAAGTATTTAAGGTTATTATCTAATCAATTATGTGTTTGCATCATTTTTATCGTATATATAATGAATTAATACCAATAAACTGAAAATTCACAAAAACGTGGAAAAACGTCAAAATATTGCCTAATTCGATGACATTTTGTTTAAATCACATAAAGGAAAAGGGGATGATAAACGTCAAAATATTGCTAAATTCGATGATTTTTCGAACGAAACAAAATGCAAGAAAACTTGCTTAAAATGCAATATTATGCGAAATTCTGAGATTTGAAGGCCAAATCATATATCGTGATACTACATGAAATAGTATCGAAATATTGATAAAGATGAATATATTTACGTAATATCAAACTACATGAAAAACGTGAAAAAAGTCACTATTTAACCATATTTGAGGATTTTAACTTCAAATCATAGAGCGAGGTTTCGTATTATTTCGATCCAAGAAAAGAAATATGACAATGTTGTTTCCAATACAAATCATAAAAATCAATGTGTTTTCATTAGAATTATCTAAAATGTTCCTGATTTTCCGTTTATATTACCGATGGAAGATGTACACGAAAACCGCTTTATTCCGGCTTAAACGTCGATATATGCAATAAAAACAGAACTTCTCCCCTTTTCAATATCTTACTCAGTATTTTAACGAGAAACAAATAGTTTATTGAAAATGAAGTATTTAAGGTTATTATCTAATCAATTATGTGTTTGCATTATTTTTATCGTATATATAATGAATTAATACCCATAAACTGAAATCTCACAAAAACGTGGAAAAACGGCAAAATATTGTCTAATTCGATGATATTTTGTTTAAATCACGTAAAGGAAAAGGGGATGATAAACGTCAAAATATTGCAAAATTCGATGATTTTTCGTACGAAACAAAATGCACGAAAACTTGCTTAAAATGCAATATTATGCGAAATTCTGAGTTTTGAAGGCCAAATCACATATCGTGATACTACATGAAATAGTATCGAAATATTGATAAAGATGAATATATTTACGTAATATCAAACTACAAGGAAAACGTGAAAAAGTCACTATTTAACCATATTTGAGGATTTTCACTTTAAATCATAGAGCGAGGTTTCGTATTATTTCGATCCAAGAAAAGACATATGACAATGTTGTTTCCAATACAAATCATAAAAATCAATGTGTTTTCATTAGAATTATCTAAAATGTTCCTGATTTTCCGTTTATATTACCGATGGAAGATGTACACGAAAACCGCTCTATTCCGGCTTAAACGTCGATATATGCAATAAAAACAGAACTTCTCCCCTTTTCAATATCTTACTCAGTATTTTAACGAGAAACAAATAGTTTATTGAAAATGAAGTATTTAAGGTTATTATCTAATCAATTATGTGTTTGCATTATTTTTATCGTATATATAATGAATTAATACCCATAAACTGAAATCTCACAAAAACGTGGAAAAACGTCAAAATATTGCTAAATTCGATGATTTTTCGTACGAAACAAAATGCACGAAAACTTGCTCAAAATGCAATATTATGCGAAATTCTGAGATTTGAAGGCCAAATCACATATCGTGAAACTACATGAAATAGTTTCGAAATATTGGTACAAATGAATATATTTGCGTAATATCAAACTACATGATTAACGTGAAAAAGTCACTATTTTACCATATTTGAGGATTTTACCTTCAAATCATAGAGCGAGGTTTCGTATTATTTAGATCCAAGAAAAGACATATGACAATGTTGTTTAAAAATACAAATGATAAAAAAACAATGTGTTTTCATTAGAATTAACTAAAATGTTCTTGATTTTCCGTTTATATTACCGATGGAAGATGTACACGTAAAACCGCTCTAATCCTGCTGAAACGTCGATATATGCAATAAAAAAAGAACTTCTTCCCTTTTCAATATCTTACTCAGTATTTTAACGAGAAACAAATAGTTGATTGAAAATGAAGTATTTAAGGTTATTATCTAATCAATTATGTGTTTGCATCATTTTTATCGTATATATAATGAATTAATACCAATAAACTGAAAATTCACAAAAACGTGGAAAAACGTCAAAATATTGCCTAATTCGATGATATTTTGTTTAAATCACATAAAGGAAAAGGGGACGATAAATGTCAAAATGTTGCTAAATTCGATGATTTTTCGAACGAAACGAAATGCAAGAAAACTTGCTTAAAATGCAATATTATTCGAAATTCTGAGATTTGAAGGCCAAATCATATATCGTGATACTACATGAAATAGTATCGAAATATTGATAAAAATGAATATATTTACGTAATGTCAAACTACATGAAAAACGTGAAAAAAGTCACTATTTAACCATATTTGAGGATTTTAACTTCAAATCATAGAGCGAGGTTTCGTATTATTTCGATCCAAGAATAGAAATATGACAATGTTGTTTCCAATACAAATCATAAAAATCAATGTGTTTTCATTAGAATTATCTAAAATGTTCCTGATTTTCCGTTTATATTACCGATGGAAGATGTACACGAAAACCGCTCTATTCCGGCTTAAACGTCGATATATGCAATAAAAACAGAACTTCTCCCCTTTTCAATATCTTACTCAGTATTTTAACGAGAAACAAATAGTTTATTGAAAATGAAGTATTTAAGGTTACTATCTAATCAATTATGTGTTTGCATTATTTTTATCGTATATATAATGAATTAATACCCATAAACTGAAATCTCACAAAAACGTGGAAAAACGGCAAAATATTGTCTAATTCGATGATATTTTGTTTAAATCACGTAAAGGAAAAGGGGATGATAAACGTCAAAATATTGCTAAATTCGATGATTTTTCGTACGAAACAAAATGCACGAAAACTTGCTTAAAATGCAATATTATGCGAAATTCTGAGATTTGAAGGCCAAATCACATATCGTGATACTACATGAAATAGTATCGAAATATTGATAAAGATGAATATATTTACGTAATATCAAACTACATGAAAAACGTGAAAAAAGTCACTATTTAACCATATTTGAGGATTTTAACTTCAAATCATAGAGCGAGGTTTCGTATTATTTCGATCCAAGAAAAGACATATGACAATGTTGTTTCCAATACAAATCATAAAAATCAATGTGTTTTTATTAGAATTACCTAAAATGTTCCTGATTTTCCGATTATATTACCGATGGAAGATGTACACGAAAACCGCTCTATTCCGGCTTAAACGTCGATATATGCAATAAAAACAGAACTTCTCCCCTTTTCAATATATTACTCAGTATTTTAACGAGAAACAAATAGTTTATTGAAAATGAAGTATTTAAGGTTATTATCTAATCAATTATGTGTTTGCATTATTTTTATCGTATATATAATGAATTAATACCCATAAACTGAAATCTCACAAAAACGTGGAAAAACGGCAAAATATTGCCTAATTCGATGATATTTTGTTTAAATCACGTAAGGGAAAAGGGGATGATAAACGTCAAAATATTGCTAAATTCGATGATTTTTCGTACGAAACAAAATGCACGAAAACTTGCTCAAAATGCAATATTATGCGAAATTCTGAGATTTGAAGGCCAAATCACATATCGTGAAACTACATGAAATAGTTTCGAAATATTGGTACAAATGAATATATTTGCGTATTATCAAACTACATGATTAACGTGAAAAAGTCACTATTTTACCATATTTGAGGATTTTACCTTCAAATCATAGAGCGAGGTTTCGTATTATTTAGATCCAAGAAAAGACATATGACAATGTTGTTTAAAAATACAAATGATAAAAAAACAATGTGTTTTCATTCGAATTAACTAAAATGTTCTTGATTTTCCGTTTATATTACCGATGGAAGATGTACACGTAAAACCGCTCTAATCCTGCTGAAACGTCGATATATGCAATAAAAACAGAACTTCTTCCCTTTTCAATATCTTACTCAGTATTTTAACGAGAAACAAATAGTTGATTGAAAATGAAGTATTTAAGGTTATTATCTAATCAATTATGTGTTTTCATCATTTTTATCGTATATATAATGAATTAATACCAATAAACTGAAAATTCACAAAAACGCGGAAAAACGTCAAAATATTGCCTAATTCGATGATATTTTGTTTAAATCACATAAAGGAATAGGGGATGATAAACGTCAAAATATTGCTAAATTCGATGATCTTTCGAACGAAACAAAATGCAAGAAAACTTGCTTAAAATGCAATATTATGCGAAATTCTGAGATTTGAAGGCCAAATCATATATCGTGATACTACATGAAATAGTATCGAAATATTGATAAAAATGAATATATTTACGTAATATCAAACTACATGAAAAACGTGAAAAAAGTCACTATTCAACCATATTTGAGGATTTTAACTTCAAATCATAGAGCGAGGTTTCGTATTATTTCGATCCAAGAAAAGAAATATGACAATGTTGTTTCCAATACAAATCATAAAAATCAATGTGTTTTCATTAGAATTATCTAAAATGTTCCTGATTTTCCTTTTATATTACCGATGGAAGATGTACACGAAAACCGCTCTATTCCGGCTTAAACGTCGATATATGCAATAAAAACAGAACTTCTCCCCTTTTCAATATCTTACTCAGTATTTTAACGAGAAACAAATAGTTTATTGAAAATGAAGTATTTAAGGTTACTATCTAATCAATTATGTGTTTGCATTATTTTTATCGTATATATAATGAATTAATACCCATAAACTGAAATCTCACAAAAACGTGGAAAAACGGCAAAATATTGTCTAATTCGATGATATTTTGTTTAAATCACGTAAAGGAAAAGGGGATGATAAACGTCAAAATATTGCTAAATTCGATGATTTTTCGTACGAAACAAAATGCACGAAAACTTGCTTAAAATGCAATATTATGCGAAATTCTGAGATTTGAAGGCCAAATCACATATCGTGATACTACATGAAATAGTATCGAAATATTGATAAAGATGAATATATTTACGTAATATCAAACTACATGAAAAACGTGAAAAAAGTCACTATTTAACCATATTTGAGGATTTTAACTTCAAATCATAGAGCGAGGTTTCGTATTATTTCGATCCAAGAAAAGACATATGACAATGTTGTTTCCAATACAAATCATAAAAATCAATGTGTTTTCATTAGAATTATCTAAAATGTTCCTGATTTTCCGTTTATATTACCGTTGGAAGATGTACACGAAAACCGCTCTATTCCTACTTAAACGTCGATATATGCAATAAAAACAGAACTTCTCCTCTTTTCAATATCTTACTCAGTATTTTAACGAGAAACAAATAGTTTATTGAAAATGAAGTATTTAAGGTTATTATCTAATCAATTATGTGTTTGCATTATTTTTATCGTATATATAATGAATTAATACCCATAAACTGAAATCTCACAAAAACGTGGAAAAACGGCAAAATATTGCCTAATTCGATGATATTTTGTTTAAATCACGTAAAGGAAAAGGGGATGATAAACGTCAAAATATTGCTAAATTCGATGATTTTTCGTACGAAACAAAATGCACGAAAACTTGCTCAAAATGCAATATTATGCGAAATTCTGAGATTTGAAGGCCAAATCACATATCGTGAAACTACATGAAATAGTTTCGAAATATTGGTGCAAATGAATATATTTGCGTAATATCAAACTACATGATTAACGTGAAAAAGTCACTATTTTACCATATTTGAGGATTTTACCTTCAAATCATAGAGCGAGGTTTCGTATTATTTAGATCCAAGAAAAGACATATGACAATGTTGTTTAAAAATACAAATGATAAAAAAACAATGTGTTTTCATTAGAATTAACTAAAATGTTCTTGATTTTCCGTTTATATTACCGATGGAAGACATACACGTAAAACCGCTCTAATCCTGCTGAAACGTCGATATATGCAATAAAAACAGAACTTCTTCCCTTTTCAATATCTGACTCAGTATTTTAACGAGAAACAAATAGTTGATTGAAAATGAAGTATTTAAGGTTATTATCTAATCAATTATGTGTTTGCATCATTTTTATCGTATATATAATGAATTAATACCAATAAACTGAAATCTCACAAAAACGTGGAAAAACGGCAAAATATTGTCTAATTCGATGATATTTTGTTTAAATCACGTAAAGGAAAAGGGGATGATAAACGTCAAAATATTGCTAAATTCGATGATTTTTCGAACGAAACAAAATGCAAGAAAACTTGCTTAAAATGCAATATTATGCGAAATTCTGAGATTTGAAGGCCAAATCACATATCGTGATACTACATGAAATAGTATCGAAATATTGATAAAAATAAATATATTTACGTAATATCAAACTACATGAAAAACGTGAAAAAAGTCACTATTTAACCATATTTGAGGATTTTAACTTCAAATCATAGAGCGAGGTTTCGTATTATTTCGATCCAAGAAAAGAAATATGACAATGTTGTTTCCAATACAAATCATAAAAATCAATGTGTTTTCATTAGAATTATCTAAAATGTTCCTGATTTTCCGTTTATATTACCGATGGAAGATGTACACGAAAACCGCTCTATTCCGGCTTAAACGTCGATATATACAATAAAAACAGAACTTCTCCCCTTTTCAATATCTCACTCAGTATTTTAACGAGAAACAAATAGTTTATTGAAAATGAAGTATTTAAGGTTATTAGCTAATCAATTATGTGTTTGCATTATTTTTATCGTATATATAATGAATTAATACCCATAAACTGAAATCTCACAAAAACGTGGAAAAACGGCAAAATATTGTCTAATTCGATGATATTTTGTTTAAATCACGTAAAGAAAAAGGGGATGATAAACGTCAAAATATTGCTAAATTCGATGATTTTTCGTACGAAACAAAATGCACGAAAACTTGCTTAAAATGCAATATTATGCGAAATTCTGAGATTTGAAGGCCAAATCACATATCGTGATACTACATGAAATAGTATCGAAATATTGATAAAGATGAATATATTTACGTAATATCAAACTACATGAAAAACGTGAAAAAAGTCACTATTTAACCATATTTGAGGATTTTAACTTCAAATCATAGAGCGAGGTTTCGTATTATTTCGATCCAAGAAAAGACATATGACAATGTTGTTTCCAATACAAATCATAAAAATCAATGTGTTTTCATTAGAATTATCTAAAATGTTCCTGATTTTCCGTTTATATTACCGATGGAAGATGTACACGAAAACCGCTCCATTCCGGCTTAAACGTCGATATATGCAATAAAAACAGAACTTCTCCCCTTTTCAATATCTTACTCAGTATTTTAACGAGAAACAAATAGTTTATTGAAAATGAAGTATTTAAGGTTATTATCTAATCAATTATGTGTTTGCATTATTTTTATCGTATATATAATGAATTAATACCCATAAACTGAAATCTCACAAAAACGTGGAAAAACGTCAAAATATTGCTAAATTCGATGATTTTTCGTACGAAACAAAATGCACGAAAACTTGCTCAAAATGCAATATTATGCGAAATTCTGAGATTTGAAGGCCAAATCACATATCGTGAAACTACATGAAATAGTTTCGAAATATTGGTACAAATGAATATATTTGCGTAATATCAAAGTACATGATTAACGTGAAAAAGTCACTATTTTACCATATTTGAGGATTTTACCTTCAAATCATAGAGCGAGGTTTCGTATTATTTAGATCCAAGAAAAGACATATGACAATGTTGTTTAAAAATACAAATGATAAAAAAACAATGTGTTTTCATTAGAATTAACTAAAATGTTCTTGATTTTCCGTTTATATTACCGATGGAAGATATACACGTAAAACCGCTCTAATCCTGCTGAAACGTCGATATATGCAATAAAAACAGAACTTCTTCCCTTTTCAATATCTGACTCAGTATTTTAACGAGAAACAAATAGTTGATTGAAAATGAAGTATTTAAGGTTATTATCTAATCAATTATGTGTTTGCATCATTTTTATCGTATATATAATGAATTAATACCAATAAACTGAAAATTCACAAAAACGTGGAAAAACGTCAAAATATTGCCTAATTCGATGATATTTTGTTTAAATCACATAAAGGAAAAGGGGATGATAAATGTCAAAATATTGCTAAATTCGATGATCTTTCGAACGAAACAAAATGCAAGAAAACTTGCTTAAAATGCAATATTATGCGAAATTCTGAGATTTGAAGGCCAAATCATATATCATGATACTACATGAAATAGTATCGAAATATTGAAAAAAATGAATATATTTACGTAATATCAAACTACATGAAAAACGTGAAAAAAGTTACTATTTAACCATATTTGAGGATTTTAACTTCAAATCATAGAGCGAGGTTTCGTATTATTTCGATCCAAGAAAAGAAATATGACAATGTTGTTTCCAATACAAATCATAAAAATCAATGTGTTTTCATTAGAATTATCTAAAATGTTCCTGATTTTCCGTTTATATTACCGATGGAAGATGTACACGAAAACCTCTCTATTCCGGCTTAAACGTCGATATATGCAATAAAAACAGAACTTCTCCCCTTTTCAATATCTTACTCAGTATTTTAACGAGAAACAAATAGTTTATTGAAAATGAAGTATTTAAGGTTACTATCTAATCAATTATGTGTTTGCATTATTTTTATCGTATATATAATGAATTAATACCCATAAACTGAAATCTCACAAAATCGTGGAAAAACGGCAAAATATTGTCTAATTCGATGATATTTTGTTTAAATCACGTAAAGGAAAAGGGGATGATAAACGTCAAAATATTGCTAAATTCGATGATTTTTCGTACGAAACAAAATGCACGAAAACTTGCTTAAAATGCAATATTATGCGAAATTCTGAGATTTGAAGGCCAAATCACATATCGTGATACTACATGAAATAGTATCGAAATATTGATAAAGATGAATATATTTACGTAATATCAAACTACATGAAAAACGTGAAAAAAGTCACTTTTTAACCATATTTGAGGATTTTAACTTCAAATCATAGAGCGAGGTTTCGTATTATTTCGATCCAAGAAAAGACATATGACAATGTTGTTTCCAATACAAATCATAAAAATCAATGTGTTTTCATTAGAATTATCTAAAATGTTCCTGATTTTCCGTTTATATTACCGTTGGAAGATGTACACGAAAACCGCTCTATTCCTACTTAAACGTCGATATATGCAATAAAAACAGAACTTCTCCTCTTTTCAATATCTTACTCAGTATTTTAACGAGAAACAAATAGTTTATTGAAAATGAAGTATTTAAGGTTATTATCTAATCAATTATGTGTTTGCATTATTTTTATCGTATATATAATGAATTAATACCCATAAACTGAAATCTCACAAAAACGTGGAAAAACGGCAAAATATTGCCTAATTCGATGATATTTTGTTTAAATCACGTAAAGGAAAAGGGGATGATAAACGTCAAAATATTGCTAAATTCGATGATTTTTCGTACGAAACAAAATGCACGAAAACTTGCTCAAAATGCAATATTATGCGAAATTCTGAGATTTGAAGGCCAAATCACATATCGTGAAACTACATGAAATAGTGTCGAAATATTGGTACAAATGAATATATTTGCGTAATATCAAACTACATGATTAACGTGAAAAAGTCACTATTTTACCATATTTGAGGATTTTACCTTCAAATCATAGAGCAAGGTTTCGTATTATTTAGATCCAAGAAAAGACATATGACAATGTTGTTTAAAAATACAAATGATAAAAAAACAATGTGTTTTCATTAGAATTAACTAAAATGTTCTTGATTTTCCGTTTATATTACCGATGGAAGACATACACGTAAAACCGCTCTAATCCTGCTGAAACGTCGATATATGCAATAAAAACAGAACTTCTTCCCTTTTCAATATCTGACTCAGTATTTTAACGAGAAACAAATAGTTGATTGAAAATGAAGTATTTAAGGTTATTATCTAATCAATTATGTGTTTGCATCATTTTTATCGTATATATAATGAATTAATACCAATAAACTGAAATCTCACAAAAACGTGGAAAAACGGCAAAATATTGTCTAATTCGATGATATTTTGTTTAAATCACGTAAAGGAAAAGGGGATGATAAACGTCAAAATATTGCTAAATTCGATGATTTTTCGAACGAAACAAAATGCAAGAAAACTTGCTTAAAATGCAATATTATGCGAAATTCTGAGATTTGAAGGCCAAATCACATATCGTGATACTACATGAAATAGTATCGAAATATTGATAAAAATGAATATATTTACGTAATATCAAACTACATGAAAAACGTGAAAAAAGTCACTATTTAACCATATTTGAGGATTTTAACTTCAAATCATAGAGCGAGGTTTCGTATTATTTCGATCCAAGAAAAGAAATATGACAATGTTGTTTCCAATACAAATCATAAAAATCAATGTGTTTTCATTAGAATTATCTAAAATGTTCCTGATTTTCCGTTTATATTACCGATGGAAGATGTACGCGAAAACCGCTCTATTCCGGCTTAAACGTCGATATATACAATAAAAACAGAACTTCTCCCCTTTTCAATATCTCACTCAGTATTTTAACGAGAAACAAATAGTTTATTGAAAATGAAGTATTTAAGGTTGTTAGCTAATCAATTATGTGTTTGCATTATTTTTATCGTATATATAATGAATTAATACCCATAAACTGAAATCTCACAAAAACGTGGAAAAACGGCAAAATATTGTCTAATTCGATGATATTTTGTTTAAATCACGTAAAGGAAAAGGGGATGATAAACGTCAAAATATTGCTAAATTCGATGATTTTTCGTACGAAACAAAATGCACGAAAACTTGCTTAAAATGCAATATTATGCGAAATTCTGAGATTTGAAGGCCAAATCACATATCGTGATACTACATGAAATAGTATCGAAATATTGATAAAGATGAATATATTTACGTAATATCAAACTACATGAAAAACGTGAAAAAAGTCACTATTTAACCATATTTGAGGATTTTAACTTCAAATCATAGAGCGAGGTTTCGTATTATTTCGATCCAAGAAAAGACATATGACAATGTTGTTTCCAATACAAATGATAAAAATCAATGTGTTTTCATTAGAATTATCTAAAATGTTCCTGATTTTCCGTTTATATTACCGATGGAAGATGTACACGTAAAACCGCTCTAATCCGGCTGAAACGTCGATATATGCAATAAAAACAGAACTTCTTCCCTTTTCAATATCTTACTCAGTATTTTAACGAGAAACAAATAGTTGATTGAAAATGAAGTATTTAAGGGGGCATATCATTCTAAATCGTTATAAATTAAAAGTTGTTCAATTTGCTTATAAATTTTTTTATGAAATGGTTATAGAAAGGGCTGCAACTTGTCCAAGTTTCACCATCACACCTTAAACAGAAAAGGAGAAAAAAATACACGTATTATGCAACGAATGTTCAACATTCTCAAATAATCTCAGGGAACACATGAGTCAACTAAAATGTCTACTATGTGCTGTAGAAGCACAAACTCTTGTAATAATTGTAATATGTATGTGCAATATATTTATATTTGAATTTTTTTTTTTTTTTTCCAATATTTTTTTCTCATTTGTTATCAAGGGATTTGCATGAAACTTGCACACCTTGCTCAATGGATGCCTATCTGCAAGGGTGCCAATTATGAACGAAATCTGTCGAAGTCAAGCTCAGCTACAGGTGGCCGAACTTGGATCTTTAATTTACTCTGGAAAGTAATTTACACCTTCAAATTACTTCAGAGCTTTCATTTATTAATCAATTTATATGCAAATTACACCTTATATGTAGCGTTTGTGCGTCTACAGAATCTAGTAGACATTTTAGTCCAAAGTCTATTTGTTGATTTTATAAAAATTTATAAATATCATATATTGCATATTTTTTTAGAAGGGTAACTTTGAAAAATTATATTATTGCACTAAACACTTTTTTGATAAAACTGATCAATAGAATCCTTTATTATGTGCTTAATTTAATATCTGAATGTTATAGAAATGATTTTAGTTGACACATATGTTCCCTGAAACTATTTGAAAATTCGTTGCATAATTCGTTGTTTATTTTTTTTCTCCTTTTCTGTTTAGGGTGTGATGATGAAACTTGGACCAGCTGCAGCCCTTTTTATAACCATTTCATAAAAAAAATTATAAGCAAATTGAACCACTTTTAATTTTCCATTGATATGCCCCCTTAAAGTTATTATCTAATCAATTATGTGTATGCATCATTTTTATCGTATATATAATGAATTAATACCCATAGACTGAAAATTCACAAAACGTGGAAAAACGGCAAAATATTGCATAATTCGTTGATATTTTGTTTAAATCACATAAAGGAAAAGGGGATGATAAACGTCAAAATATTGCTAAATTCGATGATTTTTCGACGAAACAAAATGCAAGAAAACTTGCTTAAAATGCAATATTATGCGAAATTCTGAGTTTTGAAGGCCAAATCACATATCGTGATACTACATGAAATAGTATCGAAATATTGATAAAGATGAATATATTTACGTAATATCAAACTACATGAAAAACGTGAAAAAGTCACTATTTAACCATATTTGAGGATTTTAACTTTAAATCATAGAGCGAGGTTTCGTATTATTTCGATCCAAGAAAAGACATATGACAATGTTGTTTCCAATACAAATCATAAAAATCAATGTGTTTTCATTAGAATTATCTAAAATGTTCCTGATTTTCCGTTTATATTACCGATGGAAGATGAACACGAAAACCGCTCTATTCCGGCTTAAACGTCGATATATGCAATAAAAACAGAACTTCTCCCCTTTTCAATATCTTACTCAGTATTTTAACGAGAAACAAATAGTTTATTGAAAAAGAAGTATTTAAGGTTATTATCTAATCAATTATGTGTTTGCATTATTTTTATCGTATATATAATGAATTAATACCCATAAACTGAAATCTCACAAAAACGTGGAAAAACGTCAAAATATTGCTAAATTCGATGATTTTTCGTACGAAACAAAATGCACGAAAACTTGCTCAAAATGCAATATTATGCGAAATTCTGAGATTTGAAGGCCAAATCACATATCGTGAAACTACATGAAATAGTTTCGAAATATTGGTACAAATGAATATATTTGCGTAATATCAAACTACATGATTAACGTGAAAAAGTCACTATTTTACCATATTTGAGGATTTTACCTTCAAATCATAGAGCGAGGTTTCGTATTATTTAGATCCAAGAAAAGACATATGACAATGTTGTTTAAAAATACAAATGATAAAAAAACAATGTGTTTTCATTAGAATTAACTAAAATGTTCTTGATTTTCCGTTTATATTACCGATGGAAGATGTACACGTAAAACCGCTCTAATCCTGCAGAAACGTCGATATATGCAATAAAAAAAGAACTTCTTCCCTTTTCAATATCTTACTCAGTATTTTAACGAGAAACAAATAGTTGATTGAAAATGAAGTATTTAAGGTTATTATCTAATCAATTATGTGTTTGCATCATTTTTATCGTATATATAATGAATTAATACCAATAAACTGAAAATTCACAAAAACGTGGAAAAACGTCAAAATATTGCCTAATTCGATGATATTTTGTTTAAATCACATAAAGGAAAAGGGGACGATAAATGTCAAAATGTTGCTAAATTCGATGATTTTTCGAACGAAACAAAATGCAAGAAAACTTGCTTAAAATGCAATATTATTCGAAATTCTGAGATTTGAAGGCCAAATCATATATCGTGATACTACATGAAATAGTATCGAAATATTGATAAAAATGAATATATTTACGTAATGTCAAACTACATGAAAAACGTGAAAAAAGTCACTATTTAACCATATTTGAGGATTTTAACTTCAAATCATAGAGCGAGGTTTCGTATTATTTCGATCCAAGAAAAGAAATATGACAATGTTGTTTCCAATACAAATCATAAAAATCAATGTGTTTTCATTAGAATTATCTAAAATGTTCCTGATTTTCCGTTTATATTACCGATGGAAGATGTACACGAAAACCGCTCTATTCCGGCTTAAACGTCGATATATGCAATAAAAACAGAACTTCTCCCCTTTTCAATATCTTACTCAGTATTTTAACGAGAAACAAATAGTTGATTGAAAATGAAGTATTTAAGGTTATTATCTAATCAATTATGTGTTTGCATCATTTTTATCGTATATATAATGAATTAATACCAATAAACTGAAAATTCACAAAAACGCGGAAAAACGTCAAAATATTGCCTAATTCGATGATATTTTGTTTAAATCACATAAAGGAATAGGGGATGATAAACGTCAAAATATTGCTAAATTCGATGATCTTTCGAACGAAACAAAATGCAAGAAAACTTGCTTAAAATGCAATATTATGCGAAATTCTGAGATTTGAAGGCCAAATCATATATCGTGATACTACATGAAATAGTATCGAAATATTGATAAAAATGAATATATTTACGTAATATCAAACTACATGAAAAACGTGAAAAAAGTCACTATTTAACCATATTTGAGGATTTTAACTTCAAATCATAGAGCGAGGTTTCGTATTATTTCGATCCAAGAAAAGAAATATGACAATGTTGTTTCCAATACAAATCATAAAAATCAATGTGTTTTCATTAGAATTATCTAAAATGTTCCTGATTTTCCGTTTATATTACCGATGGAAGATGTACACGAAAACCGCTCTATTCCGGCTTAAACGTCGATATATGCAATAAAAACAGAACTTCTCCCCTTTTCAATATCTTACTCAGTATTTTTAACGAGAAACAAATAGTTGATTGAAAATGAAGTATTTAAGGTTATTATCTAATCAATTATGTGTTTGCATTATTTTTATCGTATATATAATGAATTAATACCCATAAACTGAAATCTCACAAAAACGTGGAAAAACGGCAAAATATTGTCTAATTCGATGATATTTTGTTTAAATCACGTAAAGGAAAAGGGGATGATAAACGTCAAAATATTGCTAAATTCGATGATTTTTCGAACGAAACAAAATGCAAGAAAACTTGCTTAAAATGCAATATTATGCGAAATTCTGAGATTTGAAGGCCAAATCATATATCGTGATACTACATGAAATAGTATCGAAATATTGATAAAGATGAATATATTTACGTAATATCAAACTACATGAAAAACGTGAAAAAAGTCACTATTTAACCATATTTGAGGATTTTAACTTCAAATCATAGAGCGAGGTTTCGTATTATTTCGATCCAAGAAAAGAAATATGACAATGTTGTTTCCAATACAAATCATAAAAATCAATGTGTTTTCATTAGAATTATCTAAAATGTTCCTGATTTTCCGTTTATATTACCGATGGAAGTGGAACACGAAAACCGCTCTATTCCGGCTTAAACGTCGATATATGCAATAAAAACAGAACTTCTCCCCTTTTCAATATCTTACTCAGTATTTTAACGAGAAACAAATAGTTTATTGAAAATGAAGTATTTAAGGTTACTATCTAATCAATTATGTGTTTGCATTATTTTTATCGTATATATAATGAATTAATACCCATAAACTGAAATCTCACAAAAACGTGGAAAAACGGCAAAATATTGTCTAATTCGATGATATTTTGTTTAAATCACGTAAAGGAAAAGGGGATGATAAACGTCAAAATATTGCTAAATTCGATGATTTTTCGTACGAAACAAAATGCACGAAAACTTGCTTAAAATGCAATATTATGCGAAATTCTGAGATTTGAAGGCCAAATCACATATCGTGATACTACATGAAATAGTATCGAAATATTGATAAAGATGAATATATTTACGTAATATCAAACTACATGAAAAACGTGAAAAAAGTCACTATTTAACCATATTTGAGGAATTTAACTTCAAATCATAGAGCGAGGTTTCGTATTATTTCGATCCAAGAAAAGACATATGACAATGTTGTTTCCAATACAAATCATAAAAATCAATGTGTTTTCATTAGAATTATCTAAAATGTTCCTGATTTTCCGTTTATATTACCGTTGGAAGATGTACACGAAAACCGCTCTATTCCTACTTAAACGTCGATATATGCAATAAAAACAGAACTTCTCCTCTTTTCAATATCTTACTCAGTATTTTAACGAGAAACAAATAGTTTATTGAAAATGAAGTATTTAAGGTTATTATCTAATCAATTATGTGTTTGCATCATTTTTATCGTATATATAATGAATTAATACCAATAAACTGAAAATTCACAAAAACGTGGAAAAACGTCAAAATATTGCCTAATTCGATGATATTTTGTTTAAATCACATAAAGGAAAAGGGGATGATAAACGTCAAAATATTGCTAAATTCGATGATTTTTCGAACGAAACAAAATGCAAGAAAACTTGCTTAAAATGCAATATTATGCGAAATTCTGAGATTTGAAGGCCAAATCATATATCGTGATACTACATGAAATAGTATCGAAATATTGATAAAAATGAATATATTTACGTAATATCAAACTACATGAAAAACGTGAAAAAAGTCACTATTTAACCATATTTGAGGATTTTAACTTCAAATCATAGAGCGAGGTTTCGTATTATTTCGATCCAAGAAAAGAAATATGACAATGTTGTTTCCAATACAAATCATAAAAATCAATGTGTTTTCATTAGAATTATCTAAAATGTTCCTGATTTTCCGTTTATATTACCGATGGAAGATGTACACGAAAACCGCTCTATTCCGGCTTAAACGTCGATATATGCAATAAAAACAGAACTTCTCCCCTTTTCAATATCTTACTCAGTATTTTTAACGAGAAACAAATAGTTGATTGAAAATGAAGTATTTAAGGTTATTATCTAATCAATTATGTGTTTGCATTATTTTTATCGTATATATAATGAATTAATACCCATAAACTGAAATCTCACAAAAACGTGGAAAAACGGCAAAATATTGTCTAATTCGATGATATTTTGTTTAAATCACGTAAAGGAAAAGGGGATGATAAACGTCAAAATATTGCTAAATTCGATGATTTTTCGAACGAAACAAAATGCAAGAAAACTTGCTTAAAATGCAATATTATGCGAAATTCTGAGATTTGAAGGCCAAATCATATATCGTGATACTACATGAAATAGTATCGAAATATTGATAAAGATGAATATATTTACGTAATATCAAACTACATGAAAAACGTGAAAAAAGTCACTATTTAACCATATTTGAGGATTTTAACTTCAAATCATAGAGCGAGGTTTCGTATTATTTCGATCCAAGAAAAGAAATATGACAATGTTGTTTCCAATACAAATCATAAAAATCAATGTGTTTTCATTAGAATTATCTAAAATGTTCCTGATTTTCCGTTTATATTACCGATGGAAGATGTACACGAAAACCGCTCTATTCCGGCTTAAACGTCGATATATGCAATAAAAACAGAACTTCTCCCCTTTTCAATATCTTACTCAGTATTTTAACGAGAAACAAATAGTTTATTGAAAATGAAGTATTTAAGGTTATTATCTAATCAATTATGTGTTTGCATTATTTTTATCGTATATATAATGAATTAATACCCATAAACTGAAATCTCACAAAAACGTGGAAAAACGGCAAAATATTGTCTAATTCGATGATATTTTGTTTAAATCACGTAAAGGAAAAGGGGATGATAAACGTCAAAATATTGCAAAATTCGATGATTTTTCTTACGAAACAAAATGCACGAAAACTTGCTTAAAATGCAATATTATGCGAAATTCTGAGTTTTGAAGGCCAAATCACATATCGTGATACTACATGAAATAGTATCGAAATATTGATAAAGATGAATATATTTACGTAATATCAAACTACATGAAAAACGTGAAAAAGTCACTATTTAACCATATTTGAGGATTTTAACTTTAAATCATAGAGCGAGGTTTCGTATTATTTCGATCCAAGAAAAGACATATGACAATGTTGTTTCCAATACAAATCATAAAAATCAATGTGTTTTCATTAGAATTATCTAAAATGTTCCTGATTTTCCGTTTATATTACCGATGGAAGATGTACACGAAAACCGCTCTATTCCGGCTTAAACGTCGATATATGCAATAAAAACAGAACTTCTCCCCTTTTCAATATCTTACTCAGTATTTTAACGAGAAACAAATAGTTTATTGAAAATGAAGTATTTAAGGTTATTATCTAATCAATTATGTGTTTGCATTATTTTTATCGTATATATAATGAATTAATACCCATAAACTGAAATCTCACAAAAACGAGGAAAAACGGCAAAATATTGCCTAATTCGATGCTATTTTGTTTAAATCACGTAAAGGAAAAGGGGATGATAAACGTCAAAATATTGCTAAATTCGATGATTTTTCGTACGAAACAAAATGCACGAAAACTTGCTCAAAATGCAATATTATGCGAAATTCTGAGATTTGAAGGCCAAATCACATATCGTGAAACTACATGAAATAGTTTCGAAATATTGGTACAAATGAATATATTTGCGTAATATCAAACTACATGATTAACGTGAAAAAGTCACTATTTTACCATATTTGAGGATTTTACCTTCAAATCATAGAGCGAGGTTTCGTATTATTTAGATCCAAGAAAAGACATATGACAATGTTGTTT
Organism: Procambarus clarkii; assembly: GCF_040958095.1. Taxonomy (NCBI): domain Eukaryota; kingdom Metazoa; phylum Arthropoda; class Malacostraca; order Decapoda; family Cambaridae; genus Procambarus; species Procambarus clarkii. Next base: position 183,364 of record NW_027189200.1, read on the forward strand.
AAAAATACAAATGATAAAAAAACAATGTGTTTTCATTAGAATTAACTAAAATGTTCTTGATTTTCCGTTTATATTACCGATGGAAGATGTACACGTAAAACCGCTCTAATCCTGCAGAAACGTCGATATATGCAATAAAAAAAGAACTTCTTCCCTTTTCAATATCTTACTCAGTATTTTAACGAGAAACAAATAGTTGATTGAAAATGAAGTATTTAAGGTTATTATCTAATCAATTATGTGTTTGCATCATTTTTATCGTATATATAATGAATTAATACCAATAAACTGAAAATTCACAAAAACGCGGAAAAACGTCAAAATATTGCCTAATTCGATGATATTTTGTTTAAATCACATAAAGGAATAGGGGATGATAAACGTCAAAATATTGCTAAATTCGATGATCTTTCGAACGAAACAAAATGCAAGAAAACTTGCTTAAAATGCAATATTATGCGAAATTCTGAGATTTGAAGGCCAAATCATATATCGTGATACTACATGAAATAGTATCGAAATATTGATAAAAATGAATATATTTACGTAATATCAAACTACATGAAAAACGTGAAAAAAGTCACTATTCAACCATATTTGAGGATTTTAACTTCAAATCATAGAGCGAGGTTTCGTATTATTTCGATCCAAGAAAAGAAATATGACAATGTTGTTTCCAATACAAATCATAAAAATCAATGTGTTTTCATTAGAATTATCTAAAATGTTCCTGATTTTCCGTTTATATTACCGATGGAAGATGTACACGAAAACCGCTCTATTCCGGCTTAAACGTCGATATATGCAATAAAAACAGAACTTCTCCCCTTTTCAATATCTTACTCAGTATTTTAACGAGAAACAAATAGTTTATTGAAAATGAAGTATTTAAGGTTACTATCTAATCAATTATGTGTTTGCATTATTTTTATCGTATATATAATGAATTAATACCCATAAACTGAAATCTCACAAAAACGTGGAAAAACGGCAAAATATTGTCTAATTCGATGATATTTTGTTTAAATCACGTAAAGGAAAAGGGGATGATAAACGTCAAAATATTGCTAAATTCGATGATTTTTCGTACGAAACAAAATGCACGAAAACTTGCTTAAAATGCAATATTATGCGAAATTCTGAGATTTGAAGGCCAAATCACATATCGTGATACTACATGAAATAGTATCGAAATATTGATAAAGATGAATATATTTACGTAATATTAAACTACATGAAAAACGTGAAAAAAGTCACTATTTAACCATATTTGAGGATTTTAACTTCAAATCATAGAGCGAGGTTTCGTATTATTTCGATCCAAGAAAAGACATATGACAATGTTGTTTCCAATACAAATCATAAAAATCAATGTGTTTTCATTAGAATTATCTAAAATGTTCCTGATTTTCCGTTTATATTACCGTTGGAAGATGTACACGAAAACCGCTCTATTCCTACTTAAACGTCGATATATGCAATAAAAACAGAACTTCTCCTCTTTTCAATATCTTACTCAGTATTTTAACGAGAAACAAATAGTTTATTGAAAATGAAGTATTTAAGGTTATTATCTAATCAATTATGTGTTTGCATCATTTTTATCGTATATATAATGAATTAATACCAATAAACTGAAAATTCACAAAAACGTGGAAAAACGTCAAAATATTGCCTAATTCGATGATATTTTGTTTAAATCACATAAAGGAAAAGGGGATGATAAACGTCAAAATATTGCTAAATTCGATGATTTTTCGAACGAAACAAAATGCAAGAAAACTTGCTTAAAATGCAATATTATGCGAAATTCTGAGATTTGAAGGCCAAATCATATATCGTGATACTACATGAAATAGTATCGAAATATTGATAAAAATGAATATATTTACGTAATATCAAACTACATGAAAAACGTGAAAAAAGTCACTATTCAACCATATTTGAGGATTTTAACTTCAAATCATAGAGCGAGGTTTCGTATTATTTCGATCCAAGAAAAGAAATATGACAATGTTGTTTCCAATACAAATCATAAAAATCAATGTGTTTTCATTAGAATTATCTAAAATGTTCCTGATTTTCCGTTTATATTACCGATGGAAGATGTACACGAAAACCGCTCTATTCCGGCTTAAACGTCGATATATGCAATAAAAACAGAACTTCTCCCCTTTTCAATATCTTACTCAGTATTTTAACGAGAAACAAATAGTTTATTGAAAATGAAGTATTTAAGGTTATTATCTAATCAATTATGTGTTTGCATTATTTTTATCGTATATATAATGAATTAATACCCATAAACTGAAATCTCACAAAAACGTGGAAAAACGTCAAAATATTGCTAAATTCGATGATTTTTCGTACGAAACAAAATGCACGAAAACTTGCTCAAAATGCAATATTATGCGAAATTCTGAGATTTGAAGGCCAAATCACATATCGTGAAACTACATGAAATAGTTTCGAAATATTGGTACAAATGAATATATTTGCGTAATATCAAACTACATGATTAACGTGAAAAAGTCACTATTTTACCATATTTGAGGATTTTACCTTCAAATCATAGAGCGAGGTTTCGTATTATTTAGATCCAAGAAAAGACATATGACAATGTTGTTTAAAAATACAAATGATAAAAAAACAATGTGTTTTCATTAGAATTAACTAAAATGTTCTTGATTTTCCGTTTATATTACCGATGGAAGATATACACGTAAAACCGCTCTAATCCTGCTGAAACGTCGATATATGCAATAAAAACAGAACTTCTTCCCTTTTCAATATCTGACTCAGTATTTTAACGAGAAACAAATAGTTGATTGAAAATGAAGTATTTAAGGTTATTATCTAATCAATTATGTGTTTGCATCATTTTTATCGTATATATAATGAATTAATACCAATAAACTGAAAATTCACAAAAACGTGGAAAAACGTCAAAATATTGCCTAATTCGATGATATTTTGTTTAAATCACATAAAGGAAAAGGGGACGATAAATGTCAAAATGTTGCTAAATTCGATGATTTTTCGAACGAAACAAAATGCAAGAAAACTTGCTTAAAATGCAATATTATTCGAAATTCTGAGATTTGAAGGCCAAATCATATATCGTGATACTACATGAAATAGTATCGAAATATTGATAAAAATGAATATATTTACGTAATGTCAAACTACATGAAAAACGTGAAAAAAGTCACTATTTAACCATATTTGAGGATTTTAACTTCAAATCATAGAGCGAGGTTTCATATTATTTCGATCCAAGAAAAGAAATATGACAATGTTGTTTCCAATACAAATCATAAAAATCAATGTGTTTTCATTAGAATTATCTAAAATGTTCCTGATTTTCCGTTTATATTACCGATGGAAGATGTACACGAAAACCGCTCTATTCCGGCTTAAACGTCGATATATGCAATAAAAACAGAACTTCTCCCCTTTTCAATATCTTACTCAGTATTTTAACGAGAAACAAATAGTTGATTGAAAATGAAGTATTTAAGGTTATTATCTAATCAATTATGTGTTTGCATCATTTTTATCGTATATATAATGAATTAATACCAATAAACTGAAAATTCACAAAAACGCGGAAAAACGTCAAAATATTGCCTAATTCGATGATATTTTGTTTAAATCACATAAAGGAATAGGGGATGATAAACGTCAAAATATTGCTAAATTCGATGATCTTTCGAACGAAACAAAATGCAAGAAAACTTGCTTAAAATGCAATATTATGCGAAATTCTGAGATTTGAAGGCCAAATCATATATCGTGATACTACATGAAATAGTATCGAAATATTGATAAAAATGAATATATTTACGTAATATCAAACTACATGAAAAACGTGAAAAAAGTCACTATTCAACCATATTTGAGGATTTTAACTTCAAATCATAGAGCGAGGTTTCGTATTATTTCGATCCAAGAAAAGAAATATGACAATGTTGTTTCCAATACAAATCATAAAAATCAATGTGTTTTCATCAGAATTATCTAAAATGTTCCTGATTTTCCGTTTATATTACCGATGGAAGATGTACACGAAAACCGCTCTATTCCGGCTTAAACGTCGATATATGCAATAAAAACAGAACTTCTCCCCTTTTCAATATCTTACTCAGTATTTTAACGAGAAACAAATAGTTTATTGAAAATGAAGTATTTAAGGTTACTATCTAATCAATTATGTGTTTGCATTATTTTTATCGTATATATAATGAATTAATACCCATAAACTGAAATCTCACAAAAACGTGGAAAAACGGCAAAATATTGTCTAATTCGATGATATTTTGTTTAAATCACGTAAAGGAAAAGGGGATGATAAACGTCAAAATATTGCTAAATTCGATGATTTTTCGTACGAAACAAAATGCACGAAAACTTGCTTAAAATGCAATATTATGCGAAATTCTGAGATTTGAAGGCCAAATCACATATCGTGATACTACATGAAATAGTATCGAAATATTGATAAAGATGAATATATTTACGTAATATCAAACTACATGAAAAACGTGAAAAAAGTCACTATTTAACCATATTTGAGGATTTTAACTTCAAATCATAGAGCGAGGTTTCGTATTATTTCGATCCAAGAAAAGAAATATGACAATGTTGTTTCCAATACAAATCATAAAAATCAATGTGTTTTCATTAGAATTATCTAAAATGTTCCTGATTTTCCGTTTATATTACCGATGGAAGATGTACACGAAAACCGCTCTATTCCGGCTTAAACGTCGATATATGCAATAAAAACAGAACTTCTCCCCTTTTCAATATCTTACTCAGTATTTTTAACGAGAAACAAATAGTTGATTGAAAATGAAGTATTTAAGGTTATTATCTAATCAATTATGTGTTTGCATTATTTTTATCGTATATATAATGAATTAATACCCATAAACTGAAATCTCACAAAAACGTGGAAAAACGGCAAAATATTGTCTAATTCGATGATATTTTGTTTAAATCACGTAAAGGAAAAGGGGATGATAAACGTCAAAATATTGCTAAATTCGATGATTTTTCGAACGAAACAAAATGCAAGAAAACTTGCTTAAAATGCAATATTATGCGAAATTCTGAGATTTGAAGGCCAAATCATATATCGTGATACTACATGAAATAGTATCGAAATATTGATAAAGATGAATATATTTACGTAATATCAAACTACATGAAAAACGTGAAAAAAGTCACTATTTAACCATATTTGAGGATTTTAACTTCAAATCATAGAGCGAGGTTTCGTATTATTTCGATCCAAGAAAAGAAATATGACAATGTTGTTTCCAATACAAATCATAAAAATCAATGTGTTTTCATTAGAATTATCTAAAATGTTCCTGATTTTCCGTTTATATTACCGATGGAAGATGTACACGAAAACCGCTCTATTCCGGCTTAAACGTCGATATATGCAATAAAAACAGAACTTCTCCCCTTTTCAATATCTTACTCAGTATTTTAACGAGAAACAAATAGTTTATTGAAAATGAAGTATTTAAGGTTACTATCTAATCAATTATGTGTTTGCATTATTTTTATCGTATATATAATGAATTAATACCCATAAACTGAAATCTCACAAAAACGTGGAAAAACAACAAAATATTGTCTAATTCGATGATATTTTGTTTAAATCACGTAAAGGAAAAGGGGATGATAAACGTCAAAATATTGCTAAATTCGATGATTTTTCGTACGAAACAAAATGCACGAAAACTTGCTTAAAATGCAATATTATGCGAAATTCTGAGATTTGAAGGCCAAATCACATATCGTGATACTACATGAAATAGTATCGAAATATTGATAAAGATGAATATATTTACGTAATATCAAACTACATGAAAAACGTGAAAAAAGTCACTATTTAACCATATTTGAGGATTTTAACTTCAAATCATAGAGCGAGGTTTCGTATTATTTCGATCCAAGAAAAGACATATGACAATGTTGTTTCCAATACAAATCATAAAAATCAATGTGTTTTCATTAGAATTATCTAAAATGTTCCTGATTTTCCGTTTATATTACCGTTGGAAGATGTACACGAAAACCGCTCTATTCCTACTTAAACGTCGATATATGCAATAAAAACAGAACTTCTCCTCTTTTCAATATCTTACTCAGTATTTTAACGAGAAACAAATAGTTTATTGAAAATGAAGTATTTAAGGTTATTATCTAATCAATTATGTGTTTGCATCATTTTTATCGTATATATAATGAATTAATACCAATAAACTGAAAATTCACACAAACGTGGAAAAACGTCAAAATATTGCCTAATTCGATGATATTTTGTTTAAATCACATAAAGGAAAAGGGGATGATAAACGTCAAAATATTGCTAAATTCGATGATTTTTCGAACGAAACAAAATGCAAGAAAACTTGCTTAAAATGCAATATTATGCGAAATTCTGAGATTTGAAGGCCAAATCATATATCGTGATACTACATGAAATAGTATCGAAATATTGATAAAAATGAATATATTTACGTAATATCAAACTACATGAAAAACGTGAAAAAAGTCACTATTTAACCATATTTGAGGATTTTAACTTCAAATCATAGAGCGAGGTTTCGTATTATTTCGATCCAAGAAAAGAAATATGACAATGTTGTTTCCAATACAAATCATAAAAATCAATGTGTTTTCATTAGAATTATCTAAAATGTTCCTGATTTTCCGTTTATATTACCGATGGAAGATGTACACGAAAACCGCTCTATTCCGGCTTAAACGTCGATATATGCAATAAAAACAGAACTTCTCCCCTTTTCAATATCTTTCTCAGTATTTTTAACGAGAAACAAATAGTTGATTGAAAATGAAGTATTTAAGGTTATTATCTAATCAATTATGTGTTTGCATTATTTTTATCGTATATATAATGAATTAATACCCATAAACTGAAATCTCACAAAAACGTGGAAAAACGGCAAAATATTGTCTAATTCGATGATATTTTGTTTAAATCACGTAAAGGAAAAGGGGATGATAAACGTCAAAATATTGCTAAATTCGATGATTTTTCGAACGAAACAAAATGCAAGAAAACTTGCTTAAAATGCAATATTATGCGAAATTCTGAGATTTGAAGGCCAAATCATATATCGTGATACTACATGAAATAGTATCGAAATATTGATAAAGATGAATATATTTACGTAATATCAAACTACATGAAAAACGTGAAAAAAGTCACTATTTAACCATATTTGAGGATTTTAACTTCAAATCATAGAGCGAGGTTTCGTATTATTTCGATCCAAGAAAAGACATATAACAATGTTGTTTCCAATACAAATCATAAAAATCAATGTGTTTTCATTAGAATTATCTAAAATGTTCCTGATTTTCCGTTTATATTACCGATGGAAGATGAACACGAAAACCGCTCTATTCCGGCTTAAACGTCGATATATGCAATAAAAACAGAACTTCTCCCCTTTTCAATATCTTACTCAGTATTTTAACGAGAAACAAATAGTTTATTGAAAATGAAGTATTTAAGGTTATTATCTAATCAATTATGTGTTTGCATTATTTTTATCGTATATATAATGAATTAATACCCATAAACTGAAATCTCACAAAAACGTGGAAAAACGGCAAAATATTGCCTAATTCGATGCTATTTTGTTTAAATCACGTAAAGGAAAAGGGGATGATAAACGTCAAAATATTGCTAAATTCGATGATTTTTCGTACGAAACAAAATGCACGAAAACTTGCTCAAAAGTCAATATTATGCGAAATTCTGAGATTTGAAGGCCAAATCACATATCGTGAAACTACATGAAATAGTTTCGAAATATTGGTACAAATGAATATATTTGCGTAATATCAAACTACATGATTAACGTGAAAAAGTCACTATTTTACCATATATGAGGATTTTACCTTCAAATCATAGAGCGAGGTTTCGTATTATTTCGATCCAAGAAAAGACATATGACAATGTTGTTTTAAAATACAAATGATAAAAAAACAATGTGTTTTCATTAGAATTAACTAAAATGTTCTTGATTTTCCGTTTATATTACCGATGGAAGATGTACACGTAAAACCGCTCTAATCCTGCTGAAACGTCGATATATGCAATAAAAACAGAACTTCTCCCCTTTTCAATATCTTACTCAGTATTTTAACGAGAAACAAATAGTTTATTGAAAATGAAGTATTTAAGGTTATTATCTAATCAATTATGTGTTTGCATTATTTTTATCGTATATATAATGAATTAATACCCATAAACTGAAATCTCACAAAAACGTGGAAAAACGTCAAAATATTGCTAAATTCGATGATTTTTCGTACGAAACAAAATGCACGAAAACTTGCTCAAAATGCAATATTATGCGAAATTCTGAGATTTGAAGGCCAAATCACATATCGTGAAACTACATGAAATAGTTTCGAAATATTGGTACAAATGAATATATTTGCGTAATATCAAACTACATGATTAACGTGAAAAAGTCACTATTTTATCATATTTGAGGATTTTACCTTCAAATCATAGAGCGAGGTTTCGTATTATTTAGATCCAAGAAAAGACATATGACAATGTTGTTTAAAAATACAAATGATAAAAAAACAATGTGTTTTCATTAGAATTAACTAAAATGTTCTTGATTTTCCGTTTATATTACCGATGGAAGATGTACACGTAAAACCGCTCTAATCCTGCTGAAACGTCGATATATGCAATAAAAAAAGAACTTCTTCCCTTTTCAATATCTTACTCAGTATTTTAACGAGAAACAAATAGTTGATTGAAAATGAAGTATTTAAGGTTATTATCTAATCAATTATGTGTTTGCATCATTTTTATCGTATATATAATGAATTAATACCAATAAACTGAAAATTCACAAAAACGTGGAAAAACGTCAAAATATTGCCTAATTCGATGATATTTTGTTTAAATCACAGAAAGGAAAAGGGGACGATAAATGTCAAAATGTTGCTAAATTCGATGATTTTTCGAACGAAACAAAATGCAAGAAAACTTGCTTAAAATGCAATATTATTCGAAATTCTGAGATTTGAAGGCCAAATCATATATCGTGATACTACATGAAATAGTATCGAAATATTGATAAAAATGAATATATTTACGTAATGTCACACTACATGAAAAACGTGAAAAAAGTCACTATTTAACCATATTTGAGGATTTTAACTTCAAATCATAGAGCGAGGTTTCGTATTATTTCGATCCAAGAAAAGAAATATGACAATGTTGTTTCCAATACAAATCATAAAAATCAATGTGTTTTCATTAGAATTATCTAAAATGTTCCTGATTTTCCGTTTATATTACCGTTGGAAGATGTACACGAAAACCGCTCTATTCCTACTTAAACGTCGATATATGCAATAAAAACAGAACTTCTCCTCTTTTCAATATCTTACTCAGTATTTTAACGAGAAACAAATAGTTTATTGAAAATGAAGTATTTAAGGTTATTATCTAATCAATTATGTGTTTGCATCATTTTTATCGTATATATAATGAATTAATACCAATAAACTGAAAATTCACAAAAACGTGGAAAAACGTCAAAATATTGCCTAATTCGATGATATTTTGTTTAAATCACATAAAGGAAAAGGGGATGATAAACGTCAAAATATTGCTAAATTCGATGATTTTTCGAACGAAACAAAATGCAAGAAAACTTGCTTAAAATGCAATATTATGCGAAATTCTGAGATTTGAAGGCCAAATCATATATCGTGATACTACATGAAATAGTATCGAAATATTGATAAAAATGAATATATTTACGTAATATCAAACTACATGAAAAACGTGAAAAAAGTCACTATTTAACCATATTTGAGGATTTTAACTTCAAATCATAGAGCGAGGTTTCGTATTATTTCGATCCAAGAAAAGAAATATGACAATGTTGTTTCCAATACAAATCATAAAAATCAATGTGTTTTCATTAGAATTATCTAAAATGTTCCTGATTTTCCGTTTATATTACCGATGGAAGATGTACACGAAAACCGCTCTATTCCGGCTTAAACGTCGATATATGCAATAAAAACAGAACTTCTCCCCTTTTCAATATCTTACTCAGTATTTTAACGAGAAACAAATAGTTTATTGAAAATGAAGTATTTAAGGTTATTATCTAATCAATTATGTGTTTGCATTATTTTTATCGTATATATAATGAATTAATACCCATAAACTGAAATCTCACAAAAACGTGGAAAAACGGCAAAATATTGTCTAATTCGATGATATTTTGTTTAAATCACGTAAAGGAAAAGGGGATGATAAACGTCAAAATATTGCAAAATTCGATGATTTTTCGTACGAAACAAAATGCACGAAAACTTGCTTAAAATGCAATATTATGCGAAATTCTGAGTTTTGAAGGCCAAATCACATATCGTGATATTACATGAAATAGTATCGAAATATTGATAAAGATGAATATATTTACGTAATATCAAACTACATGAAAAACGTGAAAAAGTCACTATTTAACCATATTTGAGGATTTTAACTTTAAATCATAGAGCGAGGTTTCGTATTATTTCGATCCAAGAAAAGACATATGACAATGTTGTTTCCAATACAAATCATAAAAATCAATGTGTTTTCATTAGAATTATCTAAAATGTTCCTGATTTTCCGTTTATATTACCGATGGAAGATGTACACGAAAACCGCTCTATTCCGGCTTAAACGTCGATATATGCAATAAAAACAGAACTTCTCCCCTTTTCAATATCTTACTCAGTATTTTAACGAGAAACAAATAGTTTATTGAAAATGAAGTATTTAAGGTTATTATCTAATCAATTATGTGTTTGCATTATTTTTATCGTATATATAATGAATTAATACCCATAAACTGAAATCTCACAAAAACGTGGAAAAACGGCAAAATATTGCCTAATTCGATGCTATTTTGTTTAAATCACGTAAAGGAAAAGGGGATGATAAACGTCAAAATATTGCTAAATTCGATGATTTTTCGTACGAAACAAAATGCACGAAAACTTGCTCAAAATGCAATATTATGCGAAATTCTGAGATTTGAAGGCCAAATCACATATCGTGAAACTACATGAAATAGTTTCGAAATATTGGTACAAATGAATATATTTGCGTAATATCAAACTACATGATTAACGTGAAAAAGTCACTATTTTACCATATTTGAGGATTTTACCTTCAAATCATAGAGCGAGGTTTCGTATTATTTCGATCCAAGAAAAGACATATGACAATGTTGTTTAAAAATACAAATGATAAAAAAACAATGTGTTTTCATTAGAATTAACTAAAATGTTCTTGATTTTCCGTTTATATTACCGATGGAAGATGTACACGTAAAACCGCTCTAATCCTGCTGAATCGTCGATATATGCAATAAAAACAGAACTTCTTCCCTTTTCAATATCTTACTCAGTATTTTAACGAGAAACAAATAGTTGATTGAAAATGAAGTATTTAAGGTTATTATCTAATCAATTATGTGTTTGCATCATTTTTATCGTATATATAATGAATTAATACCAATAAACTGAAAATTCACAAAAACGTGGAAAAACGTCAAAATATTGCCTAATTCGATGATATTTTGTTTAATTCACATAAAGGAAAAGTGGATGATAAACGTCAAAATATTGCTAAATTCGATGATTTTTCGAACGAAACAAAATGCAAGAAAACTTGCTTAAAATGCAATATTATGCGAAATTCTGAGATTTGAAGGCCAAATCATATATCGTGATACTACATGAAATAGTATCGAAATATTGATAAAAATGAATATATTTACGTAATATCAAACTACATGAAAAACGTGAAAAAAGTCACTATTTAACCATATTTGAGGATTTTAACTTCAAATCATAGAGCGAGGTTTCGTATTATTTCGATCCAAGAAAAGAAATATGACAATGTTGTTTCCAATACAAATCATAAAAATCAATGTGTTTTCATTAGAATTATCTAAAATGTTCCTGATTTTCCGTTTATATTACCGATGGAAGATGTACACGAAAACCGCTCTATTCCGGCTTAAACGTCGATATATGCAATAAAAACAGAACTTCTCCCCTTTTCAATATCTTACTCAGTATTTTTAACGAGAAACAAATAGTTGATTGAAAATGAAGTATTTAAGGTTATTATCTAATCAATTATGTGTTTGCATTATTTTTATCGTATATATAATGAATTAATACCCATAAACTGAAATCTCACAAAAACGTGGAAAAACGGCAAAATATTGTCTAATTCGATGATATTTTGTTTAAATCACGTAAAGGAAAAGGGGATGATAAACGTCAAAATATTGCTAAATTCGATGATTTTTCGAACGAAACAAAATGCAAGAAAACTTGCTTAAAATGCAATATTATGCGAAATTCTGAGATTTGAAGGCCAAATCATATATCGTGATACTACATGAAATAGTATCGAAATATTGATAAAGATGAATATATTTACGTAATATCAAACTACATGAAAAACGTGAAAAAAGTCACTATTTAACCATATTTGAGGATTTTAACTTCAAATCATAGAGCGAGGTTTCGTATTATTTCGATCCAAGAAAAGAAATATGACAATGTTGTTTCCAATACAAATCATAAAAATCAATGTGTTTTCATTAGAATTATCTAAAATGTTCCTGATTTTCCGTTTATATTACCGATGGAAGATGTACACGAAAACCGCTCTATTCCGGCTTAAACGTCGATATATGCAATAAAAACAGAACTTCTCCCCTTTTCAATATCTTACTCAGTATTTTAACGAGAAACAAATAGTTTATTGAAAATGAAGTATTTAAGGTTATTATCTAATCAATTATGTGTTTGCATTATTTTTATCGTATATATAATGAATTAATACCCATAAACTGAAATCTCACAAAAACGTGGAAAAACGGCAAAATATTGTCTAATTCGATGATATTTTGTTTAAATCACGTAAAGGAAAAGGGGATGATAAACGTCAAAATATTGCAAAATTCGATGATTTTTCGTACGAAACAAAATGCACGAAAACTTGCTTAAAATGCAATATTATGCGAAATTCTGAGTTTTGAAGGACAAATCACATATCGTGATACTACATGAAATAGTATCGAAATATTGATAAAGATGAATATATTTACGTAATATCAAACTACATGAAAAACGTAAAAAAGTCACTATTTAACCATATTTGAGGATTTTAACTTTAAATCATAGAGTGAGGTTTCGTATTATTTCGATCCAAGAAAAGACATATGACAATGTTGTTTCCAATACAAATCATAAAAATCAATGTGTTTTCATTAGAATTATCTAAAATGTTCCTGATTTTCCGTTTATATTACCGATGGAAGATGTACACGAAAACCGCTCTATTCCGGCTTAAACGTCGATATATGCAATAAAAACAGGACTTCTCCCCTTTTCAATATCTTACTCAGTATTTTAACGAGAAACAAATAGTTTATTGAAAATGAAGTATTTAAGGTTATTATCTAATCAATTATGTGTTTGCATTATTTTTATCGTATATATAATGAATTAATACCCATAAACTGAAATCTCACAAAAACGTGGAAAAACGTCAAAATATTGCTAAATTCGATGATTTTTCGTACGAAACAAAATGCACGAAAACTTGCTCAAAATGCAATATTATGCGAAATTCTGAGATTTGAAGGCCAAATCACATATCGTGAAACTACGTGAAATAGTTTCGAAATATTGGTACAAATGAATATATTTGCGTAATATCAAACTACATGATTAACGTGAAAAAGTCACTATTTTACCATATTTGAGGATTTTACCTTCAAATCATAGAGCGAGGTTTCGTATTATTTAGATCCAAGAAAAGACATATGACAATGTTGTTTAAAAATACAAATGATAAAAAAACAATGTGTTTTCATTAGAATTAACTAAAATGTTCTTGATTTTCCGTTTATATTACCGATGGAAGATGTACACGTAAAACCGCTCTAATCCTGCTGAAACGTCGATATATGCAATAAAAAAAGAACTTCTTCCCTTTTCAATATCTTACTCAGTATTTTAACGAGAAACAAATAGTTGATTGAAAATGAAGTATTTAAGGTTATTATCTAATCAATTATGTGTTTGCATCATTTTTATCGTATATATAATGAATTAATACCAATAAACTGAAAATTCACAAAAACGTGGAAAAACGTCAAAATATTGCCTAATTCGATGATATTTTGTTTAAATCACATAAAGGAAAAGGGGACGATAAATGTCAAAATGTTGCTAAATTCGATGATTTTTCGAACGAAACAAAATGCAAGAAAACTTGCTTAAAATGCAATATTATTCGAAATTCTGAGATTTGAAGGCCAAATCATATATCGTGATACTACATGAAATAGTATCGAAATATTGATAAAAATGAATATATTTACGTAATGTCAAACTACATGAAAAACGTGAAAAAGTCACTATTTAACCATATTTGAGGATTTTAACTTCAAATCATAGAGCGAGGTTTCGTATTATTTCGATCCAAGAAAAGAAATATGACAATGTTGTTTCCAATACAAATCATAAAAATCAATGTGTTTTCATTAGAATTATCTAAAATGTTCCTGATTTTCCGTTTATATTACCGATGGAAGATGTACACGAAAACCGCTCTATTCCGGCTTAAACGTCGATATATGCAATAAAAACAGAACTTCTCCCCTTTTCAATATCTTACTCAGTATTTTAACGAGAAACAAATAGTTTATTGAAAATGAAGTATTTAAGGTTACTATCTAATCAATTATGTGTTTGCATTATTTTTATCGTATATATAATGAATTAATACCCATAAACTGAAATCTCACAAAAACGTGGAAAAACGGCAAAATATTGTCTAATTCGATGATATTTTGTTGAAATCACGTAAAGGAAAAGGGGATGATAAACGTCAAAATATTGCTAAATTCGATGATTTTTCGTACGAAACAAAATGCACGAAAACTTGCTTAAAATGCAATATTATGCGAAATTCTGAGATTTGAAGGCCAAATCACATATCGTGATACTACATGAAATAGTATCGAAATATTGATAAAGATGAATATATTTACGTAATATCAAACTACATGAAAAACGTGAAAAAAGTCACTATTTAACCATATTTGAGGATTTTAACTTCAAATCATAGAGCGAGGTTTCGTATTATTTCGATCCAAGAAAAGACATATGACAATGTTGTTTCCAATACAAATCATAAAAATCAATGTGTTTTTATTAGAATTATCTAAAATGTTCCTGATTTTCCGTTTATATTACCGATGGAAGATGTACACGAAAACCGCTCTATTCCGGCTTAAACGTCGATATATGCAATAAAAACAGAACTTCTCCCCTTTTCAATATATTACTCAGTATTTTAACGAGAAACAAATAGTTTATTGAAAATGAAGTATTTAAGGTTATTATCTAATCAATTATGTGTTTGCATTATTTTTATCGTATATATAATGAATTAATACCCATAAACTGAAATCTCACAAAAACGTGGAAAAACGGCAAAATATTGCCTAATTCGATGATATTTTGTTTAAATCACGTAAAGGAAAAGGGGATGATAAACGTCAAAATATTGCTAAATTCGATGATTTTTCGTACGAAACAAAATGCACGAAAACTTGCTCAAAATGCAATATTATGCGAAATTCTGAGATTTGAAGGCCAAATCACATATCGTGAAACTACATGAAATAGTTTCGAAATATTGGTACAAATGAATATATTTGCGTATTATCAAACTACATGATTAACGTGAAAAAGTCACTATTTTACCATATTTGAGGATTTTACCTTCAAATCATAGAGCGAGGTTTCGTATTATTTAGATCCAAGAAAAGACATATGACAATGTTGTTTAAAAATACAAATGATAAAAAAACAATGTGTTTTCATTAGAATTAACTAAAATGTTCTTGATTTTCCGTTTATATTACCGATGGAAGATGTACACGTAAAACCGCTCTAATCCTGCTGAAACGTCGATATATGCAATAAAAACAGAACTTCTTCCCTTTTCAATATCTTACTCAGTATTTTAACGAGAAACAAATAGTTGATTGAAAATGAAGTATTTAAGGTTATTATCTAATCAATTATGTGTTTGCATCATTTTTATCGTATATATAATGAATTAATACCAATAAACTGAAAATTCACAAAAACGCGGAAAAACGTCAAAATATTGCCTAATTCGATGATATTTTGTTTAAAGCACATAAAGGAATAGGGGATGATAAACGTCAAAATATTGCTAAATTCGATGATCTTTCGAACGAAACAAAATGCAAGAAAACTTGCTTAAAATGCAATATTATGCGAAATTCTGAGATTTGAAGGCCAAATCATATATCGTGATACTACATGAAATAGTATCGAAATATTGATAAAAATGAATATATTTACGTAATATCAAACTACATGAAAAACGTGAAAAAAGTCACTATTCAACCATATTTGAGGATTTTAACTTCAAATCATAGAGCGAGGTTTCGTATTATTTCGATCCAAGAAAAGAAATATGACAATGTTGTTTCCAATACAAATCATAAAAATCAATGTGTTTTCATTAGAATTATCTAAAATGTTCCTGATTTTCCGTTTATATTACCGATGGAAGATGTACACGAAAACCGCTCTATTCCGGCTTAAACGTCGATATATGCAATAAAAACAGAACTTCTCCCCTTTTCAATATCTTACTCAGTATTTTAACGAGAAACAAATAGTTTATTGAAAATGAAGTATTTAAGGCTACTATCTAATCAATTATGTGTTTGCATTATTTTTATCGTATATATAATGAATTAATACCCATAAACTGAAATCTCACAAAAACGTGGAAAAACGGCAAAATATTGTCTAATTCGATGATATTTTGTTTAAATCACGTAAAGGAAAAGGGGATGATAAACGTCAAAATATTGCTAAATTCGATGATTTTTCGTACGAAACAAAATGCACGAAAACTTGCTTAAAATGCAATATTATGCGAAATTCTGAGATTTGAAGGCCAAATCACATATCGTGATACTACATGAAATAGTATCGAAATATTGATAAAGATGAATATATTTACGTAATATCAAACTACATGAAAAACGTGAAAAAAGTCACTATTTAACCATATTTGAGGATTTTAACTTCAAATCATAGAGCGAGGTTTCGTATTATTTCGATCCAAGAAAAGACATATGACAATGTTGTTTCCAATACAAATCATAAAAATCAATGTGTTTTCATTAGAATTATCTAAAATGTTCCTGATTTTCCGTTTATATTACCGTTGGAAGATGTACACGAAAACCGCTCTATTCCTACTTAAACGTCGATATATGCAATAAAAACAGAACTTCTCCTCTTTTCAATATCTTACTCAGTATTTTAACGAGAAACAAATAGTTTATTGAAAATGAAGTATTTAAGGTTATTATCTAATCAATTATGTGTTTGCATTATTTTTATCGTATATATAATGAATTAATACCCATAAACTGAAATCTCACAAAAACGTGGAAAAACGGCAAAATATTGCCTAATTCGATGATATTTTGTTTAAATCACGTAAAGGAAAAGGGGATGATAAACGTCAAAATATTGCTAAATTCGATGATTTTTCGTACGAAACAAAATGCACGAAAACTTGCTCAAAATGCAATATTATGCGAAATTCTGAGATTTGAAGGCCAAATCACATATCGTGAAACTACATGAAATAGTTTCGAAATATTGGTACAAATGAATATATTTGCGTAATATCAAACTACATGATTAACGTGAAAAAGTCACTATTTTACCATATTTGAGGATTTTACCTTCAAATCATAGAGCGAGGTTTCGTATTATTTAGATCCAAGAAAAGACGTATGACAATGTTGTTTAAAAATACAAATGATAAAAAAACAATGTGTTTTCATTAGAATTAACTAAAATGTTCTTGATTTTCCGTTTATATTACCGATGGAAGACATACACGTAAAACCGCTCTAATCCTGCTGAAACGTCGATATATGCAATAAAAACAGAACTTCTTCCCTTTTCAATATCTGACTCAGTATTTTAACGAGAAACAAATAGTTGATTGAAAATGAAGTATTTAAGGTTATTATCTAATCAATTATGTGTTTGCATCATTTTTATCGTATATATAATGAATTAATACCAATAAACTGAAATCTCACAAAAACGTGGAAAAACGGCAAAATATTGTCTAATTCAATGATATTTTGTTTAAATCACGTAAAGGAAAAGGGGATGATAAACGTCAAAATATTGCTAAATTCGATGATTTTTCGAACGAAACAAAATGCAAGAAAACTTGCTTAAAATGCAATATTATGCGAAATTCTGAGATTTGAAGGCCAAATCACATATCGTGATACTACATGAAATAGTATCGAAATATTGATAAAAATGAATATATTTACGTAATATCAAACTACATGAAAAACGTGAAAAAAGTCACTATTTAACCATATTTGAGGATTTTAACTTCAAATCATAGAGCGAGGTTTCGTATTATTTCGATCCAAGAAAAGAAATATGACAATGTTGTTTCCAATACAAATCATAAAAATCAATGTGTTTTCATTAGAATTAACTAAAATGTTCTTGATTTTCCGTTTATATTACCGATGGAAGATATACACGTAAAACCGCTCTAATCCTGCTGAAACGTCGATATATGCAATAAAAACAGAACTTCTTCCCTTTTCAATATCTGACTCAGTATTTTAACGAGAAACAAATAGTTGATTGAAAATGAAGTATTTAAGGTTATTATCTAATCAATTATGTGTTTGCATCATTTTTATCGTATATATAATGAATTAATACCAATAAACTGAAAATTCACAAAAACGTGGAAAAACGTCAAAATATTGCCTAATTCGATGATATTTTGTTTAAATCACATAAAGGAAAAGGGGATGATAAATGTCAAAATATTGCTAAATTCGATGATCTTTCGAACGAAACAAAATGCAAGAAAACTTGCTTAAAATGCAATATTATGCGAAATTCTGAGATTTGAAGGCCAAATCATATATCGTGATACTACATGAAATAGTATCGAAATATTGATAAAAATGAATATATTTACGTAATATCAAACTACATGAAAAACGTGAAAAAAGTTACTATTTAACCATATTTGAGGATTTTAACTTCAAATCATAGAGCGAGGTTTCGTATTATTTCGATCCAAGAAAAGAAATATGACAATGTTGTTTCCAATACAAATCATAAAAATCAATGTGTTTTCATTAGAATTATCTAAAATGTTCCTGATTTTCCGTTTATATTACCGATGGAAGATGTACACGAAAACCGCTCTATTCCGGCTTAAACGTCGATATATGCAATAAAAACAGAACTTCTCCCCTTTTCAATATCTTACTCAGTATTTTAACGAGAAACAAATAGTTTATTGAAAATGAAGTATTTAAGGTTACTATCTAATCAATTATGTGTTTGCATTATTTTTATCGTATATATAATGAATTAATACCCATAAACTGAAATCTCACAAAATCGTGGAAAAACGGCAAAATATTGTCTAATTCGATGATATTTTGTTTAAATCACGTAAAGGAAAAGGGGATGATAAACGTCAAAATATTGCTAAATTCGATGATTTTTCGTACGAAACAAAATGCACGAAAACTTGCTTAAAATGCAATATTATGCGAAATTCTGAGATTTGAAGGCCAAATCACATATCGTGATACTACATGAAATAGTATCGAAATATTGATAAAGATGAATATATTTACGTAATATCAAACTACATGAAAAACGTGAAAAAAGTCACTATTTAACCATATTTGAGGATTTTAACTTCAAATCATAGAGCGAGGTTTCGTATTATTTCGATCCAAGAAAAGACATATGACAATGTTGTTTCCAATACAAATCATAAAAATCAATGTGTTTTCATTAGAATTATCTAAAATGTTCCTGATTTTCCGTTTATATTACCGTTGGAAGATGTACACGAAAACCGCTCTATTCCTACTTAAACGTCGATATATGCAATAAAAACAGAACTTCTCCTCTTTTCAATATCTTACTCAGTATTTTAACGAGAAACAAATAGTTTATTGAAAATGAAGTATTTAAGGTTATTATCTAATCAATTATGTGTTTGCATTATTTTTATCGTATATATAATGAATTAATACCCATAAACTGAAATCTCACAAAAACGTGGAAAAACGGCAAAATATTGCCTAATTCGATGATATTTTGTTTAAATCACGTAAAGGAAAAGGGGATGATAAACGTCAAAATATTGCTAAATTCGATGATTTTTCGTACGAAACAAAATGCACGAAAACTTGCTCAAAATGCAATATTATGCGAAATTCTGAGATTTGAAGGCCAAATCACATATCGTGAAACTACATGAAATAGTTTCGAAATATTGGTACAAATGAATATATTTGCGTAATATCAAACTACATGATTAACGTGAAAAAGTCACTATTTTACCATATTTGAGGATTTTACCTTCAAATCATAGAGCGAGGTTTCGTATTATTTAGATCCAAGAAAAGACATATGACAATGTTGTTTAAAAATACAAATGATAAAAAAACAATGTGTTTTCATTAGAATTAACTAAAATGTTCTTGATTTTCCGTTTATATTACCGATGGAAGACATACACGTAAAACCGCTCTAATCCTGCTGAAACGTCGATATATGCAATAAAAACAGAACTTCTTCCCTTTTCAATATCTGACTCAGTATTTTAACGAGAAACAAATAGTTGATTGAAAATGAAGTATTTAAGGTTATTATCTAATCAATTATGTGTTTGCATCATTTTTATCGTATATATAATGAATTAATACCAATAAACTGAAATCTCACAAAAACGTGGAAAAACGGCAAAATATTGTCTAATTCGATGATATTTTGTTTAAATCACGTAAAGGAAAAGGGGATGATAAACGTCAAAATATTGCTAAATTCGATGATTTTTCGAACGAAACAAAATGCAAGAAAACTTGCTTAAAATGCAATATTATGCGAAATTCTGAGATTTGAAGGCCAAATCACATATCGTGATACTACATGAAATAGTATCGAAATATTGATAAAAATGAATATATTTACGTAATATCAAACTACATGAAAAACGTGAAAAAAGTCACTATTTAACCATATTTGAGGATTTTAACTTCAAATCATAGAGCGAGGTTTCGTATTATTTCGATCCAAGAAAAGAAATATGACAATGTTGTTTCCAATACAAATCATAAAAATCAATGTGTTTTCATTAGAATTATCTAAAATGTTCCTGATTTTCCGTTTATATTACCGATGGAAGATGTACACGAAAACCGCTCTATTCCGGCTTAAACGTCGATATATACAATAAAAACAGAACTTCTCCCCTTTTCAATATCTCACTCAGTATTTTAACGAGAAACAAATAGTTTATTGAAAATGAAGTATTTAAGGTTGTTAGCTAATCAATTATGTGTTTGCATTTTTTTTATCGTATATATAATGAATTAATACCCATAAACTGAAATCTCACAAAAACGTGGAAAAACGGCAAAATATTGTCTAATTCGATGATATTTTGTTTAAATCACGTAAAGGAAAAGGGGATGATAAACGTCAAAATATTGCTAAATTCGATGATTTTTCGTACGAAACAAAATGCACGAAAACTTGCTTAAAATGCAATATTATGCGAAATTCTGAGATTTGAAGGCCAAATCACATATCGTGATACTACATGAAATAGTATCGAAATATTGATAAAGATGAATATATTTACGTAATATCAAACTACATGAAAAACGTGAAAAAAGTCACTATTTAACCATATTTGAGGATTTTAACTTCAAATCATAGAGCGAGGTTTCGTATTATTTCGATCCAAGAAAAGACATATGACAATGTTGTTTCCAATACAAATGATAAAAATCAATGTGTTTTCATTAGAATTATCTAAAATGTTCCTGATTTTCCGTTTATATTACCGATGGAAGATGTACACGTAAAACCGCTCTAATCCGGCTGAAACGTCGATATATGCAATAAAAACAGAACTTCTTCCCTTTTCAATATCTTACTCAGTATTTTAACGAGAAACAAATAGTTGATTGAAAATGAAGTATTTAAGGGGGCATATCATTCTAAATCGTTATAAATTAAAAGTTGTTCAATTTGCTTATAAATTTTTTTATGAAATGGTTATAGAAAGGGCTGCAACTTGTCCAAGTTTCACCATCACACCTTAAACAGAAAAGGAGAAAAAAATACACGTATTATGCAACGAATGTTCAACATTCTCAAATAATCTCAGGGAACACATGAGTCAACTAAAATGTCTACTATGTGCTGTAGAAGCACAAACTCTTGTAATAATTGTAATATGTATGTGCAATATATTTATATTTGAATTTTTTTTTTTTTTTTCCAATATTTTTTTCTCATTTGTTATCAAGGGATTTGCATGAAACTTGCACACCTTGCTCAATGGATGCCTATCTGCAAGGGTGCCAATTATGAACGAAATCTGTCGAAGTCAAGCTCAGCTACAGGTGGCCGAACTTGGATCTTTAATTTACTCTGGAAAGTAATTTACACCTTCAAATTACTTCAGAGCTTTCATTTATTAATCAATTTATATGCAAATTACACCTTATATGTAGCGTTTGTGCGTCTACAGAATCTAGTAGACATTTTAGTCCAAAGTCTATTTGTTGATTTTATTAAAATTTATAAATATCATATATTGCATATTTTTTTAGAAGGGTAACTTTGAAAAATTATATTATTGCACTAAACACTTTTTTGATAAAACTGATCAATAGAATCCTTTATTATGTGCTTAATTTAATATCTGAATGTTATAGAAATGATTTTAGTTGACACATGTGTTCCCTGAAACTATTTGAAAATTCGTTGCATAATTCGTTGTTTATTTTTTTTCTCCTTTTCTGTTTAGGGTGTGATGATGAAACTTGGACCAGCTGCAGCCCTTTCTATAACCATTTCATAAAAAAAATTATAAGCAAATTGAACCACTTTTAATTTTCCATTGATATGCCCCCTTAAAGTTATTATCTAATCAATTATGTGTATGCATCATTTTTATCGTATATATAATGAATTAATACCCATAGACTGAAAATTCACAAAACGTGGAAAAACGGCAAAATATTGCATAATTCGTTGATATTTTGTTTAAATCACATAAAGGAAAAGGGGATGATAAACGTCAAAATATTGCTAAATTCGATGATTTTTCGACGAAACAAAATGCAAGAAAACTTGCTTAAAATGTAATATTATGCGAAATTCTGAGATTTGAAGGCCAAATCACATATCGTAATACTACACGAAATAGTATCGAAATATTGGTAAAAATGAATACATTTACGTAATATCAAACTACATGATTAACGTGAAAAAGTCACTATTTTACTATATTTGAGGATTTTAACTTCAAATCATTCAGCGAGGTTTCGTTTTATTTAGATCCAAGAAAAGACATATGACAATGTTGTTTCCAATACAAATGATAAAAAAACAAAGTGTTTTCATTAGAATTAACTAAAATGTTCTTGATTTTCCGTTTATATTACCGATGGAAGTTATACACGTAAAACCGCTCTAATCCGGCTGAAACGTCGATATATATGCAATAAAAACCGAACTTCTCCCCTTTTCAATATCTTACTCAGTATTTTAACGAGAAAGAAATAGATGATTGAAAATGAAGTATTTAAGGTTATTATCTAATCAATTATGTGTTTGCATCATTTTTATCGTATATATAATGAATTAATACCCATAAACTGAAATCTCACAAAAACGTGGAAAAACGGCAAAATATTGCCTAATTCGATGATATTTTGTTTAAATCACGTAAAGGAAAAGGGGATGATAAACGTCAAAATATTGCTTAATTCGATGATTTTTCGTACGAAACAAAATGCACGAAAACTTGCTTAAAATGCAATATTATGCGAAATTCTGAGATTTGAAGGCCAAATCACATATCGTGATACTACAGGAAATAGTATCGAAATATTGATAAAAATGAATATATTTACGTAATATCAAACTACATGAAAAACGTGAAAAAAGTCACTATTTAACCATATTTGAGGATTTTAACTTCAAATCATAGAGCGAGGTTTCGTATTATTTCGATCCAAGAAAAGACATATGACAATGTTGTTTCCAATACAAATGATAAAAATCAATGTGTTTTCATTAGAATTATCTAAAATGTTCCTGATTTTCCGTATATATTACCGATGGAAGATGTACACGTAAAACCGCTCTAATCCGGCTGAAACGTCGATATATGCAATAAAAACAGAACTTCTTCCCTTTTCAATATCTTACTCAGTATTTTAACGAGAAACAAATAGATGATTGAAAATGAAGTATTTAAGGTTATTATCTAATCAATTATGTGTTTGCATTATTTTTATCGTATATATAATGAATTAATACCCATAAACTGAAATCTCACAAAAACGTGGAAAAACGGCAAAATATTGCCTAATTCGATGATATTTTGTTTAAATCACGTAAAGAAAAAGGGGATGATAAACGTCAAAATATTGCTAAATTCGATGATTTTTCGTACGAAACAAAATGCACGAAAACTTGCTTAAAATGCAATATTATGCGAAATTCTGAGATTTGAAGGCCAAATCACATATCGTGATACTACATGAAATAGTATCGAAATATTGATAAAAATGAATATATTTACGTAATATCAAACTACATGAAAAACGTGAAAAAAGTCACTATTTAACCATATTTGAGGATTTTAACTTCAAATAATAGAGCGAGGTTTCGTATTATTTCGATCCAAGAAAAGACATATGACAATGTTGTTTCCAATACAAATGATAAAAATCAATGTGTTTTCATTAGAATTATCTAAAATGTTCCTGATTTTCCGTTTATAATACCGATGGAAGATGTACACGAAAACCGCTCTATTCCGGCTGAAACGTCGATATATGCAATAAAAAACAGAACTTATCCCCTTTTCAATATCTTACTCAGTATTTTAACGAGAAACAAATAGTTGATTGAAAATGAAGTATTTAAGGTTATTATCTAATCAATTATGTGTTTGCATTATTTTTATCGCATATATAATGAATTAATACCCATGAACTGAAATCTCACAAAAACGTGGAAAAACGGCAAAATATTGCCTAATTCGATGATATTTTGTTTAAATCACGTAAAGGAAAAGGGGATGATAAACGTCAAAATATTGCTAAATTCGATGATTTTTCGTACGAAACAAAATGCACGAAAACTTGCTTGAAATGCAATATTATGCGAAATTCTGAGATTTGAAGGCCAAATCACATATCGTGATACTACAGGAAATAGTATCGAAATATTGATAAAAATGAATATATTTACGTAATATCAAACTACATGAAAAACGTGAAAAAAGTCATGATTTGAAGTTAAAATCCTCAAATATGGTTAATATTTGAGGATTTTAACTTCAAATCATAGAACGAGGTTTCGTATTATTTCGATCCAAGAAAAGACATATGACAATGTTGTTTCCAATACAAATGATAAAATTCAATGTGTTTTCATTAGAATTATCTAAAATGTTCCTGATTTTATGTTTATATTACCGATGGAAGATGTACACGAAAACCGCTCTATTCCGGCTGAAACGTCGATATATGCAATAAAAAACAGAACTTATCCCCTTTTCAATATCTTACTCAGTATTTTAACGAGAAACAAATAGTTTATTGAAAATGAAGTATTTAAGGTTATTATCTAATCAATAATGTGTTTGCATTATTTTTATCGTATATATAATGAATTAATACCCATAAACTGAAATCTCACAAAAACGTGGAAAAACGGCAAAATATTGCCTAATTCGATGATATTTTGTTTAAATCACGTAAAGAAAAAGGGGATGATAAACGTCAAAATATTGCTAAATTCGATGATTTTTCGTACGAAACAAAATGCACGAAAACTTGCTTAAAATGCAATATTATGCAAAATTCTGAGATTTGAAGGACAAATCACATATCGTGATACTACATGAAATAGTATCGAAATATTGATAAAAATGAATATATTTACGTAATATCAAACTACATGAAAAACGTGAAAAAAGTCACTATTTAACCATATTTGAGGATTTTAACTTCAAATCATAGAGCGAGGTTTCGTATTATTTCGATCAAAGAAAAGACATATGACAATGTTGTTTCCAATACAAATGATAAAAATCAATGTGTTTTCATTAGAATTATCTAAAATGTTCCTGATTTTCCGTTTATAATACCGATGGAAGATGTACACGAAAACCGCTCTATTCCGGCTGAAACGTCGATATATGCAATAAAAAACAGAACTTATCCCCTTTTCAATATCTTACTCAGTATTTTAACGAGAAACAAATAGTTGATTGAAAATGAAGTATTTAAGGTTATTATCTATTCAATTATGTGTTTGCATTATTTTTATCGCATATATAATGAATTAATACCCATGAACTGAAATCTCACAAAAACGTGGAAAAACGGCAAAATATTGCCTAATTCGATGATATTTTGTTTAAATCACGTAAAGGAAAAGGGGATGATAAACGTCAAAATATTGCTAAATTCGATGATTTTTCGTACGAAACAAAATGCACGAAAAT
Source organism: Procambarus clarkii (assembly GCF_040958095.1). Classification (NCBI taxonomy): domain Eukaryota; kingdom Metazoa; phylum Arthropoda; class Malacostraca; order Decapoda; family Cambaridae; genus Procambarus; species Procambarus clarkii. The sequence continues at coordinate 210,161 of NW_027189200.1, forward strand.
TTGCTTAAAATGCGAAATTCTGAGATTTGAAGGCCAAATCACATATCGTGATACTACATGAAATAGTATCGAAATATTGATAAAAATGAATATATTTACGTAATATCAAACTACATGAAAAACGTGAAAAAGTCACTATTTAACCATATTTGAGGATTTTAACTTCAAATCATAGAGCGAGGTTTCGTATTATTTCGATCCAAGAAAAGACATATAACAATGTTGTTTCCAATACAAATGATAAAAATCAATGTGTTTTCATTAGAATTATCTAAAATGTTCCTGATTTTCCGTTTATATTACCGATGGAAGATGTACACGAAAACCGCTCTATTCCGGCTGAAACGTCGATATATGCAATAAAAAACAGAACTTATCCCCTTTTCAATATCTTACTCAGTATTTTAACGAGAAACAAATAGTTTATTGAAAATGAAGTATTTAAGGTTATTATCTAATCAATTATGTGTTTGCATTATTTTTATCGTATATATAATGAATTAATACCCATAAACTGAAATCTCACAAAAACGTGGAAAAACGGCAAAATATTGCCTAATTCGATGATATTTTCTTTAAATCACGTAAAGAAAAAGGGGATGATAAACGTCAAAATATTGCTAAATTCGATGATTTTTCGTACGAAACAAAATGCACGAAAACTTGCTTAAAATGCAATATTATGCGAAATTCTGAGATTTGAAGGACAAATCACATATCGTGATACTACATGAAATAGTATCGAAATATTGATAAAAATGAATATATTTACGTAATATCAAACTACATGAAAAACGTGAAAAAAGTCACTATTTAACCATATTTGAGGATTTTAACTTCAAATCATAGAGCGAGGTTTCTTATTATTTCGATCCAAGAAAAGACATATGACAATGTTGTTTCCAATACAAATGATAAAAATCAATGTGTTTTCATTAGAATTATCTAAAATGTTCCTGATTTTCCGTTTATAATACCGATGGAAGATGTACACGAAAACCGCTCTATTCCGGCTGAAACGTCGATATATGCAATAAAAAACAGAACTTATCCCCTTTTCAATATCTTACTCAGTATTTTAACGAGAAACAAATAGTTGATTGAAAATGAAGTATTTAAGGTTATTATCTAATCAATTATGTGTTTGCATTATTTTTATCGCATATATAATGAATTAATACCCATGAACTGAAATCTCACAAAAACGTGGAAAAACGGCAAAATATTGCCTAATTCAATGATATTTTGTTTAAATCACGTAAAGGAAAAGGGGATGATAAACGTCAAAATATTGCTAAATTCGATGATTTTTCGTACGAAACAAAATGCACGAAAACTTGCTTAAAATGCGAAATTCTGAGATTTGAAGGCCAAATCACATATCGTGATACTACATGAAATAGTATCGAAATATTGATAAAAATGAATATATTTACGTAATATCAAACTACATGAAAAACGTGAAAAAGTCACTATTTAACCATATTTGAGGATTTTAACTTCAAATCATAGAGCGAGGTTTCGTATTATTTCGATCCAAGAAAAGACATGACAATGTTGTTTCCAATACAAATGATAAAAATCAATGTGTTTTCATTAGAATTATCTAAAATGTTCCTGATTTTCCGTTTATATTACCGATGGAAGATGTACACGAAAACCGCTCTATTCCGGCTGAAACGTCGATATATGCAATAAAAAACAGAACTTATCCCCTTTTCAATATCTTACTCAGTATTTTAACGAGAAACAAATAGTTGATTGAAAATGAAGTATTTAAGGTTATTATCTAATCAATTATGTGTTTGCATTATTTTTATCGCATATATAATGAATTAATACCCATGAACTGAAATCTCACAAAAACGTGGAAAAACGGCAAAATATTGCCTAATTCGATGATATTTTGTTTAAATCACGTAAAGGAAAAGGGGATGATAAACGTCAAAATATTGCTAAATTCGATGATTTTTCGTACGAAACAAAATGCACGAAAACTTGCTTAAAATGCGAAATTCTGAGATTTGAAGGCCAAATCACATATCGTGATACTACATGAAATAGTATCGAAATATTGATAAAAATGAATATATTTACGTAATATCAAACTACATGAAAAACGTGAAAAAGTCACTATTTAACCATATTTGAGGATTTTAACTTCAAATCATAGAGCGAGGTTTCGTATTATTTCGATCCAAGAAAAGACATGACAATGTTGTTTCCAATACAAATGATAAAAATCAATGTGTTTTCATTAGAATTATCTAAAATGTTCCTGATTTTCCGTTTATATTACCGATGGAAGATGTACACGAAAACCGCTCTATTCCGGCTGAAACGTCGATATATGCAATAAAAAACAGAACTTATCCCCTTTTCAATATCTTACTCAGTATTTTAACGAGAAACAAATAGTTTATTGAAAATGAAGTATTTAAGGTTATTATCTAATCAATTATGTGTTTGCATTATTTTTATCGTATATATAATGAATTAATACCCATAAACTGAAATCTCACAAAAACGTGGAAAAACGGCAAAATATTGCCTAATTCGATGATATTTTGTTTAAATCACGTAAAGGAAAAGGGGATGATAAACGTCAAAATATTGCTAAATTCGATGATTTTTCGTACGAAACAAAATGCACGAAAACTTGCTTAAAATGCAATATTATGCGAAATTCTGAGATTTGAAGGACAAATCACATATCGTGATACTACATGAAATAGTATCGAAATATTGATAAAAATGAATACATTTACGTAATATCAAACTACATGAAAAACGTGAAAAAAGTCACTATTTAACCATATTTGAGGATTTTAACTTCAAATCATAGAGCGAGGTTTCGTATTAATTCGATCCAAGAAAAGACATATGACAATGTTGTTTCCAATACAAATGATAAAAATCAATGTGTTTTCATTAGAATTATCTAAAATGTTCCTGATTTTCCGTTTATAATACCGATGGAAGATGTACACGAAAACCGCTCTATTCCGGCTGAAACGTCGATATATGCAATAAAAAACAGAACTTATCCCCTTTTCAATATCTTACTCAGTATTTTAACGAGAAACAAATAGTTGATTGAAAATGAAGTATTTAAGGTTATTATCTAATCAATTATGTGTTTGCATTATTTTTATCGCATATATAATGAATTAATACCCATGAACTGAAATCTCACAAAAACGTGGAAAAACGGCAAAATATTGCCTAATTCGATGATATTTTGTTTAAATCACGTAAAGGAAAAAGGGATGATAAACGTCAAAATATTGCTAAATTCGATGATTTTTCGTACGAAACAAAATGCACGAAAACTTGCTTAAAATGCGAAATTCTGAGATTTGAAGGCCAAATCACATATCGTGATACTACATGAAATAGTATCGAAATATTGATAAAAATGAATATATTTACGTAATATCAAACTACATGAAAAACGTGAAAAAAGTCACTATTTAACCATATTTGAGGATTTTAACTTCAAATCATAGAGCGAGGTTTCGTATTATTTCGATCCAAGAAAACACATATGACAATGTTGTTTCCAATACAAATGATAAAAATCAATGTGTTTTCATTAGAATTATCTAAAATGTTCCTGATTTTCCGTTTATATTACCGATGGAAGATGTACACGAAAACCGCTCTATTCCGGCTGAAACGTCGATATATGCAATAAAAAACAGAACTTATCCCCTTTTCAATATCTTACTCAGTATTTTAACGAGAAACAAATAGTTTATTGAAAATGAAGTATTTAAGGTTATTATCTAATCAATTATGTGTTTGCATTATTTTTATCGTATATATAATGAATTAATACCCATAAACTGAAATCTCACAAAAACGTGGAAAAACGGCAAAATATTGCCTAATTCGATGATATTTTGTTTAAATCACGTAAAGAAAAAGGGGATGATAAACGTCAAAATATTGCTAAATTCGATGATTTTTCGTACGAAACAAAATGCATGAAAACTTGCTTAAAATGCAATATTATGCGAAATTCTGAGATTTGAAGGACAAATCACATATCGTGATACTACATGAAATAGTATCGAAATATTGATAAAAATGAATATATTTACGTAATATCAAACTACATAAAAAACGTGAAAAAAGTCACTATTTAACCATATTTGAGGATTTTAACTTCAAATCATAAAGCGAGGTTTCGTATTATTTCGATCCAAGAAAAGACATATGACAATGTTGTTTCCAATACAAATGATAAAAATCAATGTGTTTTCATTAGAATTATCTAAAATGTTCCTGATTTTCCGTTTATAATACCGATGGAAGATGTACACGAAAACCGCTCTATTCCGGCTGAAACGTCGATATATGCAATAAAAAACAGAACTTATCCCCTTTTCAATATCTTACTCAGTATTTTAACGAGAAACAAATAGTTGATTGAAAATGAAGTATTTAAGGTTATTATCTAATCAATTATGTGTTTGCATTATTTTTATCGCATATATAATGAATTAATACCCATGAACTGAAATCTCACAAAAACGTGGAAAAACGGCAAAATATTGCCTAATTCGATAATATTTTGTTTAAATCACGTAAAGGAAAAGGGGATGATAAACGTCAAAATATTGCTAAATTCGATGATTTTTCGTACGAAACAAAATGCACGAAAACTTGCTTAAAATGCGAAATTCTGAGATTTGAAGGCCAAATCACATATCGTGATACTACATGAAATAGTATCGAAATATTGATAAAAATGAATATATTTACGTAATATCAAACAACATGAAAAACGTGAAAAAGTCACTATTTAACCATATTTGAGGATTTTAACTTCAAATCATAGAGCGAGGTTTCGTATTATTTCGATCCAAGAAAAGACATATGACAATGTTGTTTCCAATACAAATGATAAAAATCAATGTGTTTTCATTAGAATTATCTAAAATGTTCCTGATTTTCCGTTTATATTACCGATGGAAGATGTACACGAAAACCGCTCTATTCCGGCTGAAACGTCGATATATGCAATAAAAAACAGAACTTATCCCCTTTTCAATATCTTACTCAGTATTTTAACGAGAAACAAATAGTTTATTGAAAATGAAGTATTTAAGGTTATTATCTAATCAATTATGTGTTTGCATTATTTTTATCGTATATATAATGAATTAATACCCATAAACTGAAATCTCACAAAAACGTGGAAAAACGGCAAAATATTGCCTAATTCGATGATATTTTGTTTAAATCACGTAAAGGAAAAGGGGATGATAAACGTCAAAATATTGCTAAATTCGATGATTTTTCGTACGAAACAAAATGCACGAAAACTTGCTTAAAATGCAATATTATGCGAAATTCTGAGATTTGAAGGCCAAATCACATATCGTGATACTACAGGAAATAGTATCGAAATATTGATAAAAATGAATATATTTACGTAATATCAAACTACATGAAAAACGTGAAAAAAGTCACTATTTAACCATATTTGAGGATTTTAACTTCAAATCATAGAGCGAGGTTTCGTATTATTTCGATCCAAGAAAAGACATATGACAATGTTGTTTCCAATACAAATGATAAAAATCAATGTGTTTTCATTAGAATTATCTAAAATGTTCCTGATTTTCCGTTTATATTACCGATGGAAGATGTACACGAAAACCGCTCTATTCCGGCTGAAACGTCGATATATGCAATAAAAAACAGAACTTATCCCCTTTTCAATATCTTACTCAGTATTTTAACGAGAAACAAATAGTTTATTGAAAATGAAGTATTTAAGGTTATTATCTAATCAATTATGTGTTTGCATTATTTTTATCGTATATATAATGAATTAATACCCATAAACTGAAATCTCACAAAAACGTGGAAAAACGGCAAAATATTGCCTAATTCGATGATATTTTGTTTAAATCACGTAAAGGAAAAGGGGATGATAAACGTCAAAATATTGCTAAATTCGATGATTTTTCGTACGAAACAAAATGCACGAAAACTTGCTTAAAATGCAATATTATGCGAAATTCTGAGATTTGAAGGCCAAATCACATATCGTGATACTACATGAAATAGTATCGAAATATTGATAAAAATGAATATATTTACGTAATATCAAACTACATGAAAAACGTGAAAAAAGTCACTATTTAACCATATTTGAGGATTTTAACTTCAAATCATAGAGCGAGGTTTCGTATTATTTCGATCCAAGAAAAGACATATGACAATGTTGTTTCCAATACAAATGATAAAAATCAATGTGTTTTCATTAGAATTATCTAAAATGTTCCTGATTTTCCGTTTATAATACCGATGGAAGATGTACACGAAAACCGCTCTATTCCGGCTGAAACGTCGATATATGCAATAAAAAACAGAACTTATCCCCTTTTCAATATCTTACTCAGTATTTTAACGAGAAACAAATAGTTGATTGAAAATGAAGTATTTAAGGTTATTATCTAATCAATTATGTGTTTGCATTATTTTTATCGCATATATAATGAATTATTACCCATGAACTGAAATCTCACAAAAACGTGGAAAAACGGCAAAATATTGCCTAATTCGATAATATTTTGTTTAAATCACGTAAAGGAAAAGGGGATGATAAACGTCAAAATCTTGCTAAATTCGATGATTTTTCGTACGAAACAAAATGCACGAAAACTTTCTTAAAATGCAATATTATGCGAAATTCTGAGATTTGAAGGCCAAATCACATATCGTGATACTACAGGAAATAGTATCGAAATATTGATAAAAATGAATATATTTACGTAATATCAAACTACATGAAAAACGTGAAAAAAGTCACTATTTAACCATATTTGAGGATTTTAACTTCAAATCATAGAGCGAGGTTTCGTATTATTTCGATCCAAGAAAAGACATATGACAATGTTGTTTCCAATACAAATGATAAAAATCAATGTGTTTTCATTAGAATTATCTAAAATGTTCCTGATTTTCCGTTTATATTACCGATGGAAGATGTACACGAAAACCGCTCTATTCCGGCTGAAACGTCGATATATGCAATAAAAAACAGAACTTATCCCCTTTTCAATATCTTACTCAGTATTTTAACGAGAAACAAATAGTTTATTGAAAATGAAGTATTTAAGGTTATTATCTAATCAATTATGTGTTTGCATTATTTTTATCGTATATATAATGAATTAATACCTATAAACTGAAATCTCACAAAAACGTGGAAAAACGGCAAAATATTGCCTAATTCGATGATATTTTGTTTAAATCACGTAAAGAAAAAGGGGATGATAAACGTCAAAATATTGCTAAATTCGATGATTTTTCGTACGAAACAAAATGCACGAAAACTTGCTTAAAATGCAATATTATGCGAAATTCTGAGATTTGAAGGACAAATCACATATCGTGATACTACATGAAATAGTATCGAAATATTGATAAAAATGAATATATTTACGTAATATCAAACTACATGAAAAACGTGAAAAAAGTCACTATTTAACCATATTTGAGGATTTTAACTTCAAATCATAGAGCGAGGTTTCGTATTATTTCGATCCAAGAAAAGAAATATGACAATGTTGTTTCCAATACAAATGATAAAAATCAATGTGTTTTCATTAGAATTATCTAAAATGTTCCTGATTTTCCGTTTATAATACCGATGGAAGATGTACACGAAAACCGCTCTATTCCGGCTGAAACGTCGATATATGCAATAAAAAACAGAACTTATCCCCTTTTCAATATCTTACTCAGTATTTTAACGAGAAACAAATAGTTGATTGAAAATGAAGTATTTAAGGTTATTATCTAATCAATTATGTGTTTGCATTATTTTTATCGCATATATAATGAATTAATACCCATGAACTGAAATCTCACAAAAACGTGGAAAAACGGCAAAATATTGCCTAATTCGATAATATTTTGTTTAAATCACGTAAAGGAAAAGGGGATGATAAACGTCAAAATATTGCTAAATTCGATGATTTTTCGTACGAAACAAAATGCACGAAAACTTGATTAAAATGCGAAATTCTGAGATTTGAAGGCCAAATCACATATCGTGATACTACATGAAATAGTATCGAAATATTGATAAAAATGAATATATTTACGTAATATCAAACAACATGAAAAACGTGAAAAAGTCACTATTTAACCATATTTGAGGATTTTAACTTCAAATCATAGAGCGAGGTTTCGTATTATTTCGATCCAAGAAAAGACATATGACAATGTTGTTTCCAATACAAATGATAAAAATCAATGTGTTTTCATTAGAATTATCTAAAATGTTCCTGATTTTCCGTTTATATTACAGATGGAAGATGTACACGAAAACCGCTCTATTCCGGCTGAAACGTCGATATATGCAATAAAAAACAGAACTTATCCCCTTTTCAATATCTTACTCAGTATTTTAACGAGAAACAAATAGTTTATTGAAAATGAAGTATTTAAGGTTATTATCTAATCAATTATGTGTTTGCATTATTTTTATCGTATATATAATGAATTAATACCCATAAACTGAAATCTCACAAAAACGTGGAAAAACGGCAAAATATTGCCTAATTCGATGATATTTTGTTTAAATCACGTAAAGGAAAAGGGGATGATAAACGTCAAAATATTGCTAAATTCGATGATTTTTCGTACGAAACAAAATGCACGAAAACTTGCTTAAAATGCAATATTATGCGAAATTCTGAGATTTGAAGGCTAAATCACATATCGTGATACTACAGGAAATAGTATCGAAATATTGATAAAAATGAATATATTTACGTAATATCAAACTACATGAAAAACGTGAAAAAAGTCACTATTTAACCATATTTGAGGATTTTAACTTCAAATCATAGAGCGAGGTTTCGTATTATTTCGATCCAAGAAAAGACATATGACAATGTTGTTTCCAATACAAATGATAAAAATCAATGTGTTTTCATTAGAATTATCTAAAATGTTCCTGATTTTCCGTTTATATTACCGATGGAAGATGTACACGAAAACCGCTCTATTCCGGCTGAAACGTCGATATATGCAATAAAAAACAGAACTTATCCCCTTTTCAATATCTTACTCAGTATTTTAACGAGAAACAAATAGTTTATTGAAAATGAAGTATTTAAGGTTATTATCTAATCAATTATGTGTTTGCATTATTTTTATCGTATATATAATGAATTAATACCCATAAACTGAAATCTCACAAAAACGTGGAAAAACGGCAAAATATTGCCTAATTCGATGATATTTTGTTTAAATCACGTAAAGGAAAAGGGGATGATAAACGTCAAAATATTGCTAAATTCGATGATTTTTCGTACGAAACAAAATGCACGAAAACTTGCTTAAAATGCAATATTATGCGAAATTCTGAGATTTGAAGGCCAAATCACATATCGTGATACTACATGAAATAGTATCGAAATATTGATAAAAATGAATATATTTACGTAATATCAAACTACATGAAAAACGTGAAAAAAGTCACTATTTAACCATATTTGAGGATTTTAACTTCAAATCATAGAGCGAGGTTTCGTATTATTTCGATCCAAGAAAAGACATATGACAATGTTGTTTCCAATACAAATGATAAAAATCAATGTGTTTTCATTAGAATTATCTAAAATGTTCCTGATTTTCCGTTTATAATACCGATGGAAGATGTACACGAAAACCGCTCTATTCCGGCTGAAACGTCGATATATGCAATAAAAAACAGAACTTATCCCCTTTTCAATATCTTACTCAGTATTTTAACGAGAAACAAATAGTTGATTGAAAATGAAGTATTTAAGGTTATTATCTAATCAATTATGTGTTTGCATTATTTTTATCGCATATATAATGAATTATTACCCATGAACTGAAATCTCACAAAAACGTGGAAAAACGGCAAAATATTGCCTAATTCGATAATATTTTGTTTAAATCACGTAAAGGAAAAGGGGATGATAAACGTCAAAATCTTGCTAAATTCGATGATTTTTCGTACGAAACAAAATGCACGAAAACTTTCTTAAAATGCAATATTATGCGAAATTCTGAGATTTGAAGGCCAAATCACATATCGTGATACTACAGGAAATAGTATCGAAATATTGATAAAAATGAATATATTTACGTAATATCAAACTACATGAAAAACGTGAAAAAAGTCACTATTTAACCATATTTGAGGATTTTAACTTCAAATCATAGAGCGAGGTTTCGTATTATTTCGATCCAAGAAAAGACATATGACAATGTTGTTTCCAATACAAATGATAAAAATCAATGTGTTTTCATTAGAATTATCTAAAATGTTCCTGATTTTCCGTTTATATTACCGATGGAAGATGTACACGAAAACCGCTCTATTCCGGCTGAAACGTCGATATATGCAATAAAAAACAGAACTTATCCCCTTTTCAATATCTTACTCAGTATTTTAACGAGAAACAAATAGTTTATTGAAAATGAAGTATTTAAGGTTATTATCTAATCAATTATGTGTTTGCATTATTTTTATCGTATATATAATGAATTAATACCTATAAACTGAAATCTCACAAAAACGTGGAAAAACGGCAAAATATTGCCTAATTCGATGATATTTTGTTTAAATCACGTAAAGAAAAAGGGGATGATAAACGTCAAAATATTGCTAAATTCGATGATTTTTCGTACGAAACAAAATGCACGAAAACTTGCTTAAAATGCAATATTATGCGAAATTCTGAGATTTGAAGGACAAATCACATATCGTGATACTACATGAAATAGTATCGAAATATTGATAAAAATGAATATATTTACGTAATATCAAACTACATGAAAAACGTGAAAAAAGTCACTATTTAACCATATTTGAGGATTTTAACTTCAAATCATAGAGCGAGGTTTCGTATTATTTCGATCCAAGAAAAGACATATGACAATGTTGTTTCCAATACAAATGATAAAAATCAATGTGTTTTCATTAGAATTATCTAAAATGTTCCTGATTTTCCGTTTATAATACCGATGGAAGATGTACACGAAAACCGCTCTATTCCGGCTGAAACGTCGATATATGCAATAAAAAACAGAACTTATCCCCTTTTCAATATCTTACTCAGTATTTTAACGAGAAACAAATAGTTGATTGAAAATGAAGTATTTAAGGTTATTATCTAATCAATTATGTGTTTGCATTATTTTTATCGCATATATAATGAATTAATACCCATGAACTGAAATCTCACAAAAACGTGGAAAAACGGCAAAATATTGCCTAATTCGATAATATTTTGTTTAAATCACGTAAAGGAAAAGGGGATGATAAACGTCAAAATATTGCTAAATTCGATGATTTTTCGTACGAAACAAAATGCACGAAAACTTGATTAAAATGCGAAATTCTGAGATTTGAAGGCCAAATCACATATCGTGATACTACATGAAATAGTATCGAAATATTGATAAAAATGAATATATTTACGTAATATCAAACAACATGAAAAACGTGAAAAAGTCACTATTTAACCATATTTGAGGATTTTAACTTCAAATCATAGAGCGAGGTTTCGTATTATTTCGATCCAAGAAAAGACATATGACAATGTTGTTTCCAATACAAATGATAAAAATCAATGTGTTTTCATTAGAATTATCTAAAATGTTCCTGATTTTCCGTTTATATTACAGATGGAAGATGTACACGAAAACCGCTCTATTCCGGCTGAAACGTCGATATATGCAATAAAAAACAGAACTTATCCCCTTTTCAATATCTTACTCAGTATTTTAACGAGAAACAAATAGTTTATTGAAAATGAAGTATTTAAGGTTATTATCTAATCAATTATGTGTTTGCATTATTTTTATCGTATATATAATGAATTAATACCCATAAACTGAAATCTCACAAAAACGTGGAAAAACGGCAAAATATTGCCTAATTCGATGATATTTTGTTTAAATCACGTAAAGGAAAAGGGGATGATAAACGTCAAAATATTGCTAAATTCGATGATTTTTCGTACGAAACAAAATGCACGAAAACTTGCTTAAAATGCAATATTATGCGAAATTCTGAGATTTGAAGGCCAAATCACATATCGTGATACTACAGGAAATAGTATCGAAATATTGATAAAAATGAATATATTTACGTAATATCAAACTACATGAAAAACGTGAAAAAAGTCACTATTTAACCATATTTGAGGATTTTAACTTCAAATCATAGAGCGAGGTTTCGTATTATTTCGATCCAAGAAAAGACATATGACAATGTTGTTTCCAATACAAATGATAAAAATCAATGTGTTTTCATTAGAATTATCTAAAATGTTCCTGATTTTCCGTTTATATTACCGATGGAAGATGTACACGAAAACCGCTCTATTCCGGCTGAAACGTCGATATATGCAATAAAAAACAGAACTTATCCCCTTTTCAATATCTTACTCAGTATTTTAACGAGAAACAAATAGTTTATTGAAAATGAAGTATTTAAGGTTATTATCTAATCAATTATGTGTTTGCATTATTTTTATCGTATATATAATGAATTAATACCCATAAACTGAAATCTCACAAAAACGTGGAAAAACGGCAAAATATTGCCTAATTCGATGATATTTTGTTTAAATCACGTAAAGGAAAAGGGGATGATAAACGTCAAAATATTGCTAAATTCGATGATTTTTCGTACGAAACAAAATGCACGAAAACTTGCTTAAAATGCAATATTATGCGAAATTCTGAGATTTGAAGGCCAAATCACATATCGTGATACTACATGAAATAGTATCGAAATATTGATAAAAATGAATATATTTACGTAATATCAAACTACATGAAAAACGTGAAAAAAGTCACTATTTAACCATATTTGAGGATTTTAACTTCAAATCATAGAGCGAGGTTTCGTATTATTTCGATCCAAGAAAAGACATATGACAATGTTGTTTCCAATACAAATGATAAAAATCAATGTGTTTTCATTAGAATTATCTAAAATGTTCCTGATTTTCCGTTTATAATACCGATGGAAGATGTACACGAAAACCGCTCTATTCCGGCTGAAACGTCGATATATGCAATAAAAAACAGAACTTATCCCCTTTTCAATATCTTACTCAGTATTTTAACGAGAAACAAATAGTTGATTGAAAATGAAGTATTTAAGGTTATTATCTAATCAATTATGTGTTTGCATTATTTTTATCGCATATATAATGAATTATTACCCATGAACTGAAATCTCACAAAAACGTGGAAAAACGGCAAAATATTGCCTAATTCGATAATATTTTGTTTAAATCACGTAAAGGAAAAGGGGATGATAAACGTCAAAATCTTGCTAAATTCGATGATTTTTCGTACGAAACAAAATGCACGAAAACTTGCTTAAAATGCAATATTATGCGAAATTCTGAGATTTGAAGGCCAAATCACATATCGTGATACTACAGGAAATAGTATCGAAATATTGATAAAAATGAATATATTTACGTAATATCAAACTACATGAAAAACGTGAAAAAAGTCACTATTTAACCATATTTGAGGATTTTAACTTCAAATCATAGAGCGAGGTTTCGTATTATTTCGATCCAAGAAAAGACATATGACAATGTTGTTTCCAATACAAATGATAAAAATCAATGTGTTTTCATTAGAATTATCTAAAATGTTCCTGATTTTCCGTTTATATTACCGATGGAAGATGTACACGAAAACCGCTCTATTCCGGCTGAAACGTCGATATATGCAATAAAAAACAGAACTTATCCCCTTTTCAATATCTTACTCAGTATTTTAACGAGAAACAAATAGTTTATTGAAAATGAAGTATTTAAGGTTATTATCTAATCAATTATGTGTTTGCATTATTTTTATCGTATATATAATGAATTAATACCTATAAACTGAAATCTCACAAAAACGTGGAAAAACGGCAAAATATTGCCTAATTCGATGATATTTTGTTTAAATCACGTAAAGAAAAAGGGGATGATAAACGTCAAAATATTGCTAAATTCGATGATTTTTCGTACGAAACAAAATGCACGAAAACTTGCTTAAAATGCAATATTATGCGAAATTCTGAGATTTGAAGGACAAATCACATATCGTGATACTACATGAAATAGTATCGAAATATTGATAAAAATGAATATATTTACGTAATATCAAACTACATGAAAAACGTGAAAAAAGTCACTATTTAACCATATTTGAGGATTTTAACTTCAAATCATAGAGCGAGGTTTCGTATTATTTCGATCCAAGAAAAGACATATGACAATGTTGTTTCCAATACAAATGATAAAAATCAATGTGTTTTCATTAGAATTATCTAAAATGTTCCTGATTTTCCGTTTATAATACCGATGGAAGATGTACACGAAAACCGCTCTATTCCGGCTGAAACGTCGATATATGCAATAAAAAACAGAACTTATCCCCTTTTCAATATCTTACTCAGTATTTTAACGAGAAACAAATAGTTGATTGAAAATGAAGTATTTAAGGTTATTATCTAATCAATTATGTGTTTGCATTATTTTTATCGCATATATAATGAATTAATACCCATGAACTGAAATCTCACAAAAACGTGGAAAAACGGCAAAATATTGCCTAATTCGATAATATTTTGTTTAAATCACGTAAAGGAAAAGGGGATGATAAACGTCAAAATATTGCTAAATTCGATGATTTTTCGTACGAAACAAAATGCACGAAAACTTGATTAAAATGCGAAATTCTGAGATTTGAAGGCCAAATCACATATCGTGATACTACATGAAATAGTATCGAAATATTGATAAAAATGAATATATTTACGTAATATCAAACAACATGAAAAACGTGAAAAAGTCACTATTTAACCATATTTGAGGATTTTAACTTCAAATCATAGAGCGAGGTTTCGTATTATTTCGATCCAAGAAAAGACATATGACAATGTTGTTTCCAATACAAATGATAAAAATCAATGTGTTTTCATTAGAATTATCTAAAATGTTCCTGATTTTCCGTTTATATTACAGATGGAAGATGTACACGAAAACCGCTCTATTCCGGCTGAAACGTCGATATATGCAATAAAAAACAGAACTTATCCCCTTTTCAATATCTTACTCAGTATTTTAACGAGAAACAAATAGTTTATTGAAAATGAAGTATTTAAGGTTATTATCTAATCAATTATGTGTTTGCATTATTTTTATCGTATATATAATGAATTAATACCCATAAACTGAAATCTCACAAAAACGTGGAAAAACGGCAAAATATTGCCTAATTCGATGATATTTTGTTTAAATCACGTAAAGGAAAAGGGGATGATAAACGTCAAAATATTGCTAAATTCGATGATTTTTCGTACGAAACAAAATGCACGAAAACTTGCTTAAAATGCAATATTATGCGAAATTCTGAGATTTGAAGGCCAAATCACATATCGTGATACTACAGGAAATAGTATCGAAATATTGATAAAAATGAATATATTTACGTAATATCAAACTACATGAAAAACGTGAAAAAAGTCACTATTTAACCATATTTGAGGATTTTAACTTCAAATCATAGAGCGAGGTTTCGTATTATTTCGATCCAAGAAAAGACATATGACAATGTTGTTTCCAATACAAATGATAAAAATCAATGTGTTTTCATTAGAATTATCTAAAATGTTCCTGATTTTCCGTTTATATTACCGATGGAAGATGTACACGAAAACCGCTCTATTCCGGCTGAAACGTCGATATATGCAATAAAAAACAGAACTTATCCCCTTTTCAATATCTTACTCAGTATTTTAACGAGAAACAAATAGTTTATTGAAAATGAAGTATTTAAGGTTATTATCTAATCAATTATGTGTTTGCATTATTTTTATCGTATATATAATGAATTAATACCTATAAACTGAAATCTCACAAAAACGTGGAAAAACGGCAAAATATTGCCTAATTCGATGATATTTTGTTTAAATCACGTAAAGAAAAAGGGGATGATAAACGTCAAAATATTGCTAAATTCGATGATTTTTCGTACGAAACAAAATGCACGAAAACTTGCTTAAAATGCAATATTATGCGAAATTCTGAGATTTGAAGGACAAATCACATATCGTGATACTACATGAAATAGTATCGAAATATTGATAAAAATGAATATATTTACGTAATATCAAACTACATGAAAAACGTGAAAAAAGTCACTATTTAACCATATTTGAGGATTTTAACTTCAAATCATAGAGCGAGGTTTCGTATTATTTCGATCCAAGAAAAGACATATGACAATGTTGTTTCCAATACAAATGATAAAAATCAATGTGTTTTCATTAGAATTATCTAAAATGTTCCTGATTTTCCGTTTATAATACCGATGGAAGATGTACACGAAAACCGCTCTATTCCGGCTGAAACGTCGATATATGCAATAAAAAACAGAACTTATCCCCTTTTCAATATCTTACTCAGTATTTTAACGAGAAACAAATAGTTGATTGAAAATGAAGTATTTAAGGTTATTATCTAATCAATTATGTGTTTGCATTATTTTTATCGCATATATAATGAATTAATACCCATGAACTGAAATCTCACAAAAACGTGGAAAAACGGCAAAATATTGCCTAATTCGATAATATTTTGTTTAAATCACGTAAAGGAAAAGGGGATGATAAACGTCAAAATATTGCTAAATTCGATGATTTTTCGTACGAAACAAAATGCACGAAAACTTGATTAAAATGCGAAATTCTGAGATTTGAAGGCCAAATCACATATCGTGATACTACATGAAATAGTATCGAAAAAAATGAAAATATTTACGTAATATCAAACAACATGAAAAACGTGAAAAAGTCACTATTTAACCATATTTGAGGATTTTAACTTCAAATCATAGAGCGAGGTTTCGTATTATTTCGATCCAAGAAAAGACATATGACAATGTTGTTTCCAATACAAATGATAAAAATCAATGTGTTTTCATTAGAATTATCTAAAATGTTCCTGATTTTCCGTTTATATTACAGATGGAAGATGTACACGAAAACCGCTCTATTCCGGCTGAAACGTCGATATATGCAATAAAAAACAGAACTTATCCCCTTTTCAATATCTTACTCAGTATTTTAACGAGAAACAAATAGTTTATTGAAAATGAAGTATTTAAGGTTATTATCTAATCAATTATGTGTTTGCATTATTTTTATCGTATATATAATGAATTAATACCCATAAACTGAAATCTCACAAAAACGTGGAAAAACGGCAAAATATTGCCTAATTCGATGATATTTTGTTTAAATCACGTAAAGGAAAAGGGGATGATAAACGTCAAAATATTGCTAAATTCGATGATTTTTCGTACGAAACAAAATGCACGAAAACTTGCTTAAAATGCAATATTATGCGAAATTCTGAGATTTGAAGGCCAAATCACATATCGTGATACTACAGGAAATAGTATCGAAATATTGATAAAAATGAATATATTTACGTAATATCAAACTACATGAAAAACGTGAAAAAAGTCACTATTTAACCATATTTGAGGATTTTAACTTCAAATCATAGAGCGAGGTTTCGTATTATTTCGATCCAAGAAAAGACATATGACAATGTTGTTTCCAATACAAATGATAAAAATCAATGTGTTTTCATTAGAATTATCTAAAATGTTCCTGATTTTCCGTTTATATTACCGATGGAAGATGTACACGAAAACCGCTCTATTCCGGCTGAAACGTCGATATATGCAATAAAAAACAGAACTTATCCCCTTTTCAATATCTTACTCAGTATTTTAACGAGAAACAAATAGTTTATTGAAAATGAAGTATTTAAGGTTATTATCTAATCAATTATGTGTTTGCATTATTTTTATCGTATATATAATGAATTAATACCCATAAACTGAAATCTCACAAAAACGTGGAAAAACGGCAAAATATTGCCTAATTCGATGATATTTTGTTTAAATCACGTAAAGGAAAAGGGGATGATAAACGTCAAAATATTGCTAAATTCGATGATTTTTCGTACGAAACAAAATGCACGAAAACTTGCTTAAAATGCAATATTATGCGAAATTCTGAGATTTGAAGGCCAAATCACATATCGTGATACTACATGAAATAGTATCGAAATATTGATAAAAATGAATATATTTACGTAATATCAAACTACATGAAAAACGTGAAAAAAGTCACTATTTAACCATATTTGAGGATTTTAACTTCAAATCATAGAGCGAGGTTTCGTATTATTTCGATCCAAGAAAAGACATATGACAATGTTGTTTCCAATACAAATGATAAAAATCAATGTGTTTTCATTAGAATTATCTAAAATGTTCCTGATTTTCCGTTTATAATACCGATGGAAGATGTACACGAAAACCGCTCTATTCCGGCTGAAACGTCGATATATGCAATAAAAAACAGAACTTATCCCCTTTTCAATATCTTACTCAGTATTTTAACGAGAAACAAATAGTTGATTGAAAATGAAGTATTTAAGGTTATTATCTAATCAATTATGTGTTTGCATTATTTTTATCGCATATATAATGAATTATTACCCATGAACTGAAATCTCACAAAAACGTGGAAAAACGGCAAAATATTGCCTAATTCGATAATATTTTGTTTAAATCACGTAAAGGAAAAGGGGATGATAAACGTCAAAATCTTGCTAAATTCGATGATTTTTCGTACGAAACAAAATGCACGAAAACTTGCTTAAAATGCAATATTATGCGAAATTCTGAGATTTGAAGGCCAAATCACATATCGTGATACTACAGGAAATAGTATCGAAATATTGATAAAAATGAATATATTTACGTAATATCAAACTACATGAAAAACGTGAAAAAAGTCACTATTTAACCATATTTGAGGATTTTAACTTCAAATCATAGAGCGAGGTTTCGTATTATTTCGATCCAAGAAAAGACATATGACAATGTTGTTTCCAATACAAATGATAAAAATCAATGTGTTTTCATTAGAATTATCTAAAATGTTCCTGATTTTCCGTTTATATTACCGATGGAAGATGTACACGAAAACCGCTCTATTCCGGCTGAAACGTCGATATATGCAATAAAAAACAGAACTTATCCCCTTTTCAATATCTTACTCAGTATTTTAACGAGAAACAAATAGTTTATTGAAAATGAAGTATTTAAGGTTATTATCTAATCAATTATGTGTTTGCATTATTTTTATCGTATATATAATGAATTAATACCTATAAACTGAAATCTCACAAAAACGTGGAAAAACGGCAAAATATTGCCTAATTCGATGATATTTTGTTTAAATCACGTAAAGAAAAAGGGGATGATAAACGTCAAAATATTGCTAAATTCGATGATTTTTCGTACGAAACAAAATGCACGAAAACTTGCTTAAAATGCAATATTATGCGAAATTCTGAGATTTGAAGGACAAATCACATATCGTGATACTACATGAAATAGTATCGAAATATTGATAAAAATGAATATATTTACGTAATATCAAACTACATGAAAAACGTGAAAAAAGTCACTATTTAACCATATTTGAGGATTTTAACTTCAAATCATAGAGCGAGGTTTCGTATTATTTCGATCCAAGAAAAGACATATGACAATGTTGTTTCCAATACAAATGATAAAAATCAATGTGTTTTCATTAGAATTATCTAAAATGTTCCTGATTTTCCGTTTATAATACCGATGGAAGATGTACACGAAAACCGCTCTATTCCGGCTGAAACGTCGATATATGCAATAAAAAACAGAACTTATCCCCTTTTCAATATCTTACTCAGTATTTTAACGAGAAACAAATAGTTGATTGAAAATGAAGTATTTAAGGTTATTATCTAATCAATTATGTGTTTGCATTATTTTTATCGCATATATAATGAATTAATACCCATGAACTGAAATCTCACAAAAACGTGGAAAAACGGCAAAATATTGCCTAATTCGATAATATTTTGTTTAAATCACGTAAAGGAAAAGGGGATGATAAACGTCAAAATATTGCTAAATTCGATGATTTTTCGTACGAAACAAAATGCACGAAAACTTGCTTAAAATGCAATATTATGCGAAATTCTGAGATTTGAAGGCCAAATCACATATCGTGATACTACATGAAATAGTATCGAAATATTGATAAAAATGAATATATTTACGTAATATCAAACTGCATGAAAAACGTGAAAAAAGTCACTATTTAACCATATTTGAGGATTTTAACTTCAAATCATAGAGCGAGGTTTCGTATTATTTCGATCCAAGAAAAGACATATGACAATGTTGTTTCCAATACAAATGATAAAAATCAATGTGTTTTCATTAGAATTATCTAAAATGTTCCTGATTTTCCGTTTATAATACCGATGGAAGATGTACACGAAAACCGCTCTATTCCGGCTGAAACGTCGATATATGCAATAAAAAACAGAACTTATCCCCTTTTCAATATCTTACTCAGTATTTTAACGAGAAACAAATAGTTGATTGAAAATGAAGTATTTAAGGTTATTATCTAATCAATTATGTGTTTGCATTATTTTTATCGCATATATAATGAATTATTACCCATGAACTGAAATCTCACAAAAACGTGGAAAAACGGCAAAATATTGCCTAATTCGATAATATTTTGTTTAAATCACGTAAAGGAAAAGGGGATGATAAACGTCAAAATCTTGCTAAATTCGATGATTTTTCGTACGAAACAAAATGCACGAAAACTTGCTTAAAATGCAATATTATGCGAAATTCTGAGATTTGAAGGCCAAATCACATATCGTGATACTACAGGAAATAGTATCGAAATATTGATAAAAATGAATATATTTACGTAATATCAAACTACATGAAAAACGTGAAAAAAGTCACTATTTAACCATATTTGAGGATTTTAACTTCAAATCATAGAGCGAGGTTTCGTATTATTTCGATCCAAGAAAAGACATATGACAATGTTGTTTCCAATACAAATGATAAAAATCAATGTGTTTTCATTAGAATTATCTAAAATGTTCCTGATTTTCCGTTTATATTACCGATGGAAGATGTACACGAAAACCGCTCTATTCCGGCTGAAACGTCGATATATGCAATAAAAAACAGAACTTATCCCCTTTTCAATATCTTACTCAGTATTTTAACGAGAAACAAATAGTTTATTGAAAATGAAGTATTTAAGGTTATTATCTAATCAATTATGTGTTTGCATTATTTTTATCGTATATATAATGAATTAATACCTATAAACTGAAATCTCACAAAAACGTGGAAAAACGGCAAAATATTGCCTAATTCGATGATATTTTGTTTAAATCACGTAAAGAAAAAGGGGATGATAAACGTCAAAATATTGCTAAATTCGATGATTTTTCGTACGAAACAAAATGCACGAAAACTTGCTTAAAATGCAATATTATGCGAAATTCTGAGATTTGAAGGACAAATCACATATCGTGATACTACATGAAATAGTATCGAAATATTGATAAAAATGAATATATTTACGTAATATCAAACTACATGAAAAACGTGAAAAAAGTCACTATTTAACCATATTTGAGGATTTTAACTTCAAATCATAGAGCGAGGTTTCGTATTATTTCGATCCAAGAAAAGACATATGACAATGTTGTTTCCAATACAAATGATAAAAATCAATGTGTTTTCATTAGAATTATCTAAAATGTTCCTGATTTTCCGTTTATAATACCGATGGAAGATGTACACGAAAACCGCTCTATACCGGCTGAAACGTCGATATATGCAATAAAAAACAGAACTTATCCCCTTTTCAATATCTTACTCAGTATTTTAACGAGAAACAAATAGTTGATTGAAAATGAAGTATTTAAGGTTATTATCTAATCAATTATGTGTTTGCATTATTTTTATCGCATATATAATGAATTAATACCCATGAACTGAAATCTCACAAAAACGTGGAAAAACGGCAAAATATTGCCTAATTCGATAATATTTTGTTTAAATCACGTAAAGGAAAAGGGGATGATAAACGTCAAAATATTGCTAAATTCGATGATTTTTCGTACGAAACAAAATGCACGAAAACTTGATTAAAATGCGAAATTCTGAGATTTGAAGGCCAAATCACATATCGTGATACTACATGAAATAGTATCGAAATATTGATAAAAATGAATATATTTACGTAATATCAAACAACATGAAAAACGTGAAAAAGTCACTATTTAACCATATTTGAGGATTTTAACTTCAAATCATAGAGCGAGGTTTCGTATTATTTCGATCCAAGAAAAGACATATGACAATGTTGTTTCCAATACAAATGATAAAAATCAATGTGTTTTCATTAGAATTATCTAAAATGTTCCTGATTTTCCGTTTATATTACAGATGGAAGATGTACACGAAAACCGCTCTATTCCGGCTGAAACGTCGATATATGCAATAAAAAACAGAACTTATCCCCTTTTCAATATCTTACTCAGTATTTTAACGAGAAACAAATAGTTTATTGAAAATGAAGTATTTAAGGTTATTATCTAATCAATTATGTGTTTGCATTATTTTTATCGTATATATAATGAATTAATACCCATAAACTGAAATCTCACAAAAACGTGGAAAAACGGCAAAATATTGCCTAATTCGATGATATTTTGTTTAAATCACGAAAAGGAAAAGGGGATGATAAACGTCAAAATATTGCTAAATTCGATGATTTTTCGTACGAAACAAAATGCACGAAAACTTGCTTAAAATGCAATATTATGCGAAATTCTGAGATTTGAAGGCCAAATCACATATCGTGATACTACAGGAAATAGTATCGAAATATTGATAAAAATGAATATATTTACGTAATATCAAACTACATGAAAAACGTGAAAAAAGTCACTATTTAACCATATTTGAGGATTTTAACTTCAAATCATAGAGCGAGGTTTCGTATTATTTCGATCCAAGAAAAGACATATGACAATGTTGTTTCCAATACAAATGATAAAAATCAATGTGTTTTCATTAGAATTATCTAAAATGTTCCTGATTTTCCGTTTATATTACCGATGGAAGATGTACACGAAAACCGCTCTATTCCGGCTGAAACGTCGATATATGCAATAAAAAACAGAACTTATCCCCTTTTCAATATCTTACTCAGTATTTTAACGAGAAACAAATAGTTTATTGAAAATGAAGTATTTAAGGTTATTATCTAATCAATTATGTGTTTGCATTATTTTTATCGTATATATAATGAATTAATACCCATAAACTGAAATCTTACAAAAACGTGGAAAAACGGCAAAATATTGCCTAATTCGATGATATTTTGTTTAAATCACGTAAAGAAAAAGGGGATGATAAACGTCAAAATATTGCTAAATTCGATGATTTTTCGTACGAAACAAAATGCACGAAAACTTGCTTAAAATGCAATATTATGCGAAATTCTGAGATTTGAAGGACAAATCACATATCGTGATACTACATGAAATAGTATCGAAATATTGATAAAAATGAATATATTTACGTAATATCAAACTACATGAAAAACGTGAAAAAAGTCCCTATTTAACCATATTTGAGGATTTTAACTTCAAATCATAGAGCGAGGTTTCGTATTATTTCGATCCAAGAAAAGACATATGACAATGTTGTTTCCAATACAAATGATAAAAATCAATGTGTTTTCATTAGAATTATCTAAAATGTTCCTGATTTTCCGTTTATATTACCGATGGAAGATGTACACGAAAACCGCTCTATTCCGGCTGAAACGTCGATATATGCAATAAAAAACAGAACTTATCCCCTTTTCAATATCTTACTCAGTATTTTAACGAGAAACAAATAGTTTATTGAAAATGAAGTATTTAAGGTTATTATCTAATCAATTATGTGTTTGCTTTATTTTTATCGTATATATAATGAATTAATACCCATAAACTGAAATCTCACAAAAACGTGGAAAAACGGCAAAATATTGCCTAATTCGATGATATTTTGTTTAAATCACGTAAAGAAAAAGGGGATGATAAACGTCAAAATATTGCTAAATTCGATGATTTTTCGTACGAAACAAAATGCACGAAAACTTGCTTAAAATGCAATATTATGCGAAATTCTGAGATTTGAAGGACAAATCACATATCGTGATACTACATGAAATAGTATCGAAATATTGATAAAAATGAATATATTTACGTAATATCAAACTACATGAAAAACGTGAAAAAAGTCACTATTTAACCATATTTGAGGATTTTAACTTCAAATCATAGAGCGAGGTTTCGTATTATTTCGATCCAAGAAAAGACATATGACAATGTTGTTTCCAATACAAATGATAAATATCAATGTGTTTTCATTAGAATTATCTAAAATGTTCCTGATTTTCCGTTTATAATACCGATGGAAGATGTACACGAAAACCGCTCTATTCCGGCTGAAACGTCGATATATGCAATAAAAAACAGAACTTATCCCCTTTTCAATATCTTACTCAGTATTTTAACGAGAAACAAATAGTTGATTGAAAATGAAGTATTTATGGTTATTATCTAATCAATTATGTGTTTGCATTATTTTTATCGCATATATAATGAATTAATACCCATGAACTGAAATCTCACAAAAACGTGGAAAAACGGCAAAATATTGCCTAATTCGATAATATTTTGTTTAAATCACGTAAAGGAAAAGGGGATGATAAACGTCAAAATATTGCTAAATTCGATGATTTTTCGTACGAAACAAAATGCACGAAAACTTGCTTAAAATGCGAAATTCTGAGATTTGAAGGCCAAATCACATATCGTGATACTACATGAAATAGTATCGAAATATTGATAAAAATGAATATATTTACGTAATATCAAACAACATGAAAAACGTGAAAAAGTCACTATTTAACCATATTTGAGGATTTTAACTTCAAATCATAGAGCGAGGTTTCGTATTATTTCGATCCAAGAAAAGACATATGACAATGTTGTTTCCAATACAAATGATAAAAATCAATGTGTTTTCATTAGAATTATCTAAAATGTTCCTGATTTTCCGTTTATATTACCGATGGAAGATGTACACGAAAACCGCTCTATTCCGGCTGAAACGTCGATATATGCAATAAAAAACAGAACTTATCCCCTTTTCAATATCTTACTCAGTATTTTAACGAGAAACAAACAGTTTATTGAAAATGAAGTATTTAAGGTTATTATCTAATCAATTATGTGTTTGCATTATTTTTATCGTATATATAATGAATTAATACCCATAAACTGAAATCTCACAAAAACGTGGAAAAACGGCAAAATATTGCCTAATTCGATGATATTTTGTTTAAATCACGTAAAGGAAAAGGGGATGATAAACGTCAAAATATTGCTAAATTCGATGATTTTTCGTACGAAACAAAATGCACGAAAACTTGCTTAAAATGCAATATTATGCGAAATTCTGAGATTTGAAGGCCAAATCACATATCGTGATACTACAGGAAATAGTATCGAAATATTGATAAAAATGAATATATTTACGTAATATCAAACTACATGAAAAACGTGAAAAAAGTCACTATTTAACCATATTTGAGGATTTTAACTTCAAATCATAGAGCGAGGTTTCGTATTATTTCGATCCAAGAAAAGACATATGACAATGTTGTTTCCAATACAAATGATAAAAATCAATGTGTTTTCATTAGAATTATCTAAAATGTTCCTGATTTTCCGTTTATATTACCGATGGAAGATGTACACGAAAACCGCTCTATTCCGGCTGAAACGTCGATATATGCAATAAAAAACAGAACTTATCCCCTTTTCAATATCTTACTCAGTATTTTAACGAGAAACAAATAGTTTATTGAAAATGAAGTATTTAAGGTTATTATCTAATCAATTATGTGTTTGCATTATTTTTATCGTATATATAATGAATTAATACCCATAAACTGAAATCTCACAAAAACGTGGAAAAACGGCAAAATATTGCCTAATTCGATGATATTTTGTTTAAATCACGTAAAGGAAAAGGGGATGATAAACGTCAAAATATTGCTAAATTCGATGATTTTTCGTACGAAAC
This sequence comes from Procambarus clarkii, assembly GCF_040958095.1. Lineage (NCBI taxonomy): Eukaryota > Metazoa > Arthropoda > Malacostraca > Decapoda > Cambaridae > Procambarus > Procambarus clarkii. The sequence continues at coordinate 236,300 of NW_027189200.1, forward strand.
AAAATGCACGAAAACTTGCTTAAAATGCAATATTATGCGAAATTCTGAGATTTGAAGGACAAATCACATATCGTGATACTACATGAAATAGTATCGAAATATTGATAAAAATGAATATATTTACGTAATATCAAACTACATGAAAAACGTGAAAAAAGTCACTATTTAACCATATTTGAGGATTTTAACTTCAAATCATAGAGCGAGGTTTCGTATTATTTCGATCCAAGAAAAGACATATGACAATGTTGTTTCCAATACAAATGATAAAAATCAATGTGTTTTCATTAGAATTATCTAAAATGTTCCTGATTTTCCGTTTATATTACCGATGGAAGATGTACACGAAAACCGCTCTATTCCGGCTGAAACGTCGATATATGCAATAAAAAACAGAACTTATCCCCTTTTCAATATCTTACTCAGTATTTTAACGAGAAACAAATAGTTTATTGAAAATGAAGTATTTAAGGTTATTATCTAATCAATTATGTGTTTGCATTATTTTTATCGTATATATAATGAATTAATACCCATAAACTGAAATCTCACAAAAACGTGGAAAAACGGCAAAATATTGCCTAATTCGATGATATTTTGTTTAAATCACGTAAAGAAAAAGGGGATGATAAACGTCAAAATATTGCTAAATTCGATGATTTTTCGTACGAAACAAAATGCACGAAAACTTGCTTAAAATGCAATATTATGCGAAATTCTGAGATTTGAAGGACAAATCACATATCGTGATACTACATGAAATAGTATCGAAATATTGATAAAAATGAATATATTTACGTAATATCAAACTACATGAAAAACGTGAAAAAAGTCACTATTTAACCATATTTGAGGATTTTAACTTCAAATCATAGAGCGAGGTTTCGTATTATTTCGATCCAAGAAAAGACATATAACAATGTTGTTTCCAATACAAATGATAAATATCAATGTGTTTTCATTTGGAATTATCTAAAATGTTCCTGATTTTCCGTTTATAATACCGATGGAAGATGTACACGAAAACCGCTCTATTCCGGCTGAAACGTCGATATATGCAATAAAAAACAGAACTTATCCCCTTTTCAATATCTTACTCAGTATTTTAACGAGAAACAAATAGTTGATTGAAAATGAAGTATTTATGGTTATTATCTAATCAATTATGTGTTTGCATTATTTTTATCGCATATATAATGAATTAATACCCATGAACTGAAATCTCACAAAAACGTGGAAAAACGGCAAAATATTGCCTAATTCGATAATATTTTGTTTAAATCACGTAAAGGAAAAGGGGATGATAAACGTCAAAATATTGCTAAATTCGATGATTTTTCGTACGAAACAAAATGCACGAAAACTTGCTTAAAATGCGATATTCTGAGATTTGAAGGCCAAATCACATATCGTGATACTACATGAAATAGTATCGAAATATTGATAAAAATGAATATATTTACGTAATATCAAACAACATGAAAAACGTGAAAAAGTCACTATTTAACCATATTTGAGGATTTTAACTTCAAATCATAGAGCGAGGTTTCGTATTATTTCGATCCAAGAAAAGACATATGACAATGTTGTTTCCAATACAAATGATAAAAATCAATGTGTTTTCATTAGAATTATCTAAAATGTTCCTGATTTTCCGTTTATATTACCGATGGAAGATGTACACGAAAACCGCTCTATTCCGGCTGAAACGTCGATATATGCAATAAAAAACAGAACTTATCCCCTTTTCAATATCTTACTCAGTATTTTAACGAGAAACAAACAGTTTATTGAAAATGAAGTATTTAAGGTTATTATCTAATCAATTATGTGTTTGCATTATTTTTATCGTATATATAATGAATTAATACCCATAAACTGAAATCTCACAAAAACGTGGAAAAACGGCAAAATATTGCCTAATTCGATGATATTTTGTTTAAATCACGTAAAGGAAAAGGGGATGATAAACGTCAAAATATTGCTAAATTCGATGATTTTTCGTACGAAACAAAATGCACGAAAACTTGCTTAAAATGCAATATTATGCGAAATTCTGAGATTTGAAGGCCAAATCACATATCGTGATACTACAGGAAATAGTATCGAAATATTGGTAAAAATGAATATATTTACGTAATATCAAACTACATGAAAAACGTGAAAAAAGTCACTATTTAACCATATTTGAGGATTTTAACTTCAAATCATAGAGCGAGGTTTCGTATTATTTCGATCCAAGAAAAGACATATGACAATGTTGTTTCCAATACAAATGATAAAAATCAATGTGTTTTCATTAGAATTATCTAAAATGTTCCTGATTTTCCGTTTATATTACCGATGGAAGATGTACACGAAAACCGCTCTATTCCGGCTGAAACGTCGATATATGCAATAAAAAACAGAACTTATCCCCTTTTCAATATCTTACTCAGTATTTTAACGAGAAACAAATAGTTTATTGAAAATGAAGTATTTAAGGTTATTATCTAATCAATTATGTGTTTGCATTATTTTTATCGTATATATAATGAATTAATACCCATAAACTGAAATCTCACAAAAACGTGGAAAAACGGCAAAATATTGCCTAATTCGATGATATTTTGTTTAAATCACGTAAAGAAAAAGGGGATGATAAACGTCAAAATATTGCTAAATTCGATGATTTTTCGTACGAAACAAAATGCACGAAAACTTGCTTAAAATGCAATATTATGCGAAATTCTGAGATTTGAAGGACAAATCACATATCGTGATACTACATGAAATAGTATCGAAATATTGATAAAAATGAATATATTTACGTAATATCAAACTACATGAAAAACGTGAAAAAAGTCACTATTTAACCATATTTGAGGATTTTAACTTCAAATCATAGAGCGAGATTTCGTATTATTTCGATCCAAGAAAAGACATATGACAATGTTGTTTCCAATACAAATGATAAAAATCAATGTGTTTTCATTAGAATTATCTAAAATGTTCCTGATTTTCCGTTTATAATACCGATGGAAGATGTACACGAAAACCGCTCTATTCCGGCTGAAACGTCGATATATGCAATAAAAAACAGAACTTATCCCCTTTTCAATATCTTACTCAGTATTTTAACGAGAAACAAATAGTTGATTGAAAATGAAGTATTTAAGGTTATTATCTATTCAATTATGTGTTTGCATTATTTTTATCGCATATATAATGAATTAATACCCATGAACTGAAATCTCACAAAAACGTGGAAAAACGGCAAAATATTGCCTAATTCGATGATATTTTGTTTAAATATCGATGGAAGATGTACACGAAAACCGCTCTATTCCGGCTGAAACGTCTATATATGCAATAAAAACAGAACTTCTCCCCTTTTCAATATCTTACTCAGTATTTTAACGAGAAACAAATAGTTGATTAAAAATAAAGTATTTAAGGTTATTATCTAATCAATTATGTGTTTGCATTATTTTTATCGTATATATAATGAATTAATACCCATAAACTGAAATCTCACAAAAACGTGGAAAAACGGCAAAATATTGCCTAATTCGATGATATTTTGTTTAAATCACGTAAAGGAAAAGGGGATGATAAACGTCAAAATATTGCTAAATTCGATGATTTTTCGTACGAAACAAAATGCACGAAAACTTGCTTAAAATGCAATATTATGCGAAATTCTGAGATTTGAAGGCCAAATCACATATCGTGATACTACAGGAAATAGTATCGAAATATTGATAAAAATGAATATATTTACGTAATATCAAACTACATGAAAAACGTGAAAAAAGTCACTATTTAACCATATTTGAGGATTTTAACTTCAAATCATAGAGCGAGGTTTCGTATTATTTCGATCCAAGAAAAGACATATGACAATGTTGTTTCCAATACAAATGATAAAAATCAATGTGTTTTCATTAGAATTATCTAAAATGTTCCTGATTTTCCGTTTATATTACCGATGGAAGATGTACACGAAAACCGCTCTATTCCGGCTGAAACGTCGATATATGCAATAAAAAACAGAACTTATCCCCTTTTCAATATCTTACTCAGTATTTTAACGAGAAACAAATAGTTTATTGAAAATGAAGTATTTAAGGTTATTATCTAATCAATTATGTGTTTGCATTATTTTTATCGTATATATAATGAATTAATACCCATAAACTGAAATCTCACAAAAACGTGGAAAAACGGCAAAATATTGCCTAATTCGATGATATTTTGTTTAAATCACGTAAAGGAAAAGGGGATGATAAACGTCAAAATATTGCTAAATTCGATGATTTTTCGTACGAAACAAAATGCACGAAAACTTGCTTAAAATGCAATATTATGCGAAATTCTGAGATTTGAAGGACAAATCACATATCGTGATACTACATGAAATAGTATCGAAATATTGATAAAAATGAATATATTTACGTAATATCAAACTACATGAAAAACGTGAAAAAAGTCACTATTTAACCATATTTGAGGATTTTAACTTCAAATCATAGAGCGAGGTTTCGTATTATTTCGATCCAAGAAAAGACATATGACAATGTTGTTTCCAATACAAATGATAAAAATCAATGTGTTTTCATTAGAATTATCTAAAATGTTCCTGATTTTCCGTTTATATTACCGATGGAAGATGTACACGAAAACCGCTCTATTCCGGCTGAAACGTCGATATATGCAATAAAAAACAGAACTTATCCCCTTTTCAATATCTTACTCAGTATTTTAACGAGAAACAAATAGTTTATTGAAAATGAAGTATTTAAGGTTATTATCTAATCAATTATGTGTTTGCATTATTTTTATCGTATATATAATGAATTAATACCCATAAACTGAAATCTCACAAAAACGTGGAAAAACGGCAAAATATTGCCTAATTCGATGATATTTTGTTTAAATCACGTAAAGAAAAAGGGGATGATAAACGTCAAAATATTGCTAAATTCGATGATTTTTCGTACGAAACAAAATGCACGAAAACTTGCTTAAAATGCAATATTATGCGAAATTCTGAGATTTGAAGGACAAATCACATATCGTGATACTACATGAAATAGTATCGAAATATTGATAAAAATGAATATATTTACGTAATATCAAACTACATGAAAAACGTGAAAAAAGTCACTATTTAACCATATTTGAGGATTTTAACTTCAAATCATAGAGCGAGGTTTCGTATTATTTCGATCCAAGAAAAGACATATGACAATGTTGTTTCCAATACAAATGATAAATATCAATGTGTTTTCATTTGGAATTATCTAAAATGTTCCTGATTTTCCGTTTATAATACCGATGGAAGATGTACACGAAAACCGCTCTATTCCGGCTGAAACGTCGATATATGCAATAAAAAACAGAACTTATCCCCTTTTTAATATCTTACTCAGTATTTTAACGAGAAACAAATAGTTGATTGAAAATGAAGTATTTATGGTTATTATCTAATCAATTATGTGTTTGCATTATTTTTATCGCATATATAATGAATTAATACCCATGAACTGAAATCTCACAAAAACGTGGAAAAACGGCAAAATATTGCCTAATTCGATAATATTTTGTTTAAATCACGTAAAGGAAAAGGGGATGATAAACGTCAAAATATTGCTAAATTCGATGATTTTTCGTACGAAACAAAATGCACGAAAACTTGCTTAAAATGCGATATTCTGAGATTTGAAGGCCAAATCACATATCGTGATACTACATGAAATAGTATCGAAATATTGATAAAAATGAATATATTTACGTAATATCAAACAACATGAAAAACGTGAAAAAGTCACTATTTAACCATATTTGAGGATTTTAACTTCAAATCATAGAGCGAGGTTTCGTATTATTTCGATCCAAGAAAAGACATATGACAATGTTGTTTCCAATACAAATGATAAAAATCAATGTGTTTTCATTAGAATTATCTAAAATGTTCCTGATTTTCCGTTTATATTACCGATGGAAGATGTACACGAAAACCGCTCTATTCCGGCTGAAACGTCGATATATGCAATAAAAAACAGAACTTATCCCCTTTTCAATATCTTACTCAGTATTTTAACGAGAAACAAACAGTTTATTGAAAATGAAGTATTTAAGGTTATTATCTAATCAATTATGTGTTTGCATTATTTTTATCGTATATATAATGAATTAATACCCATAAACTGAAATCTCACAAAAACGTGGAAAAACGGCAAAATATTGCCTAATTCGATGATATTTTGTTTAAATCACGTAAAGGAAAAGGGGATGATAAACGTCAAAATATTGCTAAATTCGATGATTTTTCGTACGAAACAAAATGCACGAAAACTTGCTTAAAATGCAATATTATGCGAAATTCTGAGATTTGAAGGCCAAATCACATATCGTGATACTACAGGAAATAGTATCGAAATATTGGTAAAAATGAATATATTTACGTAATATCAAACTACATGAAAAACGTGAAAAAAGTCACTATTTAACCATATTTGAGGATTTTAACTTCAAATCATAGAGCGAGGTTTCGTATTATTTCGATCCAAGAAAAGACATATGACAATGTTGTTTCCAATACAAATGATAAAAATCAATGTGTTTTCATTAGAATTATCTAAAATGTTCCTGATTTTCCGTTTATATTACCGATGGAAGATGTACACGAAAACCGCTCTATTCCGGCTGAAACGTCGATATATGCAATAAAAAACAGAACTTATCCCCTTTTCAATATCTTACTCAGTATTTTAACGAGAAACAAATAGTTTATTGAAAATGAAGTATTTAAGGTTATTATCTAATCAATTATGTGTTTGCATTATTTTTATCGTATATATAATGAATTAATACCCATAAACTGAAATCTCACAAAAACGTGGAAAAACGGCAAAATATTGCCTAATTCGATGATATTTTGTTTAAATCACGTAAAGGAAAAGGGGATGATAAACGTCAAAATATTGCTAAATTCGATGATTTTTCGTACGAAACAAAATGCACGAAAACTTGCTTAAAATGCAATATTATGCGAAATTCTGAGATTTGAAGGACAAATCACATATCGTGATACTACATGAAATAGTATCGAAATATTGATAAAAATGAATATATTTACGTAATATCAAACTACATGAAAAACGTGAAAAAAGTCACTATTTAACCATATTTGAGGATTTTAACTTCAAATCATAGAGCGAGGTTTCGTATTATTTCGATCCAAGAAAAGACATATGACAATGTTGTTTCCAATACAAATGATAAAAATCAATGTGTTTTCATTAGAATTATCTAAAATGTTCCTGATTTTCCGTTTATATTACCGATGGAAGATGTACACGAAAACCGCTCTATTCCGGCTGAAACGTCGATATATGCAATAAAAAACAGAACTTATCCCCTTTTCAATATCTTACTCAGTATTTTAACGAGAAACAAATAGTTTATTGAAAATGAAGTATTTAAGGTTATTATCTAATCAATTATGTGTTTGCATTATTTTTATCGTATATATAATGAATTAATACCCATAAACTGAAATCTCACAAAAACGTGGAAAAACGGCAAAATATTGCCTAATTCGATGATATTTTGTTTAAATCACGTAAAGAAAAAGGGGATGATAAACGTCAAAATATTGCTAAATTCGATGATTTTTCGTACGAAACAAAATGCACGAAAACTTGCTTAAAATGCAATATTATGCGAAATTCTGAGATTTGAAGGACAAATCACATATCGTGATACTACATGAAATAGTATCGAAATATTGATAAAAATGAATATATTTACGTAATATCAAACTACATGAAAAACGTGAAAAAAGTCACTATTTAACCATATTTGAGGATTTTAACTTCAAATCATAGAGCGAGGTTTCGTATTATTTCGATCCAAGAAAAGACATATGACAATGTTGTTTCCAATACAAATGATAAATATCAATGTGTTTTCATTTGGAATTATCTAAAATGTTCCTGATTTTCCGTTTATAATACCGATGGAAGATGTACACGAAAACCGCTCTATTCCGGCTGAAACGTCGATATATGCAATAAAAAACAGAACTTATCCCCTTTTCAATATCTTACTCAGTATTTTAACGAGAAACAAATAGTTGATTGAAAATGAAGTATTTATGGTTATTATCTAATCAATTATGTGTTTGCATTATTTTTATCGCATATATAATGAATTAATACCCATGAACTGAAATCTCACAAAAACGTGGAAAAACGGCAAAATATTGCCTAATTCGATAATATTTTGTTTAAATCACGTAAAGGAAAAGGGGATGATAAACGTCAAAATATTGCTAAATTCGATGATTTTTCGTACGAAACAAAATGCACGAAAACTTGCTTAAAATGCGATATTCTGAGATTTGAAGGCCAAATCACATATCGTGATACTACATGAAATAGTATCGAAATATTGATAAAAATGAATATATTTACGTAATATCAAACAACATGAAAAACGTGAAAAAGTCACTATTTAACCATATTTGAGGATTTTAACTTCAAATCATAGAGCGAGGTTTCGTATTATTTCGATCCAAGAAAAGACATATGACAATGTTGTTTCCAATACAAATGATAAAAATCAATGTGTTTTCATTAGAATTATCTAAAATGTTCCTGATTTTCCGTTTATATTACCGATGGAAGATGTACACGAAAACCGCTCTATTCCGGCTGAAACGTCGATATATGCAATAAAAAACAGAACTTATCCCCTTTTCAATATCTTACTCAGTATTTTAACGAGAAACAAACAGTTTATTGAAAATGAAGTATTTAAGGTTATTATCTAATCAATTATGTGTTTGCATTATTTTTATCGTATATATAATGAATTAATACCCATAAACTGAAATCTCACAAAAACGTGGAAAAACGGCAAAATATTGCCTAATTCGATGATATTTTGTTTAAATCACGTAAAGGAAAAGGGGATGATAAACGTCAAAATATTGCTAAATTCGATGATTTTTCGTACGAAACAAAATGCACGAAAACTTGCTTAAAATGCAATATTATGCGAAATTCTGAGATTTGAAGGCCAAATCACATATCGTGATACTACAGGAAATAGTATCGAAATATTGGTAAAAATGAATATATTTACGTAATATCAAACTACATGAAAAACGTGAAAAAAGTCACTATTTAACCATATTTGAGGATTTTAACTTCAAATCATAGAGCGAGGTTTCGTATTATTTCGATCCAAGAAAAGACATATGACAATGTTGTTTCCAATACAAATGATAAAAATCAATGTGTTTTCATTAGAATTATCTAAAATGTTCCTGATTTTCCGTTTATATTACCGATGGAAGATGTACACGAAAACCGCTCTATTCCGGCTGAAACGTCGATATATGCAATAAAAAACAGAACTTATCCCCTTTTCAATATCTTACTCAGTATTTTAACGAGAAACAAATAGTTTATTGAAAATGAAGTATTTAAGGTTATTATCTAATCAATTATGTGTTTGCATTATTTTTATCGTATATATAATGAATTAATACCCATAAACTGAAATCTCACAAAAACGTGGAAAAACGGCAAAATATTGCCTAATTCGATGATATTTTGTTTAAATCACGTAAAGAAAAAGGGGATGATAAACGTCAAAATATTGCTAAATTCGATGATTTTTCGTACGAAACAAAATGCACGAAAACTTGCTTAAAATGCAATATTATGCGAAATTCTGAGATTTGAAGGACAAATCACATATCGTGATACTACATGAAATAGTATCGAAATATTGATAAAAATGAATATATTTACGTAATATCAAACTACATGAAAAACGTGAAAAAAGTCACTATTTAACCATATTTGAGGATTTTAACTTCAAATCATAGAGCGAGATTTCGTATTATTTCGATCCAAGAAAAGACATATGACAATGTTGTTTCCAATACAAATGATAAAAATCAATGTGTTTTCATTAGAATTATCTAAAATGTTCCTGATTTTCCGTTTATAATACCGATGGAAGATGTACACGAAAACCGCTCTATTCCGGCTGAAACGTCGATATATGCAATAAAAAACAGAACTTATCCCCTTTTCAATATCTTACTCAGTATTTTAACGAGAAACAAATAGTTGATTGAAAATGAAGTATTTAAGGTTATTATCTATTCAATTATGTGTTTGCATTATTTTTATCGCATATATAATGAATTAATACCCATGAACTGAAATCTCACAAAAACGTGGAAAAACGGCAAAATATTGCCTAATTCGATGATATTTTGTTTAAATATCGATGGAAGATGTACACGAAAACCGCTCTATTCCGGCTGAAACGTCTATATATGCAATAAAAACAGAACTTCTCCCCTTTTCAATATCTTACTCAGTATTTTAACGAGAAACAAATAGTTGATTAAAAATAAAGTTTTTAAGGTTATTATCTAATCAATTATGTGTTTGCATCATTTTTATCGTATATATAATGAATTAATACCCATTAACTGAAATCTCACAAAAACGTGGAAAAACTGCAAAATATTGCCTAATTCGATGATATTTTGTTTAAATCACGTAAAGGAAAAGGGGATGATAAACGTCAAAATATTGCTAAATTCGATGATTTTTCGTACGAAACAAAATGCAAGAAAACTTGCTTAAAATGCAATATTATGCGAAATTCTGAGATTTGAAGGCCAAATCACATATCGTGATACTACATGAAATGGTATCGAAATATTGATAAAAATGAATATATATACGTAATATCAAACTACATGAAAAAGGTGAAAAAAGTCACTATTTAACCATATTTGAGGATTTTAACTTCAAATCATACAGCGAGGTTTCGTATTATTTAGATCCAAGAAAAGACATATGACAATGTTATTTCCAATACAAATGATAAAAATCAATGTGTTTTCATTAGAATTATCTAAAATGTTCCTGATTTTCCGTTTATATTACCGATGGAAGATGTACACGTAAAACCGCTCTAATCCGGCTGAAACGTCGATATATGCAATAAAAACAGAACTTCTTCCCTTTTCAATATCTTACTCAGTATTTTAACGAGAAACAAATAGTTGATTGAAAATGAAGTATTTAAAGTTATTATCTAATCAATTATGTGTATGCATCATTTTTATCGTATATATAATGAATTAATACCCATAGACTGAAAATTCACAAAAACGTGGAAAAACGGCAAAATATTGCATAATTCCTTATTATTTTGTTTAAATCACATAAAGGAAAAGGGGATGATAAACGTCAAAATATTGCTAAATTCGATGATTTTTCGTACGAAACAAAATGCAAGAAAACTTGCTTAAAATGTAATATTATGCGAAATTCTGAGATTTGAAGGCCAAATCACATATCGTAATACTACACGAAATAGTATCGAAATATTGGTAAAAATGAATACATTTACGTAATATCAAACTACATGATTAACGTGAAAAAGTCACTATTTTACTATATTTGAGGATTTAAACTTCAAATCATTCAGCGAGGTTTCGTTTTATTTAGAACCAAGAAAAGACATATGACAATCTTGTTTCCAATACAAATGATAAAAAAATAATGTGTTTTCATTAGAATTAACTAAAATGTTCTTGATTTTCCGTTTATATTACCGATGGAAGATGTACAAGTAAAACCGCTCTAATCCGGCTGAAACGTCGATATATGCAATAAAAACCGAACTTCTCCCCTTTTCAATATCTTACTCAGTATTTTAACGAAAAACAAATAGTTGATTGAAAATGAAGTATTTAAGGTTATTATCTAATCAATTATGTGTTTGCATTATTTTTATCGTATATATAATGAATTAATACCCATAAACTGAAATCTCACAAAAACGTGGAAAAACAGCAAAATTTTGAATAATTCGATGATATTTTGTTTAAATCACGTAAAGGAAAAGGGGATGATAAACGTCAAAATATTGCTAAATTCGATGATTTTTCGTACGAAACAAAATGCACGAAAACTTGCTTAAAATGCAATATTATGCGAAATTCTGAGATTTGAAGGCCAAATCACATATCGTGAAACTACATGAAATAGTTTCGAAATATTGGTAAAAATGAATATATTTGCGTTATACCAAACTACATAATTAACGTGAAAAAGTCACTATTTTACCATATTTGAGGATTTTACCTTCAAATCATAGAGCGAGGTTTCGTATTATTTAGATCCAAGAAAAGACATATGACAATGTTGTTTCCAATGCAAATGATAAAAAAACAATGTGTTTTCATTAGAATTAACTAAAATGTTCTTGATTTTCAGTTTATATTACCGATGGAAGATGTACAAGTAAAACCGCTCTAATCCGGCTGAAACGTCGATATATGCAATAAAAACCGAACTTCTCCCCTTTTCAATATCTTACTCAGTATTTTAACGAGAAACAAATAGATGATTGAAAATGAAGTATTTAAGGTTATTATCTAATCAATTATGTGTTTGCATCATTTTTATCGTATATATAATGAATTAATACCCATAAACTGAAATCTCACAAAAACGTGGAAAAACTGCAAAATATTGCCTAATTCGATGATATTTTGTTTAAATCACGTAAAGGAAAAGGGGATGATAAACGTCAAAATATTGCTAAATTCGATGATTTTTCGTACGAAACAAAATGCAAGAAAACTTGCTTAAAATGCAATATTATGCGAAATTCTGAGATTTGAAGGCCAAATCACATATCGTGATACTACATGAAATGGTATCGAAATATTGATAAAAATGAATATATATACGTAATATCAAACTACATGAAAAAGGTGAAAAAAGTCACTATTTAACCATATTTGAGGATTTTAACTTCAAATCATACAGCGAGGTTTCGTATTATTTAGATCCAAGAAAAGATATATGACAATGTTATTTCCAATACAAATTATAAAAATCAATGTGTTTTCATTAGAATTATCTAAAATGTTCCTGATTTTCCGTTTATATTACCGATGGAAGATGTACACGTAAAACCGCTCTAATCCGGCTGAAACGTCGATATATGCAATAAAAACAGAACTTCTTCCCTTTTCAATATCTTACTCAGTATTTTAACGAGAAACAAATAGTTGATTGAAAATGAAGTATTTAAAGTTATTATCTAATCAATTATGTGTATGCATCATTTTTATCGTATATATAATGAATTAATACCCATAGACTGAAAATTCACAAAAACGTGGAAAAACGGCAAAATATTGCATAATTCCTTATTATTTTGTTTAAATCACATAAAGGAAAAGGGGATGATAAACGTCAAAATATTGCTAAATTCGATGATTTTTCGTACGAAACAAAATGCAAGAAAACTTGCTTAAAATGTAATATTATGCGAAATTCTGAGATTTGAAGGCCAAATCACATATCGTAATACTACACGAAATAGTATCGAAATATTGGTAAAAATGATAACATTTACGTAATATCAAACTACATGATTAACGTGAAAAAGTCACTATTTTACTATATATGAGGATTTAAACTTCAAATCATTCAGCGAGGTTTCGTTTTATTTAGAACCAAGAAAAGACATATGACAATCTTGTTTCCAATACAAATGATAAAAAAACAATGTGTTTTCATTAGAATTAACTAAAATGTTCTTGATTTTCCGTTTATATTACCGATGGAAGATGTACAAGTAAAACCGCTCTAATCCGGCTGAAACGTCGATATATGCAATAAAAACCGAACTTCTCCCCTTTTCAATATCTTACTCAGTATTTTAACGAAAAACAAATAGTTGATTGAAAATGAAGTATTTAAGGTTATTATCTAATCAATTATGTGTTTGCATTATTTTTATCGTATATATAATGAATTAATACCCATAAACTGAAATCTCACAAAAACGTGGAAAAACGGCAAAATTTTGAATAATTCGATGATATTTTGTTTAAATCACGTAAAGGAAAAGGGGATGATAAACGTCAAAATATTGCTAAATTCGATGATTTTTCGTACGAAACAAAATGCACGAAAACTTGCTTAAAATGCAATATTATGCGAAATTCTAAGATTTGAAGGCCAAATCACATATCGTGAAACTACATGAAATAGTTTCGAAATATTGGTAAAAATGAATATATTTGCGTTATACCAAACTACATAATTAACGTGAAAAAGTCACTATTTTACCATATTTGAGGATTTTACCTTCAAATCATAGAGCGAGGTTTCGTATTATTTAGATCCAAGAAAAGACATACGACAATGTTGTTTCCAATACAAATGATAAAAAAACAATGTGTTTTCATTAGAATTAACTAAAATGTTCTTGATTTTCCGTTTATATTACCGATGGAAGATGTACAAGTAAAACCGCTCTAATCCGGCTGAAACGTCGATATATGCAATAAAAACCGAACTTCTCCCCTTTTCAATATCTTACTCAGTATTTTAACGAGAAACAAATAGATGATTGAAAATGAAGTATTTAAGGTTATTATCTAATCAATTATGTGTTTGCATCATTTTTATCGTATATATAATGAATTAATACACATAGACTGAAAATTCACAAAAACGTGGAAAAACGACAAAATATTGCATAATTCGATGATATTTTGTTTAAATCACATAAAGGAAAAGGGGATGATAAACGTCACAATATTGCTAAATTCGATGATTTTTCGTACGAAACAAAATGCAAGAAAACTTGCTTAAAATGTAATATTATGCGAAATTCTGAGATTTGAAGGCCAAATCACATATCGTAATACTACACGAAATAGTATCGAAATATTGGTAAAAATGATAACATTTACGTAATATCAAACTACATGATTAACGTGAAAAAGTCACTATTTTACTATATATGAGGATTTAAACTTCAAATCATTCAGCGAGGTTTCGTTTTATTTAGAACCAAGAAAAGACATATGACAATCTTGTTTCCAATACAAATGATAAAAAAACAATGTGTTTTCATTAGAATTAACTAAAATGTTCTTGATTTTCCGTTTATATTATTGATGGAAGATGTACAAGTAAAACCGCTCTAATCCGGCTGAAACGTCGATATATGCAATAAAAACCGAACTTCTCCCCTTTTCAATATCTTACTCAGTATTTTAACGAAAAACAAATAGTTGATTGAAAATGAAGTATTTAAGGTTATTATCTAATCAATTATGTATTTGCATTATTTTTATCGTATATATAATGAATTAATACCCATAAACTGAAATCTCACAAAAACGTGGAAAAACGGCAAAATTTTGAATAATTCGATGATATTTTGTTTAAATCACGTAAAGGAAAAGGGGATGATAAACGTCAAAATATTGCTAAATTCGATGATTTTTCGTACGAAACAAAATGCACGAAAACTTGCTTAAAATGCAATATTATGCGAAATTCTAAGATTTGAAGGCCAAATCACATATCGTGAATCTACATGAAATAGTTTCGAAATATTGGTAAAAATGAATATATTTGCGTTATACCAAACTACATAATTAACGTGAAAAAGTCACTATTTTACCATATTTGAGGATTTTACCTTCAAATCATAGAGCGAGGTTTCGTATTATTTAGATCCAAGAAAAGACATATGACAATGTTGTTTCCAATACAAATGATAAAAAAACAATGTGTTTTCATTAGAATTAACTAAAATGTTCTTGATTTTCAGTTTATATTACCGATGGAAGATGTACAAGTAAAACCGCTCTAATCCGGCTGAAACGTCGATATATGCAATAAAAACCGAACTTCTCCCCTTTTCAATATCTTACTCAGTATTTTAACGAGAAACAAATAGATGATTGAAAATGAAGTATTTAAGGTTATTATCTAATCAATTATGTGTTTGCATCATTTTTATCGTATATATAATGAATTAATACCCATAAACTGAAATCTCACAAAAACGTGGAAAAACTGCAAAATATTGCCTAATTCGATGATATTTTGTTTAAATCACGTAAAGGAAAAGGGGATGATAAACGTCAAAATATTGCTAAATTCGATGATTTTTCGTACGAAACAAAATGCAAGAAAACTTGCTTAAAATGCAATATTATGCGAAATTCTGAGATTTGAAGGCCAAATCACATATCGTGATACTACATGAAATGGTATCGAAATATTGATAAAAATGAATATATATACGTAATATCAAACTTCATGAAAAAGGTGAAAAAAGTCACTATTTAACCATATTTGAGGATTTTAACTTCAAATCATACAGCGAGGTTTCGTATTATTTTGATCAAAGAAAAGACATATGACAATGTTATTTCCAATACAAATGATAAAAATCAATGTGTTTTCATTAGAATTATCTAAAATGTTCCTGATTTTCCGTTTATATTACCGATGGAAGATGTACACGTAAAACCGCTCTAATCCGGCTGAAACGTCGATATATGCAATAAAAACAGAACTTCTTCCCTTTTCAATATCTTACTCAGTATTTTAACGAGAAACAAATAGTTGATTGAAAATGAAGTATTTAAAGTTATTATCTAATCAATTATGTGTATGCATCATTTTTATCGTATATATAATGAATTAATACCCATAGACTGAAAATTCACAAAAACGTGGAAAAACGGCAAAATATTGCATAATTCCTTATTATTTTGTTTAAATCACATAAAGGAAAAGGGGATGATAAACGTCAAAATATTGCTAAATTCGATGATTTTTCGTACGAAACAAAATGCAAGAAAACTTGCTTAAAATGTAATATTATGCGAAATTCTGAGATTTGAAGGCCAAATCACATATCGTAATACTACACGAAATAGTATCGAAATATTGGTAAAAATGATAACATTTACGTAATATCAAACTACATGATTAACGTGAAAAAGTCACTATTTTACTATATATGAGGATTTAAACTTCAAATCATTCAGCGAGGTTTCGTTTTATTTAGAACCAAGAAAAGACATATGACAATCTTGTTTCCAATACAAATGATAAAAAAACAATGTGTTTTCATTAGAATTAACTAAAATGTTCTTGATTTTCCGTTTATATTACCGATGGAAGATGTACAAGTAAAACCGCTCTAATCCGGCTGAAACGTCGATATATGCAATAAAAACCGAACTTCTCCCCTTTTCAATATCTTACTCAGTATTTTAACGAAAAACAAATAGTTGATTGAAAATGAAGTATTTAAGGTTATTATCTAATCAATTATGTGTTTGCATTATTTTTATCGTATATATAATGAATTAATACCCATAAACTGAAATCTCACAAAAACGTGGAAAAACGGCAAAATTTTGAATAATTCGATGATATTTTGTTTAAATCACGTAAAGGAAAAGGGGATGATAAACGTCAAAATATTGCTAAATTCGATGATTTTTCGTACGAAACAAAATGCACGAAAACTTGCTTAAAATGCAATATTATGCGAAATTCTAAGATTTGAAGGCCAAATCACATATCGTGAATCTACATGAAATAGTTTCGAAATATTGGTAAAAATGAATATATTTGCGTTATACCAAACTACATAATTAACGTGAAAAAGTCACTATTTTACCATATTTGAGGATTTTACCTTCAAATCATAGAGCGAGGTTTCGTATTATTTAGATCCAAGAAAAGACATATGACAATGTTGTTTCCAATACAAATGATAAAAAAACAATGTGTTTTCATTAGAATTAACTAAAATGTTCTTGATTTTCCGTTTATATTACCGATGGAAGATGTACAAGTAAAACCGCTCTAATCCGGCTGAAACGTCGATATATGCAATAAAAACCGAACTTCTCCCCTTTTCAATATCTTACTCAGTATTTTAACGAGAAACAAATAGATGATTGAAAATGAAGTATTTAAGGTTATTATCTAATCAATTATGTGTTTGCATCATTTTTATCGTATATATAATGAATTAATACACATAGACTGAAAATTCACAAAAACGAGGAAAAACGGCAAAATATTGCATAATTCGATGATATTTTGTTTAAATCACATAAAGGAAAAGGGGATGATAAACGTCAAAATATTGCTAAATTCGATGATTTTTCGTACGAAACAAAATGCAAGAAAACTTGCTTAAAATGTAATATTATGCGAAATTCTGAGATTTGAAGGCCAAATCACATATCGTGATACTACATGAAATAGTATCGAATTATTGATAAAAATGAATATATTTACGTAATATCAAACTACATGTAAAAGGTGAAAAAAGTCACTATTTAACCATATTTGAGGATTTTAACTTCAAATCATACAGCGAGGTTTCGTATTATTTAGATCCAAGAAAAGACATATGACAATGTTATTTCCAATACAAATGATAAAAATCAATGTGTTTTCATTAGAATTAACTAAAATGTTCCTGATTTTCTGTTTATATTATCGATGAAAGATGTACACGAAAACCGCTCTATTCCGGCTGAAACGTCTATATATGCAATAAAAACAGAACTTCTCCCCTTTTCAATATCTTACTCAGTATTTTAACGAGAAACAAATAGTTGATTGAAAATAAAGTTTTTAAGGTTATTATCTAATCAATTATGTGTTTGCATCATTTTTATCGTATATATAATGAATTAATACCCATAAACTGAAATCTCACAAAAACGTGGAAAAACTGCAAAATATTGCCTAATTCGATGATATTTTGTTTAAATCACGTAAAGGAAAAGGGGATGATAAACGTCAAAATATTGCTAAATTCGATGATTTTTCGTACGAAACAAAATGCAAGAAAACTTGCTTAAAATGTAATATTATGCGAAATTCTGAGATTTGAAGGCCAAATCACATATCGTAATACTACACGAAATAGTATCGAAATATTGGTAAAAATGAATACATTTACGTAATATCAAACTACATTATTAACGTGAAAAAGTCACTATTTTACTATATTTGAGGATTTTAACTTCAAATCATTCAGCGAGGTTTCGTTTTATTTAGAACCAAGAAAAGACATATGACAATGTTGTTTCCAATACAAATGATAAAAAAACAATGTGTTTTCATTAGAATTAACTAAAATGTTCTTGATTTTCCGTTTATATTACCGATGGAAGATGTACAAGTAAAACCGCTCTAATCCGGCTGAAACGTCGATATATGCAATAAAAACCGAACTTCTCCCCTTTTCAATATCTTACTCAGTATTTTAACGAAAAACAAATAGTTGATTGAAAATGAAGTATTTAAGGTTATTATCTAATCAATTATGTGTTTGCATTATTTTTATCGTATATATAATGAATTAATACCCATAAACTGAAATCTCACAAAAACGTGGAAAAACGGCAAAATTTTGAATAATTCGATGATATTTTGTTTAAATCACGTAAAGGAAAAGGGGATGATAAACGTCAAAATATTGCTAAATTCGATGATTTTTCGTACGAAACAAAATGCACGAAAACTTGCTTAAAATGCAATATTATGCGAAATTCTGAGATTTGAAGGCCAAATCACATATCGTGAAACTACATGAAATAGTTTCGAAATATTGGTAAAAATGAATATATTTGCGTTATACCAAACTACATAATTAACGTGAAAAAGTCACTATTTTACCATATTTGAGGATTTTACCTTCAAATCATAGAGCGAGGTTTCGTATTATTTAGATCCAAGAAAAGACATATGACAATGTTGTTTCCAATGCAAATGATAAAAAAACAATGTGTTTTCATTAGAATTAACTAAAATGTTCTTGATTTTCAGTTTATATTACCGATGGAAGATGTACAAGTAAAACCGCTCTAATCCGGCTGAAACGTCGATATATGCAATAAAAACCGAACTTCTCCCCTTTTCAATATCTTACTCAGTATTTTAACGAGAAACAAATAGATGATTGAAAATGAAGTATTTAAGGTTATTATCTAATCAATTATGTGTTTGCATCATTTTTATCGTATATATAATGAATTAATACCCATAAACTGAAATCTCACAAAAACGTGGAAAAACTGCAAAATATTGCCTAATTCGATGATATTTTGTTTAAATCACGTAAAGGAAAAGGGGATGATAAACGTCAAAATATTGCTAAATTCGATGATTTTTCGTACGAAACAAAATGCAAGAAAACTTGCTTAAAATGCAATATTATGCGAAATTCTGAGATTTGAAGGCCAAATCACATATCGTGATACTACATGAAATGGTATCGAAATATTGATAAAAATGAATATATATACGTAATATCAAACTACATGAAAAAGGTGAAAAAAGTCACTATTTAACCATATTTGAGGATTTTAACTTCAAATCATACAGCGAGGTTTCGTATTATTTAGATCCAAGAAAAGACATATGACAGTGTTATTTCCAATACAAATGATAAAAATCAATGTGTTTTCATTAGAATTATCTAAAATGTTCCTGATTTTCCGTTTATATTACCGATGGAAGATGTACACGTAAAACCGCTCTAATCCGGCTGAAACGTCGATATATGCAATAAAAACAGAACTTCTTCCCTTTTCAATATCTTACTCAGTATTTTAACGAGAAACAAATAGTTGATTGAAAATGAAGTATTTAAAGTTATTATCTAATCAATTATGTGTATGCATCATTTTTATCGTATATATAATGAATTAATACCCATAGACTGAAAATTCACAAAAACGTGGAAAAACGGCAAAATATTGCATAATTCCTTATTATTTTGTTTAAATCACATAAAGGAAAAGGGGATGATAAACGTCAAAATATTGCTAAATTCGATGATTTTTCGTACGAAACAAAATGCAAGAAAACTTGCTTAAAATGTAATATTATGCGAAATTCTGAGATTTGAAGGCCAAATCACATATCGTAATACTACACGAAATAGTATCGAAATATTGGTAAAAATGATAACATTTACGTAATATCAAACTACATGATTAACGTGAAAAAGTCACTATTTTACTATATATGAGGATTTAAACTTCAAATCATTCAGCGAGGTTTCGTTTTATTTAGAACCAAGAAAAGACATATGACAATCTTGTTTCCAATACAAATGATAAAAAAACAATGTGTTTTCATTAGAATTAACTAAAATGTTCTTGATTTTCCGTTTATATTACCGATGGAAGATGTACAAGTAAAACCGCTCTAATCCGGCTGAAACGTCGATATATGCAATAAAAACCGAACTTCTCCCCTTTTCAATATCTTACTCAGTATTTTAACGAAAAACAAATAGTTGATTGAAAATGAAGTATTTAAGGTTATTATCTAATCAATTATGTGTTTGCATTATTTTTATCGTTTATATAATGAATTAATACCCATAAACTGAAATCTCACAAAAACGTGGAAAAACGGCAAAATTTTGAATAATTCGATGATATTTTGTTTAAATCACGTAAAGGAAAAGGGGATGATAAACGTCAAAATATTGCTAAATTCGATGATTTTTCGTACGAAACAAAATGCACGAAAACTTGCTTAAAATGCAATATTATGCGAAATTCTAAGATTTGAAGGCCAAATCACATATCGTGAATCTACATGAAATAGTTTCGAAATATTGGTAAAAATGAATATATTTGCGTTATACCAAACTACATAATTAACGTGAAAAAGTCACTATTTTACCATATTTGAGGATTTTACCTTCAAATCATAGAGCGAGGTTTCGTATTATTTAGATCCAAGAAAAGACATATGACAATGTTGTTTCCAATACAAATGATAAAAAAACAATGTGTTTTCATTAGAATTAACTAAAATGTTCTTGATTTTCCGTTTATATTACCGATGGAAGATGTACAAGTAAAACCGCTCTAATCCGGCTGAAACGTCGATATATGCAATAAAAACCGAACTTCTCCCCTTTTCAATATCTTACTCAGTATTTTAACGAGAAACAAATAGATGATTGAAAATGAAGTATTTAAGGTTATTATCTAATCAATTATGTGTTTGCATCATTTTTATCGTATATATAATGAATTAATACACATAGACTGAAAATTCACAAAAACGAGGAAAAACGGCAAAATATTGCATAATTCGATGATATTTTGTTTAAATCACATAAAGGAAAAGGGGATGATAAACGTCAAAATATTGCTAAATTCGATGATTTTTCGTACGAAACAAAATGCAAGAAAACTTGCTTAAAATGTAATATTATGCGAAATTCTGAGATTTGAAGGCCAAATCACATATCGTGATACTACATGAAATAGTATCGAATTATTGATAAAAATGAATATATTTACGTAATATCAAACTACATGTAAAAGGTGAAAAAAGTCACTATTTAACCATATTTGAGGATTTTAACTTCAAATCATACAGCGAGGTTTCGTATTATTTAGATCCAAGAAAAGACATATGACAATGTTATTTCCAATACAAATGATAAAAATCAATGTGTTTTCATTAGAATTAACTAAAATGTTCCTGATTTTCTGTTTATATTATCGATGGAAGATGTACACGAAAACCGCTCTATTCCGGCTGAAACGTCTATATATGCAATAAAAACAGAACTTCTCCCCTTTTCAATATCTTACTCAGTATTTTAACGAGAAACAAATAGTTGATTGAAAATAAAGTTTTTAAGGTTATTATCTAATCAATTATGTGTTTGCATCATTTTTATCGTATATATAATGAATTAATACCCATAAACTGAAATCTCACAAAAACGTGGAAAAACTGCAAAATATTGCCTAATTCGATGATATTTTGTTTAAATCACGTAAAGGAAAAGGGGATGATAAACGTCAAAATATTGCTAAATTCGATGATTTTTCGTACGAAACAAAATGCAAGAAAACTTGCTTAAAATGTAATATTATGCGAAATTCTGAGATTTGAAGGCCAAATCACATATCGTAATACTACACGAAATAGTATCGAAATATTGGTAAAAATGAATACATTTACGTAATATCAAACTACATTATTAACGTGAAAAAGTCACTATTTTACTATATTTGAGGATTTTAACTTCAAATCATTCAGCGAGGTTTCGTTTTATTTAGAACCAAGAAAAGACATATGACAATGTTGTTTCCAATACAAATGATAAAAAAACAATGTGTTTTCATTAGAATTAACTAAAATGTTCTTGATTTTCCGTTTATATTACCGATGGAAGATGTACAAGTAAAACCGCTCTAATCCGGCTGAAACGTCGATATATGCAATAAAAACCGAACTTCTCCCCTTTTCAATATCTTACTCAGTATTTTAACGAAAAACAAATAGTTGATTGAAAATGAAGTATTTAAGGTTATTATCTAATCAATTATGTGTTTGCATTATTTTTATCGTATATATAATGAATTAATACCCATAAACTGAAATCTCACAAAAACGTGGAAAAACGGCAAAATTTTGAATAATTCGATGATATTTTGTTTAAATCACGTAAAGGAATAGGGGATGATAAACGTCAAAATATTGCTAAATTCGATGATTTTTCGTACGAAACAAAATGCACGAAAACTTGCTTAAAATGCAATATTATGCGAAATTCTGAGATTTGAAGGCCAAATCACATATCGTGAAACTACATGAAATAGTTTCGAAATATTGGTAAAAATGAATATATTTGCGTTATACCAAACTACATAATTAACGTGAAAAAGTCACTATTTTACCATATTTGAGGATTTTACCTTCAAATCATAGAGCGAGGTTTCGTATTATTTAGATCCAAGAAAACACATATGACAATGTTGTTTCCAATGCAAATGATAAAAAAACAATGTGTTTTCATTAGAATTAACTAAAATGTTCTTGATTTTCAGTTTATATTACCGATGGAAGATGTACAAGTAAAACCGCTCTAATCCGGCTGAAACGTCGATATATGCAATAAAAACCGAACTTCTCCCCTTTTCAATATCTTACTCAGTATTTTAACGAGAAACAAATAGATGATTGAAAATGAAGTATTTAAGGTTATTATCTAATCAATTATGTGTTTGCATCATTTTTATCGTATATATAATGAATTAATACCCATAAACTGAAATCTCACAAAAACGTGGAAAAACTGCAAAATATTGCCTAATTCGATGATATTTTGTTTAAATCACGTAAAGGAAAAGGGGATGATAAACGTCAAAATATTGCTAAATTCGATGATTTTTCGTACGAAACAAAATGCAAGAAAACTTGCTTAAAATGCAATATTATGCGAAATTCTGAGATTTGAAGGCCAAATCACATATCGTGATACTACATGAAATGGTATCGAAATATTGATAAAAATGAATATATATACGTAATATCAAACTACATGAAAAAGGTGAAAAAAGTCACTATTTAACCATATTTGAGGATTTTAACTTCAAATCATACAGCGAGGTTTCGTATTATTTAGATCCAAGAAAAGACATATGACAATGTTATTTCCAATACAAATGATAAAAATCAATGTGTTTTCATTAGAATTATCTAAAATGTTCCTGATTTTCCGTTTATATTACCGATGGAAGATGTACACGTAAAACCGCTCTAATCCGGCTGAAACGTCGATATATGCAATAAAAACAGAACTTCTTCCCTTTTCAATATCTTACTCAGTATTTTAACGAGAAACAAATAGTTGATTGAAAATGAAGTATTTAAAGTTATTATCTAATCAATTATGTGTATGCATCATTTTTATCGTATATATAATGAATTAATACCCATAGACTGAAAATTCACAAAAACGTGGAAAAACGGCAAAATATTGCATAATTCCTTATTATTTTGTTTAAATCACATAAAGGAAAAGGGGATGATAAACGTCAAAATATTGCTAAATTCGATGATTTTTCGTACGAAACAAAATGCAAGAAAACTTGCTTAAAATGTAATATTATGCGAAATTCTGAGATTTGAAGGCCAAATCACATATCGTAATACTACACGAAATAGTATCGAAATATTGGTAAAAATGATAACATTTACGTAATATCAAACTACATGATTAACGTGAAAAAGTCACTATTTTACTATATATGAGGATTTAAACTTCAAATCATTCAGCGAGGTTTCGTTTTATTTAGAACCAAGAAAAGACATATGACAATCTTGTTTCCAATACAAATGATAAAAAAACAATGTGTTTTCATTAGAATTAACTAAAATGTTCTTGATTTTCCGTTTATATTACCGATGGAAGATGTACAAGTAAAACCGCTCTAATCCGGCTGAAACGTCGATATATGCAATAAAAACCGAACTTCTCCCCTTTTCAATATCTTACTCAGTATTTTAACGAAAAACAAATAGTTGATTGAAAATGAAGTATTTAAGGTTATTATCTAATCAATTATGTGTTTGCATTATTTTTATCGTATATATAATGAATTAATACCCATAAACTGAAATCTCACAAAAACGTGGAAAAACGGCAAAATTTTGAATAATTCGATGATATTTTGTTTAAATCACGT
This sequence comes from Procambarus clarkii, assembly GCF_040958095.1. Taxonomy (NCBI): domain Eukaryota; kingdom Metazoa; phylum Arthropoda; class Malacostraca; order Decapoda; family Cambaridae; genus Procambarus; species Procambarus clarkii. The sequence continues at coordinate 261,702 of NW_027189200.1, forward strand.
AAAGGAAAAGGGGATGATAAACGTCAAAATATTGCTAAATTCGATGATTTTTCGTACGAAACAAAATGCACGAAAACTTGCTTAAAATGCAATATTATGCGAAATTCTAAGATTTGAAGGCCAAATCACATATCGTGAATCTACATGAAATAGTTTCGAAATATTGGTAAAAATGAATATATTTGCGTTATACCAAACTACATAATTAACGTGAAAAAGTCACTATTTTACCATATTTGAGGATTTTACCTTCAAATCATAGAGCGAGGTTTCGTATTATTTAGATCCAAGAAAAGACATATGACAATGTTGTTTCCAATACAAATGATGAAAAAACAATGTGTTTTCATTAGAATTAACTAAAATGTTCTTGATTTTCCGTTTATATTACCGATGGAAGATGTACAAGTAAAACCGCTCTAATCCGGCTGAAACGTCGATATATGCAATAAAAACCGAACTTCTCCCCTTTTCAATATCTTACTCAGTATTTTAACGAGAAACAAATAGATGATTGAAAATGAAGTATTTAAGGTTATTATCTAATCAATTATGTGTTTGCATCATTTTTATCGTATATATAATGAATTAATACACATAGACTGAAAATTCACAAAAACGAGGAAAAACGGCAAAATATTGCATAATTCGATGATATTTTGTTTAAATCACATAAAGGAAAAGGGGATGATAAACGTCAAAATATTGCTAAATTCGATGATTTTTCGTACGAAACAAAATGCAAGAAAACTTGCTTAAAATGTAATATTATGCGAAATTCTGAGATTTGAAGGCCAAATCACATATCGTGATACTACATGAAATAGTATCGAATTATTGATAAAAATGAATATATTTACGTAATATCAAACTACATGTAAAAGGTGAAAAAAGTCACTATTTAACCATATTTGAGGATTTTAACTTCAAATCATACAGCGAGGTTTCGTATTATTTAGATCCAAGAAAAGACATATGACAATGTTATTTCCAATACAAATGATAAAAATCAATGTGTTTTCATTAGAATTAACTAAAATGTTCCTGATTTTCTGTTTATATTATCGATGGAAGATGTACACGAAAACCGCTCTATTCCGGCTGAAACGTCTATATATGCAATAAAAACAGAACTTCTCCCCTTTTCAATATCTTACTCAGTATTTTAACGAGAAACAAATAGTTGATTGAAAATAAAGTTTTTAAGGTTATTATCTAATCAATTATGTGTTTGCATCATTTTTATCGTATATATAATGAATTAATACCCATAAACTGAAATCTCACAAAAACGTGGAAAAACTGCAAAATATTGCCTAATTCGATGATATTTTGTTTAAATCACGTAAAGGAAAAGGGGATGATAAACGTCAAAATATTGCTAAATTCGATGATTTTTCGTACGAAACAAAATGCAAGAAAACTTGCTTAAAATGTAATATTATGCGAAATTCTGAGATTTGAAGGCCAAATCACATATCGTAATACTACACGAAATAGTATCGAAATATTGGTAAAAATGAATACATTTACGTAATATCAAACTACATTATTAACGTGAAAAAGTCACTATTTTACTATATTTGAGGATTTTAACTTCAAATCATTCAGCGAGGTTTCGTTTTATTTAGAACCAAGAAAAGACATATGACAATGTTGTTTCCAATACAAATGATAAAAAAACAATGTGTTTTCATTAGAATTAACTAAAATGTTCTTGATTTTCCGTTTATATTACCGATGGAAGATGTACAAGTAAAACCGCTCTAATCCGGCTGAAACGTCGATATATGCAATAAAAACCGAACTTCTCCCCTTTTCAATATCTTACTCAGTATTTTAACGAAAAACAAATAGTTGATTGAAAATGAAGTATTTAAGGTTATTATCTAATCAATTATGTGTTTGCATTATTTTTATCGTATATATAATGAATTAATACCCATAAACTGAAATCTCACAAAAACGTGGAAAAACGGCAAAATTTTGAATAATTCGATGATATTTTGTTTAAATCACGTAAAGGAAAAGGGGATGATAAACGTCAAAATATTGCTAAATTCGATGATTTTTCGTACGAAACAAAATGCACGAAAACTTGCTTAAAATGCAATATTATGCGAAATTCTGAGATTTGAAGGCCAAATCATATATCGTGAAACTACATGAAATAGTTTCGAAATATTGGTAAAAATGAATATATTTGCGTTATACCAAACTACATAATTAACGTGAAAAAGTCACTATTTTACCATATTTGAGGATTTTACCTTCAAATCATAGAGCGAGGTTTCGTATTATTTAGATCCAAGAAAACACATATGACAATGTTGTTTCCAATGCAAATGATAAAAAAACAATGTGTTTTCATTAGAATTAACTAAAATGTTCTTGATTTTCAGTTTATATTACCGATGGAAGATGTACAAGTAAAACCGCTCTAATCCGGCTGAAACGTCGATATATGCAATAAAAACCGAACTTCTCCCCTTTTCAATATCTTACTCAGTATTTTAACGAGAAACAAATAGATGATTGAAAATGAAGTATTTAAGGTTATTATCTAATCAATTATGTGTTTGCATCATTTTTATCGTATATATAATGAATTAATACCCATAAACTGAAATCTCACAAAAACGTGGAAAAACTGCAAAATATTGCCTAATTCGATGATATTTTGTTTAAATCACGTAAAGGAAAAGGGGATGATAAACGTCAAAATATTGCTAAATTCGATGATTTTTCGTACGAAACAAAATGCAAGAAAACTTGCTTAAAATGCAATATTATGCGAAATTCTGAGATTTGAAGGCCAAATCACATATCGTGATACTACATGAAATGGTATCGATATATTGATAAAAATGAATATATATACGTAATATCAAACTACATGAAAAAGGTGAAAAAAGTCACTATTTAACCATATTTGAGGATTTTAACTTCAAATCATACAGCGAGGTTTCGTATTATTTAGATCCAAGAAAAGACATATGACAATGTTATTTCCAATACAAATGATAAAAATCAATGTGTTTTCATTAGAATTATCTAAAATGTTCCTGATTTTCCGTTTATATTACCGATGGAAGATGTACACGTAAAACCGCTCTAATCCGGCTGAAACGTCGATATATGCAATAAAAACAGAACTTCTTCCCTTTTCAATATCTTACTCAGTATTTTAACGAGAAACAAATAGTTGATTGAAAATGAAGTATTTAAAGTTATTATCTAATCAATTATGTGTATGCATCATTTTTATCGTATATATAATGAATTAATACCCATAGACTGAAAATTCACAAAAACGTGGAAAAACGGCAAAATATTGCATAATTCCTTATTATTTTGTTTAAATCACATAAAGGAAAAGGGGATGATAAACGTCAAAATATTGCTAAATTCGATGATTTTTCGTACGAAACAAAATGCAAGAAAACTTGCTTAAAATGTAATATTATGCGAAATTCTGAGATTTGATGGCCAAATCACATATCGTAATACTACACGAAATAGTATCGAAATATTGGTAAAAATGAATACATTTACGTAATATCAAACTACATGATTAACGTGAAAAAGTCACTATTTTACTATATATGAGGATTTAAACTTCAAATCATTCAGCGAGGTTTCGTTTTATTTAGAACCAAGAAAAGACATATGACAATCTTGTTTCCAATACAAATGATAAAAAAACAATGTGTTTTCATTAGAATTAACTAAAATGTTCTTGATTTTCCGTTTATATTACCGATGGAAGATGTACAAGTAAAACCGCTCTAATCCGGCTGAAACGTCGATATATGCAATAAAAACCGAACTTCTCCCCTTTTCAATATCTTACTCAGTATTTTAACGAAAAACAAATAGTTGATTGAAAATGAAGTATTTAAGGTTATTATCTAATCAATTATGTGTTTGCATTATTTTTATCGTATATATAATGAATTAATACCCATAAACTGAAATCTCACAAAAACGTGGAAAAACGGCAAAATTTTGAATAATTCGATGATATTTTGTTTAAATCACGTAAAGGAAAAGGGGATGATAAACGTCAAAATATTGCTAAATTCGATGATTTTTCGTACGAAACAAAATGCACGAAAACTTGCTTAAAATGCAATATTATGCGAAATTCTAAGATTTGAAGGCCAAATCACATATCGTGAATCTACATGAAATAGTTTCGAAATATTGGTAAAAATGAATATATTTGCGTTATACCAAACTACATAATTAACGTGAAAAAGTCACTATTTTACCATATTTGAGGATTTTACCTTCAAATCATAGAGCGAGGTTTCGTATTATTTAGATCCAAGAAAAGACATATGACAATGTTGTTTCCAATACAAATGATAAAAAAACAATGTGTTTTCATTAGAATTAACTAAAATGTTCTTGATTTTCCGTTTATATTACCGATGGAAGATGTACAAGTAAAACCGCTCTAATCCGGCTGAAACGTCGATATATGCAATAAAAACCGAACTTCTCCCCTTTTCAATATCTTACTCAGTATTTTAACGAGAAACAAATAGATGATTGAAAATGAAGTATTTAAGGTTATTATCTAATCAATTATGTGTTTGCATCATTTTTATCGTATATATAATGAATTAATACCCATAGACTGAAATCTCACAAAAACGTGGAAAAACTGCAAAATATTGCATAATTCGATGATATTTTGTTTAAATCACAGTAAAGGAAAAGGGGATGATGAACGTCAAAATATTGCTAAATTCGATGATTTTTCGTACGAAACAAAATGCAAGAAAACTTGCTTAAAATGTAATATTATGCGAAATTCTGAGATTTGAAGGCCAAATCACATATCGTGAATACTACATGAAATAGTATCGAAATATTGATAAAAATGAATATATTTACGTAATATCAAACTACATGTATTAACGGTGAAAAAAGTCACTATTTAACCTATATTTGAGGATTTTAACTTCAAATCATTACAGCGAGGTTTCGTATTATTTAGAATCCAAGAAAAGACATATGACAATGTTATTTCCAATACAAATGATAAAAAATCAATGTGTTTTCATTAGAATTAACTAAAGTGTTCCTGATTTTCCGTTTATATTATCGATGGAAGATGTACACGTAAAACCGCTCTATCCGGCTGAAACGTCTATATATGCAATGAAAACCGAACTTCTCCCCTTTTCAATATCTTACTCAGTATTTTAACGAGAAACAAATAGTTGATTGAAAATAAAGTATTTAAGGTTATTATCTAATCAATTATGTGTTTGCATCATTTTTATCGTATATATAATGAATTAATACCCATAAACTGAAATCTCACAAAAACGTGGAAAAACTGCAAAATATTGCATAATTCGATGATATTTTGTTTAAATCGCGTAAAGGAAAAGGGGATGATGAACGTCAAAATATTGCTAAATTCGATGATTTTTCGTACGAAACAAAATGCAAGAAAACTTGCTTAAAATGCAATATTATGCGAAATTCTGAGATTTGAAGGCCAAATCACATATCGTAATACTACACGAAATAGTATCGAAATATTGGTAAAAATGAATACATTTACGTAATATCAAACTACATTATTAACGTGAAAAAGTCACTATTTTACTATATTTGAGGATTTTAACTTCAAATCATTCAGCGAGGTTTCGTATTATTTAGAACCAAGAAAAGACATATGACAATGTTGTTTCCAATACAAATGATAAAAAAACAATGTGTTTTCATTAGAATTAACTAAAGTGTTCTTGATTTTCCGTTTATATTACCGATGGAAGATGTACAAGTAAAACCGCTCTAATCCGGCTGAAACGTCGATATATGCAATAAAAACCGAACTTCTCCCCTTTTCAATATCTTACTCAGTATTTTAACGAAAAACAAATAGTTGATTGAAAATGAAGTATTTAAGGTTATTATCTAATCAATTATGTGTTTGCATTATTTTTATCGTATATATAATGAATTAATACCCATAAACTGAAATCTCACAAAAACGTGGAAAAACGGCAAAATTTTGCATAATTCGATGATATTTTGTTTAAATCACGTAAAGGAAAAGGGGATGATAAACGTCAAAATATTGCTAAATTCGATGATTTTTCGTACGAAACAAAATGCACGAAAACTTGCTTAAAATGCAATATTATGCGAAATTCTGAGATTTGAAGGCCAAATCACATATCGTGAATACTACATGAAATAGGTATCGAAATATTGATAAAAATGAATATATATACGTAATATCAAACTACATGAATAACGGTGAAAAAGTCACTATTTTACCATATTTGAGGATTTTACCTTCAAATCATACGAGCGAGGTTTCGTATTATTTAGATCAAAGAAAAGACATATGACAATGTTATTTCCAATACAAATGATAAAAAATCAATGTGTTTTCATTAGAATTAATCTAAAATGTTCTTGATTTTCCGTTTATATTACCGATGGAAGATGTACAAGTAAAACCGCTCTAATCCGGCTGAAACGTCGATATATGCAATAAAAACAGAACTTCTTCCCTTTTCAATATCTTACTCAGTATTTTAACGAGAAACAAATAGTTGATTGAAAATGAAGTATTTAAGGTTATTATCTAATCAATTATGTGTATGCATCATTTTTATCGTATATATAATGAATTAATACCCATAGACTGAAAATTCACAAAAACGTGGAAAAACGGCAAAATATTGCATAATTCCTTATTATTTTGTTTAAATCACATAAAGGAAAAGGGGATGATAAACGTCAAAATATTGCTAAATTCGATGATTTTTCGTACGAAACAAAATGCAAGAAAACTTGCTTAAAATGTAATATTATGCGAAATTCTGAGATTTGAAGGCCAAATCACATATCGTAATACTACACGAAATAGTATCGAAATATTGGTAAAAATGAATACATTTACGTAATATCAAACTACATTATTAACGTGAAAAAGTCACTATTTTACTATATTTGAGGATTTTAACTTCAAATCATTCAGCGAGGTTTCGTTTATTTAGAACCAAGAAAAGACATATGACAATCTTGTTTCCAATACAAATGATAAAAAAACAATGTGTTTTCATTAGAATTAACTAAAATGTTCTTGATTTTCCGTTTATATTACCGATGGAAGATGTACAAGTAAAACCGCTCTAATCCGGCTGAAACGTCGATATATGCAATAAAAACCGAACTTCTCCCCTTTTCAATATCTTACTCAGTATTTTAACGAAAAACAAATAGTTGATTGAAAATGAAGTATTTAAGGTTATTATCTAATCAATTATGTGTTTGCATTATTTTTATCGTATATATAATGAATTAATACCCATAAACTGAAATCTCACAAAAACGTGGAAAAACGGCAAAATTTTGAATAATTCGATGATATTTTGTTTAAATCACGTAAAGGAAAAGGGGATGATAAACGTCAAAATATTGCTAAATTCGATGATTTTTCGTACGAAACAAAATGCACGAAAACTTGCTTAAAATGCAATATTATGCGAAATTCTAAGATTTGAAGGCCAAATCACATATCGTGAATCTACATGAAATAGTTTCGAAATATTGGTAAAAATGAATATATTTGCGTTATACCAAACTACATAATTAACGTGAAAAAGTCACTATTTTACCATATTTGAGGATTTTACCTTCAAATCATAGAGCGAGGTTTCGTATTATTTAGATCCAAGAAAAGACATATGACAATGTTGTTTCCAATACAAATGATAAAAAAACAGTGTTTTCATTAGAATTAACTAAAATGTTCTTGATTTTCCGTTTATATTACCGATGGAAGATGTACAAGTAAAACCGCTCTAATCCGGCTGAAACGTCGATATATGCAATAAAAACCGAACTTCTCCCCTTTTCAATATCTTACTCAGTATTTTAACGAGAAACAAATAGATGATTGAAAATGAAGTATTTAAGGTTATTATCTAATCAATTATGTGTTTGCATCATTTTTATCGTATATATAATGAATTAATACACATAGACTGAAAATTCACAAAAACGAGGAAAAACGGCAAAATATTGCATAATTCGATGATATTTTGTTTAAATCACATAAAGGAAAAGGGGATGATAAACGTCAAAATATTGCTAAATTCGATGATTTTTCGTACGAAACAAAATGCAAGAAAACTTGCTTAAAATGTAATATTATGCGAAATTCTGAGATTTGAAGGCCAAATCACATATCGTGATACTACATGAAATAGTATCGAAATATTGATAAAAATGAATATATTTACGTAATATCAAACTACATGTAAAAGGTGAAAAAAGTCACTATTTAACCATATTTGAGGATTTTAACTTCAAATCATACAGCGAGGTTTCGTATTATTTAGATCCAAGAAAAGACATATGACAATGTTATTTCCAATACAAATGATAAAAAATCAATGTGTTTTCATTAGAATTAACTAAAATGTTCCTGATTTTCCGTTTATATTATCGATGGAAGATGTACACGAAAACCGCTCTATTCCGGCTGAAACGTCTATATATGCAATGAAAACAGAACTTCTCCCCTTTTCAATATCTTACTCAGTATTTTAACGAGAAACAAATAGTTGATTGAAAATAAAGTTTTTAAGGTTATTATCTAATCAATTATGTGTTTGCATCATTTTTATCGTATATATAATGAATTAATACCCATAAACTGAAATCTCACAAAAACGTGGAAAAACTGCAAAATATTGCCTAATTCGATGATATTTTGTTTAAATCGCGTAAAGGAAAAGGGGATGATGAACGTCAAAATATTGCTAAATTCGATGATTTTTCGTACGAAACAAAATGCAAGAAAACTTGCTTAAAATGCAATATTATGCGAAATTCTGAGATTTGAAGGCCAAATCACATATCGTAATACTACACGAAATAGTATCGAAATATTGGTAAAAATGAATACATTTACGTAATATCAAACTACATTATTAACGTGAAAAAGTCACTATTTTACTATATTTGAGGATTTTAACTTCAAATCATTCAGCGAGGTTTCGTTTTATTTAGAACCAAGAAAAGACATATGACAATGTTGTTTCCAATACAAATGATAAAAAAACAATGTGTTTTCATTAGAATTAACTAAAGTGTTCTTGATTTTCCGTTTATATTACCGATGGAAGATGTACAAGTAAAACCGCTCTAATCCGGCTGAAACGTCGATATATGCAATAAAAACCGAACTTCTCCCCTTTTCAATATCTTACTCAGTATTTTAACGAAAAACAAATAGTTGATTGAAAATGAAGTATTTAAGGTTATTATCTAATCAATTATGTGTTTGCATTATTTTTATCGTATATATAATGAATTAATACCCGTAAACTGAAATCTCACAAAAACGTGGAAAAACAGCAAAATTTTGAATAATTCGATGATATTTTGTTTAAATCACGTAAAGGAAAAGGGGATGATAAACGTCAAAATATTGCTAAATTCGATGATTTTTCGTACGAAACAAAATGCACGAAAACTTGCTTAAAATGCAATATTATGCGAAATTCTAAGATTTGAAGGCCAAATCACATATCGTGAATCTACATGAAATAGTTTCGAAATATTGGTAAAAATGAATATATTTGCGTTATACCAAACTACATAATTAACGTGAAAAAGTCACTATTTTACCATATTTGAGGATTTTACCTTCAAATCATAGAGCGAGGTTTCGTATTATTTAGATCCAAGAAAAGACATATGACAATGTTGTTTCCAATACAAATGATAAAAAAACAATGTGTTTTCATTAGAATTAACTAAAATGTTCTTGATTTTCCGTTTATATTACCGATGGAAGATGTACAAGTAAAACCGCTCTAATCCGGCTGAAACGTCGATATATGCAATAAAAACCGAACTTCTCCCCTTTTCAATATCTTACTCAGTATTTTAACGAGAAACAAATAGATGATTGAAAATGAAGTATTTAAGGTTATTATCTAATCAATTATGTGTTTGCATCATTTTTATCGTATATATAATGAATTAATACACATAGACTGAAAATTCACAAAAACGAGGAAAAACGGCAAAATATTGCATAATTCGATGATATTTTGTTTAAATCACATAAAGGAAAAGGGGATGATAAACGTCAAAATATTGCTAAATTCGATGATTTTTCGTACGAAACAAAATGCAAGAAAACTTGCTTAAAATGTAATATTATGCGAAATTCTGAGATTTGAAGGCCAAATCACATATCGTGATACTACATGAAATAGTATCGAAATATTGATAAAAATGAATATATTTACGTAATATCAAACTACATGTAAAAGGTGAAAAAAGTCACTATTTAACCATATTTGAGGATTTTAACTTCAAATCATACAGCGAGGTTTCGTATTATTTAGATCCAAGAAAAGACATATGACAATGTTATTTCCAATACAAATGATAAAAATCAATGTGTTTTCATTAGAATTAACTAAAATGTTCCTGATTTTCCGTTTATATTATCGATGGAAGATGTACACGAAAACCGCTCTATTCCGGCTGAAACGTCTATATATGCAATGAAAACAGAACTTCTCCCCTTTTCAATATCTTACTCAGTATTTTAACGAGAAACAAATAGTTGATTGAAAATAAAGTTTTTAAGGTTATTATCTAATCAATTATGTGTTTGCATCATTTTTATCGTATATATAATGAATTAATACCCATAAACTGAAATCTCACAAAAACGTGGAAAAACTGCAAAATATTGCCTAATTCGATGATATTTTGTTTAAATCACGTAAAGGAAAAGGGGATGATGAACGTCAAAATATTGCTAAATTCGATGATTTTTCGTACGAAACAAAATGCAAGAAAACTTGCTTAAAATGCAATATTATGCGAAATTCTGAGATTTGAAGGCCAAATCACATATCGTGATACTACATGAAATGGTATCGAAATATTGATAAAAATGAATATATATACGTAATATCAAACTACATGAAAAAGGTGAAAAAAGTCACTATTTAACCATATTTGAGGATTTTAACTTCAAATCATACAGCGAGGTTTCGTATTATTTAGATCAAAGAAAAGACATATGACAATGTTATTTCCAATACAAATGATAAAAATCAATGTGTTTTCATTAGAATTATCTAAAATGTTCCTGATTTTCCGTTTATATTACCGATGGAAGATGTACACGTAAAACCGCTCTAATCCGGCTGAAACGTCGATATATGCAATAAAAACAGAACTTCTTCCCTTTTCAATATCTTACTCAGTATTTTAACGAGAAACAAATAGTTGATTGAAAATGAAGTATTTAAAGTTATTATCTAATGAATTATGTGTATGCATCATTTTTATCGTATATATAATGAATTAATACCCATAGACTGAAAATTCACAAAAACGTGGAAAAACGGCAAAATATTGCATAATTCCTTATTATTTTGTTTAAATCACATAAAGGAAAAGGGGATGATAAACGTCAAAATATTGCTAAATTCGATGATTTTTCGTACGAAACAAAATGCAAGAAAACTTGCTTAAAATGTAATATTATGCGAAATTCTGAGATTTGAAGGCCAAATCACATATCGTAATACTACACGAAATAGTATCGAAATATTGGTAAAAATGAATACATTTACGTAATATCAAACTACATGATTAACGTGAAAAAGTCACTATTTTACTATATTTGAGGATTTAAACTTCAAATCATTCAGCGAGGTTTCGTTTTATTTAGAACCAAGAAAAGACATATGACAATCTTGTTTCCAATACAAATGATAAAAAAATAATGTGTTTTCATTAGAATTAACTAAAATGTTCTTGATTTTCCGTTTATATTACCGATGGAAGATGTACAAGTAAAACCGCTCTAATCCGGCTGAAACGTCGATATATGCAATAAAAACCGAACTTCTCCCCTTTTCAATATCTTACTCAGTATTTTAACGAAAAACAAATAGTTGATTGAAAATGAAGTATTTAAGGTTATTATCTAATCAATTATGTGTTTGCATTATTTTTATCGTATATATAATGAATTAATACCCATAAACTGAAATCTCACAAAAACCTGGAAAAACAGCAAAATTTTGAATAATTCGATGATATTTTGTTTAAATCACGTAAAGGAAAAGGGGATGATAAACGTCAAAATATTGCTAAATTCGATGATTTTTCGTACGAAACAAAATGCACGAAAACTTGCTTAAAATGCAATATTATGCGAAATTCTAAGATTTGAAGGCCAAATCACATATCGTGAAACTACATGAAATAGTTTCGAAATATTGGTAAAAATGAATATATTTGCGTTATACCAAACTACATAATTAACGTGAAAAAGTCACTATTTTACCATATTTGAGGATTTTACCTTCAAATCATAGAGCGAGGTTTCGTATTATTTAGATCCAAGAAAAGACATATGACAATGTTGTTTCCAATACAAATGATAAAAAAACAATGTGTTTTCATTAGAATTAACTAAAATGTTCTTGATTTTCCGTTTATATTACCGATGGAAGATGTACAAGTAAAACCGCTCTAATCCGGCTGAAACGTCGATATATGCAATAAAAACCGAACTTCTCCCCTTTTCAATATCTTACTCAGTATTTTAACGAGAAACAAATAGATGATTGAAAATGAAGTATTTAAGGTTATTATCTAATCAATTATGTGTTTGCATCATTTTTATCGTATATATAATGAATTAATACACATAGACTGAAAATTCACAAAAACGTGGAAAAACGACAAAATATTGCATAATTCGATGATATTTTGTTTAAATCACATAAAGGAAAAGGGGATGATAAACGTCAAAATATTGCTAAATTCGATGATTTTTCGTACGAAACAAAATGCAAGAAAACTTGCTTAAAATGTAATATTATGCGAAATTCTGAGATTTGAAGGCCAAATCACATATCGTGATACTACATGAAATAGTATCGAATTATTGATAAAAATGAATATATTTACGTAATATCAAACTACATGTAAAAGGTGAAAAAAGTCACTATTTAACCATATTTGAGGATTTTAACTTCAAATCATACAGCGAGGTTTCGTATTATTTAGATCCAAGAAAAGACATATGACAATGTTATTTCCAATACAAATGATAAAAATCAATGTGTTTTCATTAGAATTAACTAAAATGTTCCTGATTTTCTGTTTATATTATCGATGGAAGATGTACACGAAAACCGCTCTATTCCGGCTGAAACGTCTATATATGCAATAAAAACAGAACTTCTCCCCTTTTCAATATCTTACTCAGTATTTTAACGAGAAACAAATAGTTGATTGAAAATAAAGTTTTTAAGGTTATTATCTAATCAATTATGTGTTTGCATCATTTTTATCGTATATATAATGAATTAATACCCATAAACTGAAATCTCACAAAAACGTGGAAAAACTGCAAAATATTGCCTAATTCGATGATATTTTGTTTAAATCACGTAAAGGAAAAGGGGATGATAAACGTCAAAATATTGCTAAATTCGATGATTTTTCGTACGAAACAAAATGCAAGAAAACTTGCTTAAAATGTAATATTATGCGAAATTCTGAGATTTGAAGGCCAAATATCGTAATACTACACGAAATAGTATCGAAATATTGGTAAAAATGAATACATTTACGTAATATCAAACTACATTATTAACGTGAAAAAGTCACTATTTTACTATATTTGAGGATTTTAACTTCAAATCATTCAGCGAGGTTTCGTTTTATTTAGAACCAAGAAAAGACATATGACAATGTTGTTTCCAATACAAATGATAAAAAAACAATGTGTTTTCATTAGAATTAACTAAAATGTTCTTGATTTTCCGTTTATATTACCGATGGAAGATGTACAAGTAAAACCGCTCTAATCCGGCTGAAACGTCGATATATGCAATAAAAACCGAACTTCTCCCCTTTTCAATATCTTACTCAGTATTTTAACGAAAAACAAATAGTTGATTGAAAATGAAGTATTTAAGGTTATTATCTAATCAATTATGTGTTTGCATTATTTTTATCGTATATATAATGAATTAATACCCATAAACTGAAATCTCACAAAAACGTGGAAAAACGGCAAAATTTTGAATAATTCGATGATATTTTGTTTAAATCACGTAAAGGAAAAGGGGATGATAAACGTCAAAATATTGCTAAATTCGATGATTTTTCGTACGAAACAAAATGCACGAAAACTTGCTTAAAATGCAATATTATGCGAAATTCTGAGATTTGAAGGCCAAATCACATATCGTGAAACTACATGAAATAGTTTCGAAATATTGGTAAAAATGAATATATTTGCGTTATACCAAACTACATAATTAACGTGAAAAAGTCACTATTTTACCATATTTGAGGATTTTACCTTCAAATCATAGAGCGAGGTTTCGTTTTATTTAGATCCAAGAAAAGACATATGACAATGTTGTTTCCAATGCAAATGATAAAAAAACAATGTGTTTTCATTAGAATTAACTAAAATGTTCTTGATTTTCAGTTTATATTACCGATGGAAGATGTACAAGTAAAACCGCTCTAATCCGGCTGAAACGTCGATATATGCAATAAAAACCGAACTTCTCCCCTTTTCAATATCTTACTCAGTATTTTAACGAGAAACAAATAGATGATTGAAAATGAAGTATTTAAGGTTATTATCTAATCAATTATGTGTTTGCATCATTTTTATCGTATATATAATGAATTAATACCCATAAACTGAAATCTCACAAAAACGTGGAAAAACTGCAAAATATTGCCTAATTCGATGATATTTTGTTTAAATCACGTAAAGGAAAAGGGGATGATAAACGTCAAAATATTGCTAAATTCGATGATTTTTCGTACGAAACAAAATGCAAGAAAACTTGCTTAAAATGCAATATTATGCGAAATTCTGAGATTTGAAGGCCAAATCACATATCGTGATACTACATGAAATGGTATCGAAATATTGATAAAAATGAATATATATACGTAATATCAAACTACATGAAAAAGGTGAAAAAAGTCACTATTTAACCATATTTGAGGATTTTAACTTCAAATCATACAGCGAGGTTTCGTATTATTTAGATCCAAGAAAAGACATATGACAATGTTATTTCCAATACAAATTATAAAAATCAATGTGTTTTCATTAGAATTATCTAAAATGTTCCTGATTTTCCGTTTATATTACCGATGGAAGATGTACACGTAAAACCGCTCTAATCCGGCTGAAACGTCGATATATGCAATAAAAACAGAACTTCTTCCCTTTTCAATATCTTACTCAGTATTTTAACGAGAAACAAATAGTTGATTGAAAATGAAGTATTTAAAGTTATTATCTAATCAATTATGTGTATGCATCATTTTTATCGTATATATAATGAATTAATACCCATAGACTGAAAATTCACAAAAACGTGGAAAAACGGCAAAATATTGCATAATTCCTTATTATTTTGTTTAAATCACATAAAGGAAAAGGGGATGATAAACGTCAAAATATTGCTAAATTCGATGATTTTTCGTACGAAACAAAATGCAAGAAAACTTGCTTAAAATGTAATATTATGCGAAATTCTGAGATTTGAAGGCCAAATCACATATCGTAATACTACACGAAATAGTATCGAAATATTGGTAAAAATGATAACATTTACGTAATATCAAACTACATGATTAACGTGAAAAAGTCACTATTTTACTATATATGAGGATTTAAACTTCAAATCATTCAGCGAGGTTTCGTTTTATTTAGAACCAAGAAAAGACATATGACAATCTTGTTTCCAATACAAATGATAAAAAAACAATGTGTTTTCATTAGAATTAACTAAAATGTTCTTGATTTTCCGTTTATATTACCGATGGAAGATGTACAAGTAAAACCGCTCTAATCCGGCTGAAACGTCGATATATGCAATAAAAACCGAACTTCTCCCCTTTTCAATATCTTACTCAGTATTTTAACGAAAAACAAATAGTTGATTGAAAATGAAGTATTTAAGGTTATTATCTAATCAATTATGTGTTTGCATTATTTTTATCGTATATATAATGAATTAATACCCATAAACTGAAATCTCACAAAAACGTGGAAAAACGGCAAAATTTTGAATAATTCGATGATATTTTGTTTAAATCACGTAAAGGAAAAGGGGATGATAAACGTCAAAATATTGCTAAATTCGATGATTTTTCGTACGAAACAAAATGCACGAAAACTTGCTTAAAATGCAATATTATGCGAAATTCTAAGATTTGAAGGCCAAATCACATATCGTGAAACTACATGAAATAGTTTCGAAATATTGGTAAAAATGAATATATTTGCGTTATACCAAACTACATAATTAACGTGAAAAAGTCACTATTTTACCATATTTGAGGATTTTACCTTCAAATCATAGAGCGAGGTTTCGTATTATTTAGATCCAAGAAAAGACATATGACAATGTTGTTTCCAATACAAATGATAAAAAAACAATGTGTTTTCATTAGAATTAACTAAAATGTTCTTGATTTTCCGTTTATATTACCGATGGAAGATGTACAAGTAAAACCGCTCTAATCCGGCTGAAACGTCGATATATGCAATAAAAACCGAACTTCTCCCCTTTTCAATATCTTACTCAGTATTTTAACGAGAAACAAATAGATGATTGAAAATGAAGTATTTAAGGTTATTATCTAATCAATTATGTGTTTGCATCATTTTTATCGTATATATAATGAATTAATACACATAGACTGAAAATTCACAAAAACGTGGAAAAACGACAAAATATTGCATAATTCGATGATATTTTGTTTAAATCACATAAAGGAAAAGGGGATGATAAACGTCAAAATATTGCTAAATTCGATGATTTTTCGTACGAAACAAAATGCAAGAAAACTTGCTTAAAATGTAATATTATGCGAAATTCTGAGATTTGAAGGCCAAATCACATATCGTGATACTACATGAAATAGTATCGAATTATTGATAAAAATGAATATATTTACGTAATATCAAACTACATGTAAAAGGTGAAAAAAGTCACTATTTAACCATATTTGAGGATTTTAACTTCAAATCATACAGCGAGGTTTCGTATTATTTAGATCCAAGAAAAGACATATGACAATGTTATTTCCAATACAAATGATAAAAATCAATGTGTTTTCATTAGAATTAAGTAAAATGTTCCTGATTTTCTGTTTATATTATCGATGGAAGATGTACACGAAAACCGCTCTATTCCGGCTGAAACGTCTATATATGCAATAAAAACAGAACTTCTCCCCTTTTCAATATCTTACTCAGTATTTTAACGAGAAACAAATAGTTGATTGAAAATAAAGTTTTTAAGGTTATTATCTAATCAATTATGTGTTTGCATCATTTTTATCGTATATATAATGAATTAATACCCATAAACTGAAATCTCACAAAAACGTGGAAAAACTGCAAAATATTGCCTAATTCGATGATATTTTGTTTAAATCACGTAAAGGAAAAGGGGATGATAAACGTCAAAATATTGCTAAATTCGATGATTTTTCGTACGAAACAAAATGCAAGAAAACTTGCTTAAAATGTAATATTATGCGAAATTCTGAGATTTGAAGGCCAAATCACATATCGTAATACTACACGAAATAGTATCGAAATATTGGTAAAAATGAATACATTTACGTAATATCAAACTACATTATTAACGTGAAAAAGTCACTATTTTACTATATTTGAGGATTTTAACTTCAAATCATTCAGCGAGGTTTCGTTTTATTTAGAACCAAGAAAAGACATATGACAATGTTGTTTCCAATACAAATGATAAAAAAACAATGTGTTTTCATTAGAATTAACTAAAATGTTCTTGATTTTCCGTTTATATTACCGATGAAAGATGTACAAGTAAAACCGCTCTAATCCGGCTGAAACGTCGATATATGCAATAAAAACCGAACTTCTCCCCTTTTCAATATCTTACTCAGTATTTTAACGAAAAACAAATAGTTGATTGAAAATGAAGTATTTAAGGTTATTATCTAATCAATTATGTGTTTGCATTATTTTTATCGTATATATAATGAATTAATACCCATAAACTGAAATCTCACAAAAACGTGGAAAAACGGCAAAATTTTGAATAATTCGATGATATTTTGTTTAAATCACGTAAAGGAAAAGGGGATGATAAACGTCAAAATATTGCTAAATTCGATGATTTTTCGTATGAAACAAAATGCACGAAAACTTGCTTAAAATGCAATATTATGCGAAATTCTGAGATTTGAAGGCCAAATCACATATCGTGAAACTACATGAAATAG
Source organism: Procambarus clarkii (assembly GCF_040958095.1). NCBI lineage: Eukaryota > Metazoa > Arthropoda > Malacostraca > Decapoda > Cambaridae > Procambarus > Procambarus clarkii. Next base: position 280,053 of record NW_027189200.1, read on the forward strand.
TTTCGAAATATTGGTAAAAATGAATATATTTGCGTTATACCAAACTACATAATTAACGTGAAAAAGTCACTATTTTACCATATTTGAGGATTTTACCTTCAAATCATAGAGCGAGGTTTCGTATTATTTAGATCCAAGAAAAGACATATGACAATGTTGTTTCCAATGCAAATGATAAAAAAACAATGTGTTTTCATTAGAATTAACTAAAATGTTCTTGATTTTCAGTTTATATTACCGATGGAAGATGTACAAGTAAAACCGCTCTAATCCGGCTGAAACGTCGATATATGCAATAAAAACCGAACTTCTCCCCTTTTCAATATCTTACTCAGTATTTTAACGAGAAACAAATAGATGATTGAAAATGAAGTATTTAAGGTTATTATCTAATCAATTATGTGTTTGCATCATTTTTATCGTATATATAATGAATTAATACCCATAAACTGAAATCTCACAAAAACGTGGAAAAACTGCAAAATATTGCCTAATTCGATGATATTTTGTTTAAATCACGTAAAGGAAAAGGGGATGATAAACGTCAAAATATTGCTAAATTCGATGATTTTTCGTACGAAACAAAATGCAAGAAAACTTGCTTAAAATGCAATATTATGCGAAATTCTGAGATTTGAAGGCCAAATCACATATCGTGATACTACATGAAATGGTATCGAAATATTGATAAAAATGAATATATATACGTAATATCAAACTACATGAAAAAGGTGAAAAAAGTCACTATTTAACCATATTTGAGGATTTTAACTTCAAATCATACAGCGAGGTTTCGTATTATTTAGATCCAAGAAAAGACATATGACAATGTTATTTCCAATACAAATGATAAAAATCAATGTGTTTTCATTAGAATTATCTAAAATGTTCCTGATTTTCCGTTTATATTACCGATGGAAGATGTACACGTAAAACCGCTCTAATCCGGCTGAAACGTCGATATATGCAATAAAAACAGAACTTCTTCCCTTTTCAATATCTTACTCAGTATTTTAACGAGAAACAAATAGTTGATTGAAAATGAAGTATTTAAAGTTATTATCTAATCAATTATGTGTATGCATCATTTTTATCGTATATATAATGAATTAATACCCATAGACTGAAAATTCACAAAAACGTGGAAAAACGGCAAAATATTGCATAATTCCTTATTATTTTGTTTAAATCACATAAAGGAAAAGGGGATGATAAACGTCAAAATATTGCTAAATTCGATGATTTTTCGTACGAAACAAAATGCAAGAAAACTTGCTTAAAATGTAATATTATGCGAAATTCTGAGATTTGAAGGCCAAATCACATATCGTAATACTACACGAAATAGTATCGAAATATTGGTAAAAATGATAACATTTACGTAATATCAAACTACATGATTAACGTGAAAAAGTCACTATTTTACTATATATGAGGATTTAAACTTCAAATCATTCAGCGAGGTTTCGTTTTATTTAGAACCAAGAAAAGACATATGACAATCTTGTTTCCAATACAAATGATAAAAAAAACAATGTGTTTTCATTAGAATTAACTAAAATGTTCTTGATTTTCCGTTTATATTACCGATGGAAGATGTACAAGTAAAACCGCTCTAATCCGGCTGAAACGTCGATATATGCAATAAAAATCGAACTTCTCCCCTTTTCAATATCTTACTCAGTATTTTAACGAAAAACAAATAGTTGATTGAAAATGAAGTATTTAAGGTTATTATCTAATCAATTATGTGTTTGCATTATTTTTATCGCATATATAATGAATTAATACCCATAAACTGAAATCTCACAAAAACGTGGAAAAACGGCAAAATTTTGAATAATTCGATGATATTTTGTTTAAATCACGTAAAGGAAAAGGGGATGATAAACGTCAAAATATTGCTAAATTCGATGATTTTTCGTACGAAACAAAATGCACGAAAACTTGCTTAAAATGCAATATTATGCGAAATTCTAAGATTTGAAGGCCAAATCACATATCGTGAATCTACATGAAATAGTTTCGAAATATTGGTAAAAATGAATATATTTGCGTTATACCAAACTACATAATTAACGTGAAAAAGTCACTATTTTACCATATTTGAGGATTTTACCTTCAAATCATAGAGCGAGGTTTCGTATTATTTAGATCCAAGAAAAGACATATGACAATGTTGTTTCCAATACAAATGATAAAAAAACAATGTGTTTTCATTAGAATTAACTAAAATGTTCTTGATTTTCCGTTTATATTACCGATGGAAGATGTACAAGTAAAACCGCTCTAATCCGGCTGAAACGTCGATATATGCAATAAAAACCGAACTTCTCCCCTTTTCAATATCTTACTCAGTATTTTAACGAGAAACAAATAGATGATTGAAAATGAAGTATTTAAGGTTATTATCTAATCAATTATGTGTTTGCATCATTTTTATCGTATATATAATGAATTAATACACATAGACTGAAAATTCACAAAAACGAGGAAAAACGGCAAAATATTGCATAATTCGATGATATTTTGTTTAAATCACATAAAGGAAAAGGGGATGATAAACGTCAAAATATTGCTAAATTCGATGATTTTTCGTACGAAACAAAATGCAAGAAAACTTGCTTAAAATGTAATATTATGCGAAATTCTGAGATTTGAAGGCCAAATCACATATCGTGATACTACATGAAATAGTATCGAAATATTGATAAAAATGAATATATTTACGTAATATCAAACTACATGTAAAAGGTGAAAAAAGTCACTATTTAACCATATTTGAGGATTTTAACTTCAAATCATACAGCGAGGTTTCGTATTATTTAGATCCAAGAAAAGACATATGACAATGTTATTTCCAATACAAATGATAAAAATCAATGTGTTTTCATTAGAATTAACTAAAATGTTCCTGATTTTCCGTTTATATTATCGATGGAAGATGTACACGAAAACCGCTCTATTCCGGCTGAAACGTCTATATATGCAATGAAAACAGAACTTCTCCCCTTTTCAATATCTTACTCAGTATTTTAACGAGAAACAAATAGTTGATTGAAAATAAAGTTTTTAAGGTTATTATCTAATCAATTATGTGTTTGCATCATTTTTATCGTATATATAATGAATTAATACCCATAAACTGAAATCTCACAAAAACGTGGAAAAACTGCAAAATATTGCCTAATTCGATGATATTTTGTTTAAATCACGTAAAGGAAAAGGGGATGATGAACGTCAAAATATTGCTAAATTCGATGATTTTTCGTACGAAACAAAATGCAAGAAAACTTGCTTAAAATGCAATATTATGCGAAATTCTGAGATTTGAAGGCCAAATCACATATCGTGATACTACATGAAATGGTATCGAAATATTGATAAAAATGAATATATATACGTAATATCAAACTACATGAAAAAGGTGAAAAAAGTCACTATTTAACCATATTTGAGGATTTTAACTTCAAATCATACAGCGAGGTTTCGTATTATTTAGATCAAAGAAAAGACATATGACAATGTTATTTCCAATACAAATGATAAAAATCAATGTGTTTTCATTAGAATTATCTAAAATGTTCCTGATTTTCCGTTTATATTACCGATGGAAGATGTACACGTAAAACCGCTCTAATCCGGCTGAAACGTCGATATATGCAATAAAAACAGAACTTCTTCCCTTTTCAATATCTTACTCAGTATTTTAACGAGAAACAAATAGTTGATTGAAAATGAAGTATTTAAAGTTATTATCTAATCAATTATGTGTATGCATCATTTTTATCGTATATATAATGAATTAATACCCATAGACTGAAAATTCACAAAAACGTGGAAAAACGGCAAAATATTGCATAATTCCTTATTATTTTGTTTAAATCACATAAAGGAAAAGGGGATGATAAACGTCAAAATATTGCTAAATTCGATGATTTTTCGTACGAAACAAAATGCAAGAAAACTTGCTTAAAATGTAATATTATGCGAAATTCTGAGATTTGAAGGCCAAATCACATATCGTAATACTACACGAAATAGTATCGAAATATTGGTAAAAATGAATACATTTACGTAATATCAAACTACATGATTAACGTGAAAAAGTCACTATTTTACTATATTTGAGGATTTAAACTTCAAATCATTCAGCGAGGTTTCGTTTTATTTAGAACCAAGAAAAGACATATGACAATCTTGTTTCCAATACAAATGATAAAAAAACAATGTGTTTTCATTAGAATTAACTAAAATGTTTTTGATTTTCCGTTTATATTACCGATGGAAGATGTACAAGTAAAACCGCTCTAATCCGGCTGAAACGTCGATATATGCAATAAAAACCGAACTTCTCCCCTTTTCAATATCTTACTCAGTATTTTAACGAAAAACAAATAGTTGATTGAAAATGAAGTATTTAAGGTTATTATCTAATGAATTATGTGTTTGCATTATTTTTTTCGTATATATAATGAATTAATACCCATAAACTGAAATCTCACAAAAACGTGGAAAAACGGCAAAATTTTGAATAATTCGATGATATTTTGTTTAAATCACGTAAAGGAAAAGGGGATGATAAACGTCAAAATATTGCTAAATTCGATGATTTTTCGTACGAAACAAAATGCACGAAAACTTGCTTAAAATGCAATATTATGCGAAATTCTAAGATTTGAAGGCCAAATCACATATCGTGAAACTACATGAAATAGTTTCGAAATATTGGTAAAAATGAATATATTTGCGTTATACCAAACTACATAATTAACGTGAAAAAGTCACTATTTTACCATATTTGAGGATTTTACCTTCAAATCATAGAGCGAGGTTTCGTATTATTTAGATCCAAGAAAAGACATATGACAATGTTGTTTCCAATACAAATGATAAAAAAACAATGTGTTTTCATTAGAATTAACTAAAATGTTCTTGATTTTCCGTTTATATTACCGATGGAAGATGTACAAGTAAAACCGCTCTAATCCGGCTGAAACGTCGATATATGCAATAAAAACCGAACTTCTCCCCTTTTCAATATCTTACTCAGTATTTTAACGAGAAACAAATAGATGATTGAAAATGAAGTATTTAAGGTTATTATCTAATCAATTATGTGTTTGCATCATTTTTATCGTATATATAATGAATTAATACACATAGACTGAAAATTCACAAAAACGAGGAAAAACGGCAAAATATTGCATAATTCGATGATATTTTGTTTAAATCACATAAAGGAAAAGGGGATGATAAACGTCAAAATATTGCTAAATTCGATGATTTTTCGTACGAAACAAAATGCAAGAAAACTTGCTTAAAATGTAATATTATGCGAAATTCTGAGATTTGAAGGCCAAATCACATATCGTGATACTCCATGAAATAGTATCGAAATATTGATAAAAATGAATATATTTACGTAATATCAAACTACATGTAAAAGGTGAAAAAAGTCACTATTTAACCATATTTGAGGATTTTAACTTCAAATCATACAGCGAGGTTTCATATTATTTAGATCCAAGAAAAGACATATGACAATGTTATTTCCAATACAAATGATAAAAATCAATGTGTTTTCATTAGAATTAACTAAAATGTTCCTGATTTTCCGTTTATATTATCGATGGAAGATGTACACGAAAACCGCTCTATTCCGGCTGAAACGTCTATATATGCAATGAAAACAGAACTTCTCCCCTTTTCAATATCTTACTCAGTATTTTAACGAGAAACAAATAGTTGATTGAAAATAAAGTTTTTAAGGTTATTATCTAATCAATTATGTGTTTGCATCATTTTTATCGTATATATAATGAATTAATACCCATAAACTGAAATCTCACAAAAACGTGGAAAAACTGCAAAATATTGCCTAATTCGATGATATTTTGTTTAAATCACGTAAAGGAAAAGGGGATGATAAACGTCAAAATATTGCTAAATTCGATGATTTTTCGTACGAAACAAAATGCAAGAAAACTTGCTTAAAATGTAATATTATGCGAAATTCTGAGATTTGAAGGCCAAATCACATATCGTAATACTACACGAAATAGTATCGAAATATTGGTAAAAATGAATACATTTACGTAATATCAAACTACATTATTAACGTGAAAAAGTCACTATTTTACTATATTTGAGGATTTTAACTTCAAATCATTCAGCGAGGTTTCGTTTTATTTAGAACCAAGAAAAGACATATGACAATGTTGTTTCCAATACAAATGATAAAAAAACAATGTGTTTTCATTAGAATTAACTAAAATGTTCTTGATTTTCCGTTTATATTACCGATGAAAGATGTACAAGTAAAACCGCTCTAATCCGGCTGAAACGTCGATATATGCAATAAAAACCGAACTTCTCCCCTTTTCAATATCTTACTCAGTATTTTAACGAAAAACAAATAGTTGATTGAAAATGAAGTATTTAAGGTTATTATCTAATCAATTATGTGTTTGCATTATTTTTATCGTATATATAATGAATTAATACCCATAAACTGAAATCTCACAAAAACGTGGAAAAACGGCAAAATTTTGAATAATTCGATGATATTTTGTTTAAATCACGTAAAGGAAAAGGGGATGATAAACGTCAAAATATTGCTAAATTCGATGATTTTTCGTACGAAACAAAATGCACGAAAACTTGCTTAAAATGCAATATTATGCGAAATTCTGAGATTTGAAGGCCAAATCACATATCGTGAAACTACATGAAATAGTTTCGAAATATTGGTAAAAATGAATATATTTGCGTTATACCAAACTACATAATTAACGTGAAAAAGTCACTATTTTACCATATTTGAGGATTTTACCTTCAAATCATAGAGCGAGGTTTCGTATTATTTAGATCCAAGAAAAGACATATGACAATGTTGTTTCCAATGCAAATGATAAAAAAACAATGTGTTTTCATTAGAATTAACTAAAATGTTCTTGATTTTCAGTTTATATTACCGATGGAAGATGTACAAGTAAAACCGCTCTAATCCGGCTGAAACGTCGATATATGCAATAAAAACCGAACTTCTCCCCTTTTCAATATCTTACTCAGTATTTTAACGAGAAACAAATAGATGATTGAAAATGAAGTATTTAAGGTTATTATCTAATCAATTATGTGTTTGCATCATTTTTATCGTATATATAATGAATTAATACCCATAAACTGAAATCTCACAAAAACGTGGAAAAACTGCAAAATATTGCCTAATTCGATGATATTTTGTTTAAATCACGTAAAGGAAAAGGGGATGATAAACGTCAAAATATTGCTAAATTCGATGATTTTTCGTACGAAACAAAATGCAAGAAAACTTGCTTAAAATGCAATATTATGCGAAATTCTGAGATTTGAAGGCCAAATCACATATCGTGATACTACATGAAATGGTATCGAAATATTGATAAAAATGAATATATATACGTAATATCAAACTACATGAAAAAGGTGAAAAAAGTCACTATTTAACCATATTTGAGGATTTTAACTTCAAATCATACAGCGAGGTTTCGTATTATTTAGATCCAAGAAAAGACATATGACAATGTTATTTCCAATACAAATGATAAAAATCAATGTGTTTTCATTAGAATTATCTAAAATGTTCCTGATTTTCCGTTTATATTACCGATGGAAGATGTACACGTAAAACCGCTCTAATCCGGCTGAAACGTCGATATATGCAATAAAAACAGAACTTCTTCCCTTTTCAATATCTTACTCAGTATTTTAACGAGAAACAAATAGTTGATTGAAAATGAAGTATTTAAAGTTATTATCTAATCAATTATGTGTATGCATCATTTTTATCGTATATATAATGAATTAATACCCATAGACTGAAAATTCACAAAAACGTGGAAAAACGGCAAAATATTGCATAATTCCTTATTATTTTGTTTAAATCACATAAAGGAAAAGGGGATGATAAACGTCAAAATATTGCTAAATTCGATGATTTTTCGTACGAAACAAAATGCAAGAAAACTTGCTTAAAATGTAATATTATGCGAAATTCTGAGATTTGAAGGCCAAATCACATATCGTAATACTACACGAAATAGTATCGAAATATTGGTAAAAATGATAACATTTACGTAATATCAAACTACATGATTAACGTGAAAAAGTCACTATTTTACTATATATGAGGATTTAAACTTCAAATCATTCAGCGAGGTTTCGTTTTATTTAGAACCAAGAAAAGACATATGACAATCTTGTTTCCAATACAAATGATAAAAAAACAATGTGTTTTCATTAGAATTAACTAAAATGTTCTTGATTTTCCGTTTATATTACCGATGGAAGATGTACAAGTAAAACCGCTCTAATCCGGCTGAAACGTCGATATATGCAATAAAAATCGAACTTCTCCCCTTTTCAATATCTTACTCAGTATTTTAACGAAAAACAAATAGTTGATTGAAAATGAAGTATTTAAGGTTATTATCTAATCAATTATGTGTTTGCATTATTTTTATCGCATATATAATGAATTAATACCCATAAACTGAAATCTCACAAAAACGTGGAAAAACGGCAAAATTTTGAATAATTCGATGATATTTTGTTTAAATCACGTAAAGGAAAAGGGGATGATAAACGTCAAAATATTGCTAAATTCGATGATTTTTCGTACGAAACAAAATGCACGAAAACTTGCTTAAAATGCAATATTATGCGAAATTCTAAGATTTGAAGGCCAAATCACATATCGTGAATCTACATGAAATAGTTTCGAAATATTGGTAAAAATGAATATATTTGCGTTATACCAAACTACATAATTAACGTGAAAAAGTCACTATTTTACCATATTTGAGGATTTTACCTTCAAATCATAGAGCGAGGTTTCGTATTATTTAGATCCAAGAAAAGACATATGACAATGTTGTTTCCAATACAAATGATAAAAAAACAATGTGTTTTCATTAGAATTAACTAAAATGTTCTTGATTTTCCGTTTATATTACCGATGGAAGATGTACAAGTAAAACCGCTCTAATCCGGCTGAAACGTCGATATATGCAATAAAAACCGAACTTCTCCCCTTTTCAATATCTTACTCAGTATTTTAACGAGAAACAAATAGATGATTGAAAATGAAGTATTTAAGGTTATTATCTAATCAATTATGTGTTTGCATCATTTTTATCGTATATATAATGAATTAATACACATAGACTGAAAATTCACAAAAACGAGGAAAAACGGCAAAATATTGCATAATTCGATGATATTTTGTTTAAATCACATAAAGGAAAAGGGGATGATAAACGTCAAAATATTGCTAAATTCGATGATTTTTCGTACGAAACAAAATGCAAGAAAACTTGCTTAAAATGTAATATTATGCGAAATTCTGAGATTTGAAGGCCAAATCACATATCGTGATACTACATGAAATAGTATCGAAATATTGATAAAAATGAATATATTTACGTAATATCAAACTACATGTAAAAGGTGAAAAAAGTCACTATTTAACCATATTTGAGGATTTTAACTTCAAATCATACAGCGAGGTTTCGTATTATTTAGATCCAAGAAAAGACATATGACAATGTTATTTCCAATACAAATGATAAAAATCAATGTGTTTTCATTAGAATTAACTAAAATGTTCCTGATTTTCCGTTTATATTATCGATGGAAGATGTACACGAAAACCGCTCTATTCCGGCTGAAACGTCTATATATGCAATGAAAACAGAACTTCTCCCCTTTTCAATATCTTACTCAGTATTTTAACGAGAAACAAATAGTTGATTGAAAATAAAGTTTTTAAGGTTATTATCTAATCAATTATGTGTTTGCATCATTTTTATCGTATATATAATGAATTAATACCCATAAACTGAAATCTCACAAAAACGTGGAAAAACTGCAAAATATTGCCTAATTCGATGATATTTTGTTTAAATCACGTAAAGGAAAAGGGGATGATGAACGTCAAAATATTGCTAAATTCGATGATTTTTCGTACGAAACAAAATGCAAGAAAACTTGCTTAAAATGCAATATTATGCGAAATTCTGAGATTTGAAGGCCAAATCACATATCGTGATACTACTTGAAATGGTATCGAAATATTGATAAAAATGAATATATATACGTAATATCAAACTACATGAAAAAGGTGAAAAAAGTCACTATTTAACCATATTTGAGGATTTTAACTTCAAATCATACAGCGAGGTTTCGTATTATTTAGATCAAAGAAAAGACATATGACAATGTTATTTCCAATACAAATGATAAAAATCAATGTGTTTTCATTAGAATTATCTAAAATGTTCCTGATTTTCCGTTTATATTACCGATGGAAGATGTACACGTAAAACCGCTCTAATCCGGCTGAAACGTCGATATATGCAATAAAAACAGAACTTCTTCCCTTTTCAATATCTTACTCAGTATTTTAACGAGAAACAAATAGTTGATTGAAAATGAAGTATTTAAAGTTATTATCTAATCAATTATGTGTATGCATCATTTTTATCGTATATATAATGAATTAATACCCATAGACTGAAAATTCACAAAAACGTGGAAAAACGGCAAAATATTGCATAATTACTTATTATTTTGTTTAAATCACATAAAGGAAAAGGGGATGATAAACGTCAAAATATTGCTAAATTCGATGATTTTTCGTACGAAACAAAATGCAAGAAAACTTGCTTAAAATGTAATATTATGCGAAATTCTGAGATTTGAAGGCCAAATCACATATCGTAATACTACACGAAATAGTATCGAAATATTGGTAAAAATGAATACATTTACGTAATATCAAACTACATGATTAACGTGAAAAAGTCACTATTTTACTATATTTGAGGATTTAAACTTCAAATCATTCAGCGAGGTTTCGTTTTATTTAGAACCAAGAAAAGACATATGACAATCTTGTTTCCAATACAAATGATAAAAAAACAATGTGTTTTCATTAGAATTAACTAAAATGTTTTTGATTTTCCGTTTATATTACCGATGGAAGATGTACAAGTAAAACCGCTCTAATCCGGCTGAAACGTCGATATATGCAATAAAAACCGAACTTCTCCCCTTTTCAATATCTTACTCAGTATTTTAACGAAAAACAAATAGTTGATTGAAAATGAAGTATTTAAGGTTATTATCTAATGAATTATGTGTTTGCATTATTTTTTTCGTATATATAATGAATTAATACCCATAAACTGAAATCTCACAAAAACGTGGAAAAACGGCAAAATTTTGAATAATTCGATGATATTTTGTTTAAATCACGTAAAGGAAAAGGGGATGATAAACGTCAAAATATTGCTAAATTCGATGATTTTTCGTACGAAACAAAATGCACGAAAACTTGCTTAAAATGCAATATTATGCGAAATTCTAAGATTTGAAGGCCAAATCACATATCGTGAAACTACATGAAATAGTTTCGAAATATTGGTAAAAATGAATATATTTGCGTTATACCAAACTACATAATTAACGTGAAAAAGTCACTATTTTACCATATTTGAGGATTTTACCTTCAAATCATAGAGCGAGGTTTCGTATTATTTAGATCCAAGAAAAGACATATGACAATGTTGTTTCCAATACAAATGATAAAAAAACAATGTGTTTTCATTAGAATTAACTAAAATGTTCTTGATTTTCCGTTTATATTACCGATGGAAGATGTACAAGTAAAACCGCTCTAATCCGGCTGAAACGTCGATATATGCAATAAAAACCGAACTTCTCCCCTTTTCAATATCTTACTCAGTATTTTAACGAGAAACAAATAGATGATTGAAAATGAAGTATTTAAGGTTATTATCTAATCAATTATGTGTTTGCATCATTTTTATCGTATATATAATGAATTAATACACATAGACTGAAAATTCACAAAAACGAGGAAAAACGGCAAAATATTGCATAATTCGATGATATTTTGTTTAAATCACATAAAGGAAAAGGGGATGATAAACGTCAAAATATTGCTAAATTCGATGATTTTTCGTACGAAACAAAATGCAAGAAAACTTGCTTAAAATGTAATATTATGCGAAATTCTGAGATTTGAAGGCCAAATCACATATCGTGATACTCCATGAAATAGTATCGAAATATTGATAAAAATGAATATATTTACGTAATATCAAACTACATGTAAAAGGTGAAAAAAGTCACTATTTAACCATATTTGAGGATTTTAACTTCAAATCATACAGCGAGGTTTCATATTATTTAGATCCAAGAAAAGACATATGACAATGTTATTTCCAATACAAATGATAAAAATCAATGTGTTTTCATTAGAATTAACTAAAATGTTCCTGATTTTCCGTTTATATTATCGATGGAAGATGTACACGAAAACCGCTCTATTCCGGCTGAAACGTCTATATATGCAATGAAAACAGAACTTCTCCCCTTTTCAATATCTTACTCAGTATTTTAACGAGAAACAAATAGTTGATTGAAAATAAAGTTTTTAAGGTTATTATCTAATCAATTATGTGTTTGCATCATTTTTATCGTATATATAATGAATTAATACCCATAAACTGAAATCTCACAAAAACGTGGAAAAACTGCAAAATATTGCCTAATTCGATGATATTTTGTTTAAATCACGTAAAGGAAAAGGGGATGATGAACGTCAAAATATTGCTAAATTCGATGATTTTTCGTACGAAACAAAATGCAAGAAAACTTGCTTAAAATGCAATATTATGCGAAATTCTGAGATTTGAAGGCCAAATCACATATCGTGATACTATATGAAAAACGTAAAAAAAAAGTCACTATTTAACCATATTTGAGGATTTTAACTTCAAATCATAGAGCGAGGTTTCGTATTATTTCGATCCAAGAAAAGACATATGACAATGTTGTTTCCAATACAAATGATAAAAATCAATGTGTTTTCATTAGAATTATCTAAAATGTTCCTGATTTTCCGTTTATATTACCGATGGAAGATGTACACGTAAAACCGCTCTAATCCGGCTGAAACGTCGATATATGCAATAAAAACAGAACTTCTTCCCTTTTCAATATCTTACTCAGTATTTTAACGAGAAACAAATAGTTGATTGAAAATGAAGTATATAAAGTTATTATCTAATCAATTATGTGTATGCATCATTTTTATCGTATATAAAATGAATTAATACCCATAGACTGAAAATTCACAAAAACGTGGAAAAACGGCAAAATATTGCATAATTCCTTGTTATTTTGTTTAAATCACATAAAGGAAAAGGGGATGATAAACGTCAAAATATTGCTAAATTCGATGATTTTTCGTACGAAACAAAATGCAAGAAAACTTGCTTAAGATGCAATATTATGCGAAATTCTGAGATTTGAAGGCAAAATCACATATCGTGATACTACATGATATGGTATCGAAATATTGATAAAAATGAATATATATACGTAATATCAAACTACATGAAAAAGGTGAAAAAAGTCACTATTTAACCATATTTGAGGATTTTAACTTCAAATCATACAGCGAGGTTTCGTATTATTTAGATCCAAGAAAAGACATATGACAATGTTATTTCCAATACAAATGATAAAAATCAATGTGTTTTCATTAGAATTAACTAAAATGTTCCTGATTTTCCGTTTATATTATCGATGGAAGATGTACACGAAAACCGCTCTATTCCGGCTGAAACGTCTATATATGCAATAAAAACAGAACTTCTCCCCTTTTCAATATCTTACTCAGTATTTTAACGAGAAACAAATAGTTGATTGAAAATAAAGTTTTTAAGGTTATTATCTAATCAATTATGTGTTTGCATCATTTTTATCGTATATATAATGAATTAATACCCATAAACTGAAATCTCACAAAAACGTGGAAAAACTGCAAAATATTGCCTAATTCGATGATATTTTGTTTAAATCACGTAAAGGAAAAGGGGATGATAAACGTCAAAATATTGCTAAATTCGATGATTTTTCGTACGAAACAAAATGCACGAAAACTTGCTTAAAATGCAATATTATGCGAAATTCTGAGATTTGAAGGCCAAATCACATATCGTGATACTACATGAAATAGTATCAAAATATTGGTAAAAATGAATACATTTGCGTAATATCAAACTACATGATTAACGTGAAAAAGTCACTATTTTACTATATTTGAGGATTTTAACTTCAAATCATTCAGCGAGGTTTCGTTTTATTTAGAACCAAGAAAAGACATATGACAATGTTGTTTCCAATACAAATGATAAAAAAACAATGTGTTTTTATTAGAATTAACTAAAATGTTCTTGATTTTCCGTTTATATTACCGATGGAAGTTATATACGTAAAACCGCTCAAATCCGGCTGAAACGTCGATATATGCAATAAAAACCGAACTTCTCCCCTTTTCAATATCTTGCTCAGTATTTTAACGAGAAAAAAATAGATGATTGAAAATGAAGTATTTAAGGTTATTATCTAATCAATTATGTGTTTGCATCATTTTTATCGTATATATAATGGATTAATACCCATAGACTGAAAATTTACAAAAACGTGGAAAAACTGCAAAATATTGCCTAATTCGATGATATTTTGTTTAAATCACGTAAAGGAAAAGGGGATGATAAACGTCAAAATATTGCTAAATTCGATGATTTTTCGTACGAAACAAAATGCAAGAAAACTTGCTTAAAATGTAATATTATGCGAAATTCTGAGATTCGAAGGCCAAATCACATATCGTGATACTACATGAAATAGTATCGAAATATTGATAAAAATTAATATATTTACGTAATATCAAACTACATGTAAAAGGTGAAAAAAGTCACTATTTAACCATATTTGAGGATTTTAACTTCAAATCATACAGCGAGGTTTCGTATTATTTAGATCCAAGAAAAGACATATGACAATGTTATTTCCAATACAAATGATAAAAATCAATATGTTTTCATTAGAATTAACTAAAATGTTCCTGATTTTCCGTTTATATTATCGATGGAAGATGTACACGAAAACCGCTCTATTCCGGCTGAAACGTCTATATATGCAATAAAAACAGAACTTCTCCCCTTTTCAATATCTTACTCAGTATTTTAACGAGAAACAAATAGTTGATTGAAAATAAAGTTTTTAAGGTTATTATCTAATCAATTATGTGTTTGCATCATTTTTATCGTATATATAATGAATTAATACTAATAGACTGAAAATTTCCAAAAACGTGGAAAAACGGCAAAATATTGCCTAATTCGATGATATTTTGTTTAAATCACGTAAAGGAAAAGGGGATGATAAACGTCAAAATATTGCTAAATTCGATGATTTTTCGTACGAAACAAAATGCACGAAAACTTGCTCAAAATGCAATATTATGCGAAATTCTGAGATTTGAAGGCCAAATCACATATCGTAATACTACATGAAATAGTATCGAAATATTGGTAAAAATGAATATATTTACGTAATATCAAACTACATTATAAACGTGAAAAATTCACTATTTTACCATATTTGAGGATTTTAACTTCAAATCATTCAGCGAGGTTTCGTTTTATTTAGTTCCAAGAACTGGAAAATATGACAATGTTGTTTCCAATACAAATGATAAAAAAACAATGTGTTTTCATTAGAATTAACTAAAATGTTCTTGATTTTCCGTTTATATTACCGATGGAAGATGTACACGAAAACCGCTCTATTCCAGCTGAAACGTCGATATATGCAATAAAAACAGAACTTCTCCCCTTTTCAATATCTTACTCAGTATTTTAACGAAAAACAAATAGTTGATTGAAAATGAAGTATTTAAGGTTATTATCTAATCAATTGTGTTTGCATTAATTTTATCGTATATATAATGAATTAATACCCATTAAATGAAATCTCACAAAAACGTGGAAAAACGGCAAAATTTTGAATAATTCGATGATATTTTGTTTAAATCACATAAAGGAAAAGGGGATGATAAACGTCAAAATATTGCTAAATTCGATGATTTTTCGTACGAAACAAAATGCACGAAAACTTGCTTAAAATGCAATATTATGCGAAATTCTGAGATTTGAAGGCCAAATCACATATCGTGAAACTACATGAAATAGTTTCGAAATATTGGTAAAAATGAATATATTTGCGTTATACCAAACTACATAATTAACGTGAAAAAGTCACTATTTTACCATATTTGAGGATTTTACCTTCAAATCATAGAGCGAGGTTTCGTATTATTTCGATCCAAGAAAAGACATATGACAATGTTGTTTCCAATACAAATGATAAAAATCAATGTGTTTTCATTAGAATTATCTAAAATGTTCCTGATTATCCGTTTATATTACCGATGGAAGATGTACACGTAAAACCGCTCTAATCCGGCTGAAACGTCGATATATGCAATAAAAACAGAACTTCTTCCCTTTTCAATAACTTACTCAGTATTTTAACGAGAAACAAATAGTTGATTGAAAATGAAGTATTTAAAGTTATTATCTAATCAATTATGTGTATGCATCATTTTTATCGTATATATAATGAATTAATACCCATAGACTGAAAATTCACAAAAACGTGGAAAAACGGCAAAATATTGCATAATTCCTTGATATTTTGTTTAAATCACATAAAGGAAAAGGGGATGATAAACGTTAAAATATTGCTAAATTCGATCATTTTTCGTACGAAACAAAATGCAAGAAAACTTGCTTAAAATGTAATATTATGCGAAATTCTGAGATTTGAAGGCCAAATCGTAATACTACACGAAATAGTATCGTGTAGAAATAGAAATAGTATCGTAATACTACACGAAATAGTATCGAAATATTGGTAAAAATGAATACATTTACGTAATATCAAACTACATGATTAACGTGAAAAAGTCACTATTTTACTATATTTGAGGATTTTAACTTCAAATCATTCAGCGAGGTTTCGTTTTATTTAGATCCAAGAAAAGACATATGACAATGTTGTTTTCAATACAAATGATAAAAAAAAATGTGTTTTCATTAGAATTAACTAAAATGTTCTTGATTTTCCGTTTATATTATCGATGGAAGTTATAAACGTAAAACCGCTCTAATCCGGCTGAAACGTCGATATATGCAATAAAAACCGAACTTCTCCCCTTTTCAATATCTTACTCAGTATTTTAACGAGAAACAAATAGATGATTGAAAATGAAGTATTTAAGGTTATTATCTAATCAATTATGTGTTTGCATCATTTTTATCGTATATATAATGAATTAATACCCATAAACTGAAATCTCACAAAAACGTGGAAAAACTGCAAAATATTGCCTAATTCGATGATATTTTGTTTAAATCACGTAAAGGAAAAGGGGATGATAAACGTCAAAATATTGCTAAATTCGATGATTTTTCGTACGAAACAAAATGCAAGAAAACTTGCTTAAAATGTAATATTATGCGAAATTCTGAGATTTGAAGGCCAAATCACATATCGTGATACTACATGAAATAGTATCGAAATATTGATAAAAATGAATATATTTACGTAATATCAAACTACATGTAAAAGGTGAAAAAAGTCACTATTTAACCATATTTGAGGATTTTAACTTCAAATCATACAGCGAGGTTTCGTATTATTTAGATCCAAGAAAAGACATATGACAATGTTATTTCCAATACAAATGATAAAAATCAATATGTTTTCATTAGAATTAACTAAAATGTTCCTGATTTTCCGTTTATATTATCGATGGAAGATGTACACGAAAACCGCTCTATTCCGGCTGAAACGTCTATATATGCAATAAAAACAGAACTTCTCCCCTTTTCAATATCTTACTCAGTATTTTAACGAGAAACAAATAGTTGATTGAAAATAAAGTTTTTAAGGTTATTATCTAATCAAATATGTGTTTGCATCATTTTTATCGTATATATAATGAATTAATACCCATAAACTGAAATCTCACAAAAACGTGGAAAAACTGCAAAATATTGCCTAATTCGATGATATTTTGTTTAAATCACGTAAAGGAAAAGGGGATGATGAACGTCAAAATATTGCTAAATTCGATGATTTTTCGTACGAAACAAAATGCAAGAAAACTTGCTTAAAATGCAATATTATGCGAAATTCTGAGATTTGAAGGCCAAATCACATATCGTGATACTATATGAAAAACGTAAAAAAAAAGTCACTATTTAACCATATTTGAGGATTTTAACTTCAAATCATAGAGCGAGGTTTCGTATTATTTCGATCCAAGAAAAGACATATGACAATGTTGTTTCCAATACAAATCATAAAAATCAATGTGTTTTCATTAGAATTATCTAAAATGTTCCTGATTTTCCGTTTATATTACCGATGGAAGATGTACACGAAAACCGCTCTATTCCGGCTTAAACGTCGATAAATGCAATAAAAACAGAACTTCTCCCCTTTACAATATCTTACTCAGTATTTTAACGAGAAACAAATAGTTTATTGAAAATGAAGTATTTAAGGTTATTATCTAATCAATTATGTGTTTGCATTATTTTTATCGTATATATAATGAATTAATACCCATAAACTGAAATCTCACAAAAACGTGGAAAAACGGCAAAATATTGCCTAATTCGATGATATTTTGTTTAAATCACGTAAAGGAAAAGGGGATGATAAACGTCAAAATATTGCTAAATTCGATGATTTTTCGTACGAAACAAAATGCACGAAAACTTGCTTAAAATGCAATATTATGCGAAATTCTGAGATTTGAAGTCCAAATCACATATCGTGATACTACATGAAATAGTATCAAAATATTGATAAAGATGAATATATTTACGTAATATCAAACTACATGAAAAACGTGAAAAAAGTCACTATTTAACCATATTTGAGGATTTTAACTTCAAATCATAGAGCGAGGTTTCGCATTATTTCGATCCAAGAAAAGACATATGACAATGTTGTTTCCAATTCAAATGATAAAAATCAATGTGTTTTCATTAGAATTATCTAAAATGTTCCTGATTTTCCGTTTATATTACCGATGGAAGATGTACACCTAAAACCGCTCTAATCTGGCTGAAACGTCGATATATGCAATAAAAACAGAACTTCTTCCCTTTTCAATATCTTACTCAGTATTTTAACGAGAAACAAATAGTTGATTGAAAATGAAGTATTTAAAGTTATTATCTAATCAATTATGTGTATGCATCATTTTTATCGTATATAAAATGAATTAATACCCATAGACGGAAAATTCGCAAAAACGTGGAAAAACGGCAAAATATTGCATAATTCCTTGTTATTTTGTTTAAATCACATAAAGGAAAAGGGGATGATAAACGTCAAAATATTGCTAAATTCGATGATTTTTCGTACGAAACAAAATGCAAGAAAACTTGCTTAAAATGCAATATTATGCGAAATTCTGAGATTTGAAGGCCAAATCACATATCGTGATACTACATGAAATAGTATCAAAATATTGGTAAAAATGAATACATTTGCGTAATATCAAACTACATGATTAACGTGAAAAAGTCACTATTTTACTATATTTGAGGATTTTAACTTCAAATCATTCAGCGAGGTTTCGTTTTATTTAGAACCAAGAAAAGACATATGACAATGTTGTTTCCAATACAAATGATAAAAAAACAATGTGTTTTTATTAGAATTAACTAAAATGTTCTTGATTTTCCGTTTATATTACCGATGGAAGTTATATACGTAAAACCGCTCAAATCCGGCTGAAACGTCGATATATGCAATAAAAACCGAACTTCTCCCCTTTTCAATATCTTGCTCAGTATTTTAACGAGAAACAAATAGATGATTGAAAATGAAGTATTTAAGGTTATTATCTAATCAATTATGTGTTTGCATCATTTTTATCGTATATATAATGGATTAATACCCATAGACTGAAAATTTACAAAAACGTGGAAAAACGGAAAAATATTGCCTAATTCGATGATATTTTGTTTAAATCACGTAAAGGAAAAGGGGATGATCAACGTCAAAATATTGCTAAATTCGATGATTTTTCGTACGAAACAAAATGCAAGAAAACTTGCTTAAAATGTAATATTATGCGAAATTCTGAGATTCGAAGGCCAAATCACATATCGTGATACTACATGAAATAGTATCGAAATATTGATAAAAATTAATATATTTACGTAATATCAAACTACATGTAAAAGGTGAAAAAAGTCACTATTTAACCATATTTGAGGATTTTAACTTCAAATCATACAGCGAGGTTTCGTATTATTTAGATCCAAGAAAAGACATATGACAATGTTATTTCCAATACAAATGATAAAAATCAATATGTTTTCATTAGAATTAACTAAAATGTTCCTGATTTTCCGTTTATATTATCGATGGAAGATGTACACGAAAACCGCTCTATTCCGGCTGAAACGTCTATATATGCAATAAAAACAGAACTTCTCCCCTTTTCAATATCTTACTCAGTATTTTAACGAGAAACAAATAGTTGATTGAAAATAAAGTTTTTAAGGTTATTATCTAATCAATTATGTGTTTGCATCATTTTTATCGTATATATAATGAATTAATACTAATAGACTGAAAATTTCCAAAAACGTGGAAAAACGGCAAAATATTGCCTAATTCGATGATATTTTGTTTAAATCACGTAAAGGAAAAGGGGATGATAAACGTCAAAATATTGCTAAATTCGATGATTTTTCGTACGAAACAAAATGCACGAAAACTTGCTCAAAATGCAATATTATGCGAAATTCTGAGATTTGAAGGCCAAATCACATATCGTAATACTACATGAAATAGTATCGAAATATTGGTAAAAATGAATATATTTACGTAATATCAAACTACATTATAAACGTGAAAAATTCACTATTTTACCATATTTGAGGATTTTAACTTCAAATCATTCAGCGAGGTTTCGTTTTATTTAGTTCCAAGAACTGGAAAATATGACAATGTTGTTTCCAATACAAATGATAAAAAAACAATGTGTTTTCATTAGAATTAACTAAAATGTTCTTGATTTTCCGTTTATATTACCGATGGAAGATGTACACGAAAACCGCTCTATTCCAGCTGAAACGTCGATATATGCAATAAAAACAGAACTTCTCCCCTTTTCAATATCTTACTCAGTATTTTAACGAAAAACAAATAGTTGATTGAAAATGAAGTATTTAAGGTTATTATCTAATCAATTGTGTTTGCATTATTTTTATCGTATATATAATGAATTAATACCCATTAAATGAAATCTCACAAAAACGTGGAAAAACGGCAAAATTTTGAATAATTCGATGATATTTTGTTTAAATCACATAAAGGAAAAGGGGATGATAAACGTCAAAATATTGCTAAATTCGATGATTTTTCGTACGAAACAAAATGCACGAAAACTTGCTTAAAATGCAATATTATGCGAAATTCTGAGATTTGAAGGCCAAATCACATATCGTGAAACTACA
This sequence comes from Procambarus clarkii, assembly GCF_040958095.1. Classification (NCBI taxonomy): domain Eukaryota; kingdom Metazoa; phylum Arthropoda; class Malacostraca; order Decapoda; family Cambaridae; genus Procambarus; species Procambarus clarkii. Next base: position 301,529 of record NW_027189200.1, read on the forward strand.
TGAAATAGTTTCGAAATATTGGTAAAAATGAATATATTTGCGTTATACCAAACTACATAATTAACGTGAAAAAGTCACTATTTTACCATATTTGAGGATTTTACCTTCAAATCATAGAGCGAGGTTTCGTATTATTTCGATCCAAGAAAAGACATATGACAATGTTGTTTCCAATACAAATGATAAAAATCAATGTGTTTTCATTAGAATTATCTAAAATGTTCCTGATTATCCGTTTATATTACCGATGGAAGATGTACACGTAAAACCGCTCTAATCCGGCTGAAACGTCGATATATGCAATAAAAACAGAACTTCTTCCCTTTTCAATAACTTACTCAGTATTTTAACGAGAAACAAATAGTTGATTGAAAATGAAGTATTTAAAGTTATTATCTAATCAATTATGTGTATGCATCATTTTTATCGTATATATAATGAATTAATACCCATAGACTGAAAATTCACAAAAACGTGGAAAAACGGCAAAATATTGCATAATTCCTTGATATTTTGTTTAAATCACATAAAGGAAAAGGGGATGATAAACGTTAAAATATTGCTAAATTCGATCATTTTTCGTACGAAACAAAATGCAAGAAAACTTGCTTAAAATGTAATATTATGCGAAATTCTGAGATTTGAAGGCCAAATCGTAATACTACACGAAATAGTATCGTGTAGAAATAGAAATAGTATCGTAATACTACACGAAATAGTATCGAAATATTGGTAAAAATGAATACATTTACGTAATATCAAACTACATGATTAACGTGAAAAAGTCACTATTTTACTATATTTGAGGATTTTAACTTCAAATCATTCAGCGAGGTTTCGTTTTATTTAGATCCAAGAAAAGACATATGACAATGTTGTTTTCAATACAAATGATAAAAAAAAATGTGTTTTCATTAGAATTAACTAAAATGTTCTTGATTTTCCGTTTATATTATCGATGGAAGTTATAAACGTAAAACCGCTCTAATCCGGCTGAAACGTCGATATATGCAATAAAAACCGAACTTCTCCCCTTTTCAATATCTTACTCAGTATTTTAACGAGAAACAAATAGATGATTGAAAATGAAGTATTTAAGGTTATTATCTAATCAATTATGTGTTTGCATCATTTTTATCGTATATATAATGAATTAATACCCATAAACTGAAATCTCACAAAAACGTGGAAAAACTGCAAAATATTGCCTAATTCGATGATATTTTGTTTAAATCACGTAAAGGAAAAGGGGATGATAAACGTCAAAATATTGCTAAATTCGATGATTTTTCGTACGAAACAAAATGCAAGAAAACTTGCTTATAATGTAATATTATGCGAAATTCTGAGATTTGAAGGCCAAATCACATATCGTGATACTACATGAAATAGTATCGAAATATTGATAAAAATGAATATATTTACGTAATATCAAACTACATGTAAAAGGTGAAAAAAGTCACTATTTAACCATATTTGAGGATTTTAACTTCAAATCATACAGCGAGGTTTCGTATTATTTAGATCCAAGAAAAGACATATGACAATGTTATTTCCAATACAAATGATAAAAATCAATATGTTTTCATTAGAATTAACTAAAATGTTCCTGATTTTCCGTTTATATTATCGATGGAAGATGTACACGAAAACCGCTCTATTCCGGCTGAAACGTCTATATATGCAATAAAAACAGAACTTCTCCCCTTTTCAATATCTTACTCAGTATTTTAACGAGAAACAAATAGTTGATTGAAAATAAAGTTTTTAAGGTTATTATCTAATCAAATATGTGTTTGCATCATTTTTATCGTATATATAATGAATTAATACCCATAAACTGAAATCTCACAAAAACGTGGAAAAACTGCAAAATATTGCCTAATTCGATGATATTTTGTTTAAATCACGTAAAGGAAAAGGGGATGATGAACGTCAAAATATTGCTAAATTCGATGATTTTTCGTACGAAACAAAATGCAAGAAAACTTGCTTAAAATGCAATATTATGCGAAATTCTGAGATTTGAAGGCCAAATCACATATCGTGATACTATATGAAAAACGTAAAAAAAAAGTCACTATTTAACCATATTTGAGGATTTTAACTTCAAATCATAGAGCGAGGTTTCGTATTATTTCGATCCAAGAAAAGACATATGACAATGTTGTTTCCAATACAAATCATAAAAATCAATGTGTTTTCATTAGAATTATCTAAAATGTTCCTGATTTTCCGTTTATATTACCGATGGAAGATGTACACGAAAACCGCTCTATTCCGGCTTAAACGTCGATAAATGCAATAAAAACAGAACTTCTCCCCTTTACAATATCTTACTCAGTATTTTAACGAGAAACAAATAGTTTATTGAAAATGAAGTATTTAAGGTTATTATCTAATCAATTATGTGTTTGCATTATTTTTATCGTATATATAATGAATTAATACCCATAAACTGAAATCTCACAAAAACGTGGAAAAACGGCAAAATATTGCCTAATTCGATGATATTTTGTTTAAATCACGTAAAGGAAAAGGGGATGATAAACGTCAAAATATTGCTAAATTCGATGATTTTTCGTACGAAACAAAATGCACGAAAACTTGCTTAAAATGCAATATTATGCGAAATTCTGAGATTTGAAGTCCAAATCACATATCGTGATACTACATGAAATAGTATCAAAATATTGATAAAGATGAATATATTTACGTAATATCAAACTACATGAAAAACGTGAAAAAAGTCACTATTTAACCATATTTGAGGATTTTAACTTCAAATCATAGAGCGAGGTTTCGCATTATTTCGATCCAAGAAAAGACATATGACAATGTTGTTTCCAATTCAAATGATAAAAATCAATGTGTTTTCATTAGAATTATCTAAAATGTTCCTGATTTTCCGTTTATATTACCGATGGAAGATGTACACGTAAAACCGCTCTAATCTGGCTGAAACGTCGATATATGCAATAAAAACAGAACTTCTTCCCTTTTCAATATCTTACTCAGTATTTTAACGAGAAACAAATAGTTGATTGAAAATGAAGTATTTAAAGTTATTATCTAATCAATTATGTGTATGCATCATTTTTATCGTATATAAAATGAATTAATACCCATAGACGGAAAATTCGCAAAAACGTGGAAAAACGGCAAAATATTGCATAATTCCTTGTTATTTTGTTTAAATCACATAAAGGAAAAGGGGATGATAAACGTCAAAATATTGCTAAATTCGATGATTTTTCGTACGAAACAAAATGCAAGAAAACTTGCTTAAAATGCAATATTATGCGAAATTCTGAGATTTGAAGGCCAAATCACATATCGTGATACTACATGAAATGGTATCGAAATATTGATAAAAATGAATATATATACGTAATATCAAACTACATGAAAAAGGTGAAAAAAGTCACTATTTAACCATATTTGAGGATTTTAACTTCAAATCATACAGCGAGGTTTCGTATTATTTAGATCCAAGAAAAGACATATGACAATGTTATTTCCAATACAAATGATAAAAATCAATGTGTTTTCATTAGAATTAACTAAAATGTTCCTGATTTTCCGTTTATATTATCGATGGAAGATGTACACGAAAACCGCTCTATTCCGGCTGAAACGTCTATATATGCAATAAAAACAGAACTTCTCCCCTTTTCAATATCTTACTCAGTATTTTAACGAGAAACAAATAGTTGATTGAAAATGAAGTATTTAAGGTTATTATCTAATCAATTATGTGTTTGCATCATTTTTATCGTATATATAATGATTTAATACCCATAAACTGAAATCTCACAAAAACGTGGAAAAACTACAAAATATTGCCTAATTCGATGATATTTTGTTTAAATCACGTAAAGGAAAAGGGGATGATAAACGTCAAAATATTGCTAAATTCGATGATTTTTCGTACGAAACAAAATGCACGAAAACTTGCTTAAAATGCAATATTATGCGAAATTCTGAGATTTGAAGGCCAAATCACATATCGTAATACTACATGAAATAGTATCGAAATATTGGTAAAAATGAATATATTTACGTAATATCAAACTACATTATAAACGTGAAAAATTCACTATTTTACCATATTTGAGGATTTTAACTTCAAATCATTCAGCGAGGTTTCGTTTTATTTAGTTCTAAGAACTGGAACATATGACAATGTTGTTTCCAATACAAATGATAAAAATCAATGTGTTTTCATTAGAATTATCTAAAATGTTCCTGATTATCCGTTTATATTACCGATGGAAGATGTACACGTAAAACCGCTCTAATCCGGCTGAAACGTCGATATATGCAATAAAAACAGAACTTCTTCCCTTTTCAATAACTTACTCAGTATTTTATCGAGAAACAAATAGTTGATTGAAAATGAAGTATTTAAAGTTATTATCTAATCAATTATGTGTATGCATCATTTTTATCGTATATATAATGAATTAATACCCATAGACTGAAAATTCACAAAAACGTGGAAAAACGGCAAAATATTGCATAATTCCTTGATATTTTGTTTAAATCACATAAAGGAAAAGGGGATGATAAACGTTAAAATATTGCTAAATTCGATCATTTTTCGTACGAAACAAAATGCAAGAAAACTTGCTTAAAATGTAATATTATGCGAAATTCTGAGATTTGAAGGCCAAATCGTAATACTACACGAAATAGTATCGTGTAGAAATAGAAATAGTATCGTAATACTACACGAAATAGTATCGAAATATTGGTAAAAATGAATACATTTACGTAATATCAAACTACATGATTAACGTGAAAAAGTCACTATTTTACTATATTTGAGGATTTTAACTTCAAATCATTCAGCGAGGTTTCGTTTTATTTAGATCCAAGAAAAGACATATGACAATGTTGTTTTCAATACAAATGATAAAAAAAAATGTGTTTTCATTAGAATTAACTAAAATGTTCTTGATTTTCCGTTTATATTATCGATGGAAGTTATAAACGTAAAACCGCTCTAATCCGGCTGAAACGTCGATATATGCAATAAAAACCGAACTTCTCCCCTTTTCAATATCTTACTCAGTATTTTAACGAGAAACAAATAGATGATTGAAAATGAAGTATTTAAGGTTATTATCTAATCAATTATGTGTTTGCATCATTTTTATCGTATATATAATGAATTAATACCCATAAACTGAAATCTCACAAAAACGTGGAAAAACTGCAAAATATTGCCTAATTCGATGATATTTTGTTTAAATCACGTAAAGGAAAAGGGGATGATAAACGTCAAAATATTGCTAAATTCGATGATTTTTCGTACGAAACAAAATGCAAGAAAACTTGCTTAAAATGTAATATTATGCGAAATTCTGAGATTTGAAGGCCAAATCACATATCGTGATACTACATGAAATAGTATCGAAATATTGATAAAAATGAATATATTTACGTAATATCAAACTACATGTAAAAGGTGAAAAAAGTCACTATTTAACCATATTTGAGGATTTTAACTTCAAATCATACAGCGAGGTTTCGTATTATTTAGATCCAAGAAAAGACATATGACAATGTTATTTCCAATACAAATGATAAAAATCAATATGTTTTCATTAGAATTAACTAAAATGTTCCTGATTTTCCGTTTATATTATCGATGGAAGATGTACACGAAAACCGCTCTATTCCGGCTGAAACGTCTATATATGCAATAAAAACAGAACTTCTCCCCTTTTCAATATCTTACTCAGTATTTTAACGAGAAACAAATAGTTGATTGAAAATAAAGTTTTTAAGGTTATTATCTAATCAAATATGTGTTTGCATCATTTTTATCGTATATATAATGAATTAATACCCATAAACTGAAATCTCACAAAAACGTGGAAAAACTGCAAAATATTGCCTAATTCGATGATATTTTGTTTAAATCACGTAAAGGAAAAGGGGATGATGAACGTCAAAATATTGCTAAATTCGATGATTTTTCGTACGAAACAAAATGCAAGAAAACTTGCTTAAAATGCAATATTATGCGAAATTCTAAAATTTGAAGGCCAAATCACATATCGTGATACTATATGAAAAACGTAAAAAAAAAGTCACTATTTAACCATATTTGAGGATTTTAACTTCAAATCATAGAGCGAGGTTTCGTATTATTTCGATCCAAGAAAAGACATATGACAATGTTGTTTCCAATACAAATCATAAAAATCAATGTGTTTTCATTAGAATTATCTAAAATGTTCCTGATTTTCCGTTTATATTACCGATGGAAGATGTACACGAAAACCGCTCTATTCCGGCTTAAACGTCGATAAATGCAATAAAAACAGAACTTCTCCCCTTTACAATATCTTACTCAGTATTTTAACGAGAAACAAATAGTTTATTGAAAATGAAGTATTTAAGGTTATTATCTAATCAATTATGTGTTTGCATTATTTTTATCGTATATATAATGAATTAATACCCATAAACTGAAATCTCACAAAAACGTGGAAAAACGGCAAAATATTGCCTAATTCGATGATATTTTGTTTAAATCACGTAAAGGAAAAGGGGATGATAAACGTCAAAATATTGCTAAATTCGATGATTTTTCGTACGAAACAAAATGCACGAAAACTTGCTTAAAATGCAATATTATGCGAAATTCTGAGATTTGAAGTCCAAATCACATATCGTGATACTACATGAAATAGTATCAAAATATTGATAAAGATGAATATATTTACGTAATATCAAACTACATGAAAAACGTGAAAAAAGTCACTATTTAACCATATTTGAGGATTTTAACTTCAAATCATAGAGCGAGGTTTCGCATTATTTCGATCCAAGAAAAGACATATGACAATGTTGTTTCCAATTCAAATGATAAAAATCAATGTGTTTTCATTAGAATTATCTAAAATGTTCCTGATTTTCCGTTTATATTACCGATGGAAGATGTACACCTAAAACCGCTCTAATCTGGCTGAAACGTCGATATATGCAATAAAAACAGAACTTCTTCCCTTTTCAATATCTTACTCAGTATTTTAACGAGAAACAAATAGTTGATTGAAAATGAAGTATTTAAAGTTATTATCTAATCAATTATGTGTATGCATCATTTTTATCGTATATAAAATGAATTAATACCCATAGACGGAAAATTCGCAAAAACGTGGAAAAACGGCAAAATATTGCATAATTCCTTGTTATTTTGTTTAAATCACATAAAGGAAAAGGGGATGATAAACGTCAAAATATTGCTAAATTCGATGATTTTTCGTACGAAACAAAATGCAAGAAAACTTGCTTAAAATGCAATATTATGCGAAATTCTGAGATTTGAAGGCCAAATCACATATCGTGATACTACATGAAATAGTATCAAAATATTGGTAAAAATGAATACATTTGCGTAATATCAAACTACATGATTAACGTGAAAAAGTCACTATTTTACTATATTTGAGGATTTTAACTTCAAATCATTCAGCGAGGTTTCGTTTTATTTAGAACCAAGAAAAGACATATGACAATGTTGTTTCCAATACAAATGATAAAAAAACAATGTGTTTTTATTAGAATTAACTAAAATGTTCTTGATTTTCCGTTTATATTACCGATGGAAGTTATATACGTAAAACCGCTCAAATCCGGCTGAAACGTCGATATATGCAATAAAAACCGAACTTCTCCCCTTTTCAATATCTTGCTCAGTATTTTAACGAGAAACAAATAGATGATTGAAAATGAAGTATTTAAGGTTATTATCTAATCAATTATGTGTTTGCATCATTTTTATCGTATATATAATGGATTAATACCCATAGACTGAAAATTTACAAAAACGTGGAAAAACGGAAAAATATTGCCTAATTCGATGATATTTTGTTTAAATCACGTAAAGGAAAAGGGGATGATCAACGTCAAAATATTGCTAAATTCGATGATTTTTCGTACGAAACAAAATGCAAGAAAACTTGCTTAAAATGTAATATTATGCGAAATTCTGAGATTCGAAGGCCAAATCACATATCGTGATACTACATGAAATAGTATCGAAATATTGATAAAAATTAATATATTTACGTAATATCAAACTACATGTAAAAGGTGAAAAAAGTCACTATTTAACCATATTTGAGGATTTTAACTTCAAATCATACAGCGAGGTTTCGTATTATTTAGATCCAAGAAAAGACATATGACAATGTTATTTCCAATACAAATGATAAAAATCAATATGTTTTCATTAGAATTAACTAAAATGTTCCTGATTTTCCGTTTATATTATCGATGGAAGATGTACACGAAAACCGCTCTATTCCGGCTGAAACGTCTATATATGCAATAAAAACAGAACTTCTCCCCTTTTCAATATCTTACTCAGTATTTTAACGAGAAACAAATAGTTGATTGAAAATAAAGTTTTTAAGGTTATTATCTAATCAATTATGTGTTTGCATCATTTTTATCGTATATATAATGAATTAATACTAATAGACTGAAAATTTCCAAAAACGTGGAAAAACGGCAAAATATTGCCTAATTCGATGATATTTTGTTTAAATCACGTAAAGGAAAAGGGGATGATAAACGTCAAAATATTGCTAAATTCGATGATTTTTCGTACGAAACAAAATGCACGAAAACTTGCTCAAAATGCAATATTATGCGAAATTCTGAGATTTGAAGGCCAAATCACATATCGTAATACTACATGAAATAGTATCGAAATATTGGTAAAAATGAATATATTTACGTAATATCAAACTACATTATAAACGTGAAAAATTCACTATTTTACCATATTTGAGGATTTTAACTTCAAATCATTCAGCGAGGTTTCGTTTTATTTAGTTCCAAGAACTGGAAAATATGACAATGTTGTTTCCAATACAAATGATAAAAAAACAATGTGTTTTCATTAGAATTAACTAAAATGTTCTTGATTTTCCGTTTATATTACCGATGGAAGATGTACACGAAAACCGCTCTATTCCAGCTGAAACGTCGATATATGCAATAAAAACAGAACTTCTCCCCTTTTCAATATCTTACTCAGTATTTTAACGAAAAACAAATAGTTGATTGAAAATGAAGTATTTAAGGTTATTATCTAATCAATTGTGTTTGCATTATTTTTATCGTATATATAATGAATTAATACCCATTAAATGAAATCTCACAAAAACGTGGAAAAACGGCAAAATTTTGAATAATTCGATGATATTTTGTTTAAATCACATAAAGGAAAAGGGGATGATAAACGTCAAAATATTGCTAAATTCGATGATTTTTCGTACGAAACAAAATGCACGAAAACTTGCTTAAAATGCAATATTATGCGAAATTCTGAGATTTGAAGGCCAAATCACATATCGTGAAACTACATGAAATAGTTTCGAAATATTGGTAAAAATGAATATATTTGCGTTATACCAAACTACATAATTAACGTGAAAAAGTCACTATTTTACCATATTTGAGGATTTTACCTTCAAATCATAGAGCGAGGTTTCGTATTATTTCGATCCAAGAAAAGACATATGACAATGTTGTTTCCAATACAAATGATAAAAATCAATGTGTTTTCATTAGAATTATCTAAAATGTTCCTGATTATCCGTTTATATTACCGATGGAAGATGTACACGTAAAACCGCTCTAATCCGGCTGAAACGTCGATATATGCAATAAAAACAGAACTTCTTCCCTTTTCAATAACTTACTCAGTATTTTAACGAGAAACAAATAGTTGATTGAAAATGAAGTATTTAAAGTTATTATCTAATCAATTATGTGTATGCATCATTTTTATCGTATATATAATGAATTAATACCCATAGACTGAAAATTCACAAAAACGTGGAAAAACGGCAAAATATTGCATAATTCCTTGATATTTTGTTTAAATCACATAAAGGAAAAGGGGATGATAAACGTTAAAATATTGCTAAATTCGATCATTTTTCGTACGAAACAAAATGCAAGAAAACTTGCTTAAAATGTAATATTATGCGAAATTCTGAGATTTGAAGGCCAAATCGTAATACTACACGAAATAGTATCGTGTAGAAATAGAAATAGTATCGTAATACTACACGAAATAGTATCGAAATATTGGTAAAAATGAATACATTTACGTAATATCAAACTACATGATTAACGTGAAAAAGTCACTATTTTACTATATTTGAGGATTTTAACTTCAAATCATTCAGCGAGGTTTCGTTTTATTTAGATCCAAGAAAAGACATATGACAATGTTGTTTTCAATACAAATGATAAAAAAAAATGTGTTTTCATTAGAATTAACTAAAATGTTCTTGATTTTCCGTTTATATTATCGATGGAAGTTATAAACGTAAAACCGCTCTAATCCGGCTGAAACGTCGATATATGCAATAAAAACCGAACTTCTCCCCTTTTCAATATCTTACTCAGTATTTTAACGAGAAACAAATAGATGATTGAAAATGAAGTATTTAAGGTTATTATCTAATCAATTATGTGTTTGCATCATTTTTATCGTATATATAATGAATTAATACCCATAAACTGAAATCTCACAAAAACGTGGAAAAACTGCAAAATATTGCCTAATTCGATGATATTTTGTTTAAATCACGTAAAGGAAAAGGGGATGATAAACGTCAAAATATTGCTAAATTCGATGATTTTTCGTACGAAACAAAATGCAAGAAAACTTGCTTATAATGTAATATTATGCGAAATTCTGAGATTTGAAGGCCAAATCACATATCGTGATACTACATGAAATAGTATCGAAATATTGATAAAAATGAATATATTTACGTAATATCAAACTACATGTAAAAGGTGAAAAAAGTCACTATTTAACCATATTTGAGGATTTTAACTTCAAATCATACAGCGAGGTTTCGTATTATTTAGATCCAAGAAAAGACATATGACAATGTTATTTCCAATACAAATGATAAAAATCAATATGTTTTCATTAGAATTAACTAAAATGTTCCTGATTTTCCGTTTATATTATCGATGGAAGATGTACACGAAAACCGCTCTATTCCGGCTGAAACGTCTATATATGCAATAAAAACAGAACTTCTCCCCTTTTCAATATCTTACTCAGTATTTTAACGAGAAACAAATAGTTGATTGAAAATAAAGTTTTTAAGGTTATTATCTAATCAAATATGTGTTTGCATCATTTTTATCGTATATATAATGAATTAATACCCATAAACTGAAATCTCACAAAAACGTGGAAAAACTGCAAAATATTGCCTAATTCGATGATATTTTGTTTAAATCACGTAAAGGAAAAGGGGATGATGAACGTCAAAATATTGCTAAATTCGATGATTTTTCGTACGAAACAAAATGCAAGAAAACTTGCTTAAAATGCAATATTATGCGAAATTCTGAGATTTGAAGGCCAAATCACATATCGTGATACTATATGAAAAACGTAAAAAAAAAGTCACTATTTAACCATATTTGAGGATTTTAACTTCAAATCATAGAGCGAGGTTTCGTATTATTTCGATCCAAGAAAAGACATATGACAATGTTGTTTCCAATACAAATCATAAAAATCAATGTGTTTTCATTAGAATTATCTAAAATGTTCCTGATTTTCCGTTTATATTACCGATGGAAGATGTACACGAAAACCGCTCTATTCCGGCTTAAACGTCGATAAATGCAATAAAAACAGAACTTCTCCCCTTTACAATATCTTACTCAGTATTTTAACGAGAAACAAATAGTTTATTGAAAATGAAGTATTTAAGGTTATTATCTAATCAATTATGTGTTTGCATTATTTTTATCGTATATATAATGAATTAATACCCATAAACTGAAATCTCACAAAAACGTGGAAAAACGGCAAAATATTGCCTAATTCGATGATATTTTGTTTAAATCACGTAAAGGAAAAGGGGATGATAAACGTCAAAATATTGCTAAATTCGATGATTTTTCGTACGAAACAAAATGCACGAAAACTTGCTTAAAATGCAATATTATGCGAAATTCTGAGATTTGAAGTCCAAATCACATATCGTGATACTACATGAAATAGTATCAAAATATTGATAAAGATGAATATATTTACGTAATATCAAACTACATGAAAAACGTGAAAAAAGTCACTATTTAACCATATTTGAGGATTTTAACTTCAAATCATAGAGCGAGGTTTCGCATTATTTCGATCCAAGAAAAGACATATGACAATGTTGTTTCCAATTCAAATGATAAAAATCAATGTGTTTTCATTAGAATTATCTAAAATGTTCCTGATTTTCCGTTTATATTACCGATGGAAGATGTACACGTAAAACCGCTCTAATCTGGCTGAAACGTCGATATATGCAATAAAAACAGAACTTCTTCCCTTTTCAATATCTTACTCAGTATTTTAACGAGAAACAAATAGTTGATTGAAAATGAAGTATTTAAAGTTATTATCTAATCAATTATGTGTATGCATCATTTTTATCGTATATAAAATGAATTAATACCCATAGACGGAAAATTCGCAAAAACGTGGAAAACGGCAAAATATTGCATAATTCCTTGTTATTTTGTTTAAATCACATAAAGGAAAAGGGGATGATAAACGTCAAAATATTGCTAAATTCGATGATTTTTCGTACGAAACAAAATGCAAGAAAACTTGCTTAAAATGCAATATTATGCGAAATTCTGAGATTTGAAGGCCAAATCACATATCGTGATACTACATGAAATGGTATCGAAATATTGATAAAAATGAATATATATACGTAATATCAAACTACATGAAAAAGGTGAAAAAAGTCACTATTTAACCATATTTGAGGATTTTAACTTCAAATCATACAGCGAGGTTTCGTATTATTTAGATCCAAGAAAAGACATATGACAATGTTATTTCCAATACAAATGATAAAAATCAATGTGTTTTCATTAGAATTAACTAAAATGTTCCTGATTTTCCGTTTATATTATCGATGGAAGATGTACACGAAAACCGCTCTATTCCGGCTGAAACGTCTATATATGCAATAAAAACAGAACTTCTCCCCTTTTCAATATCTTACTCAGTATTTTAACGAGAAACAAATAGTTGATTGAAAATGAAGTATTTAAGGTTATTATCTAATCAATTATGTGTTTGCATCATTTTTATCGTATATATAATGATTTAATACCCATAAACTGAAATCTCACAAAAACGTGGAAAAACTACAAAATATTGCCTAATTCGATGATATTTTGTTTAAATCACGTAAAGGAAAAGGGGATGATAAACGTCAAAATATTGCTAAATTCGATGATTTTTCGTACGAAACAAAATGCACGAAAACTTGCTTAAAATGCAATATTATGCGAAATTCTGAGATTTGAAGGCCAAATCACATATCGTAATACTACATGAAATAGTATCGAAATATTGGTAAAAATGAATATATTTACGTAATATCAAACTACATTATAAACGTGAAAAATTCACTATTTTACCATATTTGAGGATTTTAACTTCAAATCATTCAGCGAGGTTTCGTTTTATTTAGTTCTAAGAACTGGAACATATGACAATGTTGTTTCCAATACAAATGATAAAAATCAATGTGTTTTCATTAGAATTATCTAAAATGTTCCTGATTATCCGTTTATATTACCGATGGAAGATGTACACGTAAAACCGCTCTAATCCGGCTGAAACGTCGATATATGCAATAAAAACAGAACTTCTTCCCTTTTCAATAACTTACTCAGTATTTTATCGAGAAACAAATAGTTGATTGAAAATGAAGTATTTAAAGTTATTATCTAATCAATTATGTGTATGCATCATTTTTATCGTATATATAATGAATTAATACCCATAGACTGAAAATTCACAAAAACGTGGAAAAACGGCAAAATATTGCATAATTCCTTGATATTTTGTTTAAATCACATAAAGGAAAAGGGGATGATAAACGTTAAAATATTGCTAAATTCGATCATTTTTCGTACGAAACAAAATGCAAGAAAACTTGCTTAAAATGTAATATTATGCGAAATTCTGAGATTTGAAGGCCAAATCGTAATACTACACGAAATAGTATCGTGTAGAAATAGAAATAGTATCGTAATACTACACGAAATAGTATCGAAATATTGGTAAAAATGAATACATTTACGTAATATCAAACTACATGATTAACGTGAAAAAGTCACTATTTTACTATATTTGAGGATTTTAACTTCAAATCATAGAGCGAGGTTTCGTATTATTTAGATCCAAGAAAAGACATATGACAATGTTATTTCCAATATAAATGATAATAATCAATGTGTTTTCATTAGAATTAACTAAAATGTTCCTGATTTTCCGTTTATATTATCGATGGAAGATGTACACGAAAACCGCTCTATTCCGGCTGAAACGTCTATATATGCAATAAAAACAGAACTTCTCCCCTTTTCAATATCTTACTCAGTATTTTAACGAGAAACAAATAGTTGATTGAAAATAAAGTTTTTAAGGTTATTATCTAATCAATTATGTGCTTGCATCATTTTTATCGTATATATAATGAATTAATACCCATAAACTGAAATCTCACAAAAACGTGGAAAAACTGCAAAATATTGCCTAATTCGATGATATTTTGTTTAAATCACGTAAAGGAAAAGGGGATGATAAACGTCAAAATATTGCTAAATTTGATGATTTTTCGTACGAAATAAAATGCAAGAAAACTTGCTTAAAATGCAATATTATGCGAAATTCTGAGATTTGAAGGCCAAATCACATATCGTGATACTACATGAAATAGTGTCAAAATATTGATAAAGATGAATATATTTACGTAATATCAAACTACATGAAAAACGTGAAAAAAGTCACTATTTAACCATATTTGAGGATTTTAACTTCAAATCATAGAGCGAGGTTTCGTATTATTTCGATCCAAGAAAAGACATATGACAATGTTGTTTCCAATACAAATGATAAAAATCAATGTGTTTTCATTAGAATTATCTAAAATGTTCCTGATTATCCGTTTATATTACCGATGGAAGATGTACACGTAAAACCGCTCTAATCCGGCTGAAACGTCGATATATGCAATAAAAACAGAACTTCTTCCCTTTTCAATAACTTACTCAGTATTTTAACGAGAAACAAATAGTTGATTGAAAATAAAGTTTTTAAGGTTATTATCTAATCAATTATGTGTTTGCATCATTTTTATCGTATATATAATGAATTAATACATATAAACTGAAATCTCACAAAAACGTGGAAAAACTGCAAAATATTGCCTAATTCGATGATATTTTGTTTAAATCACGTAAAGGAAAAGGGGATGATAAACGTCAAAATATTGCTAAATTCGATGATTTTTCGTACGAAACAAAATGCAAGAAAACTTGCTTAAAATGCAATATTATGCGAAATTCTGAGATTTGAAGGCCAAATCACATATCGTGATACTACATGAAATAGTATCGAAATATTGATAAAAAAGAATATATTTACGTAATATCAAACTACATGAAAAACGTAAAAAAAAGTCACTATTTAACAATATTTGAGGATTTTAACTTCAAATCGTAGAGCGAGGTTTCGTATTATTTCGATCCAAGAAAAGACATATGACAATGTTGTTTCCAATACAAATCATAAAAATCAATGTGTTTTCATTAGAATTATCTAAAATGTTCCTGATTTTCCGTTTATATTACAGATGGAAGATGTACACGAAAACCGCTCTATTACGGCTTAAACGTCGATAAATGCAATAAAAACAGAACTTCTCCCCTTTACAATATCTTACTCAGTATTTTAACGAGAAACAAATAGTTTATTGAAAATGAAGTATTTAAGGCTATTATCTAATCAATTATGTGTTTGCATTATTTTTATCGTATATATAATGAATTAATACCCATAAACTGAAATCTCACAAAAACGTGGAAAAACTTCAAAATATTGTCTAATTCGATGATATTTTGTTTAAATCACGTAAAGGAAAAGGGGATGATGAATGTCAAAATATTTCTAAATTCGATGATTTTTCGTACGAAACATAATGCACGAAAACTTGCTTAAAATGCAATATTATGCGAAATTCTGAGATTTGAAGGCCAAATCACATATCGTGATACTACATGAAATAGTGTCAAAATATTGATAAAGATGAATATATTTACGTAATATCAAACGACATGAAAAACGTGAAAAAAGTCACTATTTAACCATATTTGTGGATTTTAACTTTAAATCATAGAGCGAGGTTTCGTATTATTTCGATCCAAGAAAAGACATATGACAATGTTGTTTCCAATACAAATGATAAAAATCAATGTGTTTTCATTAGAATTATCTAAAATGTTCCTGATTATCCGTTTATATTACCGATGGAAGATGTACACGTAAAACCGCTCTAATCCGGCTGAAACGTCGATATATGCAATAAAAACAGAACTTCTTCCCTTTTCAATAACTTACTCAGTATTTTAACGAGAAACAAATAGTTGATTGAAAATGAAGTATTTAAAGTTATTATCTATTCAATTATGTGTATGCATCATTTTTATCGTATATATAATGAATTAATACCCATAGACTGAAAATTCACAAAAACGTGGAAAAACGGCAAAATATTGCATAATTCCTTGATATTTTGTTTAAATCACATAAAGGAAAAGGGGATGATAAACGTTAAAATATTGCTAAATTCGATCATTTTTCGTACGAAACAAAATGCAAGAAAACTTGCTTAAAATGTAATATTATGCGAAATTCAGAGATTTGAAGGCCAAATCACATATCGTAATACTACACGAAATAGTATCGAAATATTGGTAAAAATGAATACATTTACGTAAAATCAAACTACATGATTAACGTGAAAAAGTCACTATTTTACTATATTTGAGGATTTTAACTTCAAATCATTCAGCTAGGTTTCGTTTTATTTAGATCCAAGAAAAGACATATGACAATGTTGTTTTCAATACAAATGATAAAAAAAATGTGTTTTCATTAGAATTAACTAAAATGTTCTTGATTTTCCGTTTATATTACCGATGGAAGTTATACACGTAAAACCGCTCTAATCCGGCTGAAACGTCGATATATGCAATAAAAACCGAACTTCTCCCCTTTTCAATATCTTACTCAGTATTTTAACGAGAAACAAATAGATGATTGAAAATGAAGTATTTAAGGTTATTATCTAATCAATTATGTGTTTGCATCATTTTTATCGTATATATAATGAATTAATACCCATAGACTGAAAATTTACAAAAACGTGGAAAAACGGCAAAATATTGCCTAATTCGATGATATTTTGTTTAAATCACGTAAAGGAAAAGGGGATGATAAACGTCAAAATATTGCTAAATTCGATGATTTTTCGTACGCAACAAAATGCAAGAAAACTTGCTTAAAATGCAATATTATACGAAATTCTGAGATTTGAAGGCCAAATCACATATCGTGATTCTACATGAAATAGTATCGAAATATTGATAAAAATGAATATATTTACGTAATATCAAACTACATGAAAAACGTAAAAAAAGTCACTATTTAACCGTATTTGAGGATTTTAAATTCAAATCATAGAGCGAGGTTTCGTATTATTTAGATCCAAGAAAAGACATATGACAATGTTATTTCCAATACAAATGATAAAAATCAATGTGTTTTCATTAGAATTAACTAAAATGTTCCTGATTTTCCGTTTATATTATCGATGGAAGATGTACACGAAAACCGCTCTATTCCGGCTGAAACGTCTATATATGCAATAAAAACAGAACTTCTCCCCTTTTCAATATCTTACTCAGTATTTTAACGAGAAACAAATAGTTGATTGAAAATAAAGTTTTTAAGGTTATTATCTAATCAATTATGTGCTTGCATCATTTTTATCGTATATATAATGAATTAATACCCATAAACTGAAATCTCACAAAAACGTGGAAAAACTGCAAAATATTGCCTAATTCGATGATATTTTGTTTAAATCACGAAAAGGAAAAGGGGATGATAAACGTCAAAATATTGCTAAATTCGATGATTTTTCGTACGAAATAAAATGCAAGAAAACTTGCTTAAAATGCAATATTATGCGAAATTCTGAGATTTGAAGGCCAAATCACATATCGTGATACTACATGAAATAGTGTCAAAATATTGATAAAGATGAATATATTTACGTAATATCAAACTACATGAAAAACGTGAAAAAAGTCACTATTTAACCATATTTGAGGATTTTAACTTCAAATCATAGAGCGAGGTTTCGTATTATTTCGATCCAAGAAAAGACATATGACAATGTTGTTTCCAATACAAATGATAAAAATCAATGTGTTTTCATTAGAATTATCTAAAATGTTCCTGATTATCCGTTTATATTACCGATGGAAGATGTACACGTAAAACCGCTCTAATCCGGCAGAAACGTCGATAAATGCAATAAAAACAGAACTTCTCCCCTTTACAATATCTTACTCAGTATTTTAACGAGAAACAAATAGTTTATTGAAAATGAAGTATTTAAGGTTATTATCTAATCAATTATGTGTTTGCATTATTTTTATCGTATATATAATGAATTAATACCCATAAACTGAAATCTCACAAAAACGTGGAAAAACGGGAAAAATATTTTCTAATACGATGATATTTTGTTTAAATCACGTAAAGGAAAAGGGGATGATAAACGTCAAAATATTTCTAAATTCGATGATTTTTCGTACGAAACATAATGCACGAAAACTTGCTTAAAAAGCAATATTATGCGAAATTCTGAGATTTGAAGGCCAAATCACATATCGTGATACTACATGAAATAGTGTCAAAATATTGATAAAGATGAATATATTTACGTAATATCAAACTACATGAAAAACGTGAAAAAAGTCACTATTTAACCATATTTGAGGATTTTAACTTCAAATCATAGAGCGAGAATTCGTATTATTTCGATCCAAGAAAAGACATGACAATGTTGTTTCCAATACATATGATAAAAATCAATGTGTTTTCATTAGAAATATCTAAAATGTTCCTGATTTTCCGTTTATATTACCGATGGAAGATGTACACGTAAAACCGCTCTAATCCGGCTGAAACGTCGATATATGCAATAAAAACAGAACTTCTTGCCTTTTCATTATCTTACTCAGTATTTTACCGAGAAACAAATAGTTGATTGAAAATGAAGTATTTAAGGTTATTATCTAATCAATTTTGTGTTTGCAATTTTTTTATCGTATATATAATGAATTAATACCCATAAACTGAAATCTCACAAAAACGTGGAAAAACGGCAAAATATTGCCTAATTCGATGATATTTTGTTTAAATCACGTTAAGGAAAAGGGGGATGATAAACGTCAAAATATTGCTAAATTCGATGATTTTTCGTACAAAACAAAATGCACGAAAACTTGCTTAAAATGCAATATTATGCGAAATTCTGAGATTTGAAGGCCAAATCACATATCGTGAAATAGTTTCGAAATATTGGTAAAAATGAATATATTTGCGTGATACCAAACTACATGATTAACGTGAAAAAGTCACTATTTTACCATATTTGAGGATTTTACCTTCAAATCATAGAGCGAGGTTTCGTATTATTTACTCCAAGAAAAGATATATGAAAATGTTGTTTCCAATACAAATGATAAAAAAACAATGTGTTTTCATTAGAATTAACTAAAATGTTCTTGATTTTCCGCTTATATTACCGATAGAAGATGTACACGTAAAACCGCTCTAATCCGGCTGAAACGTCGATATATGCAATGAAAACCGAACTTCTCCCCTTTTCAATATCTTACTCAGAATTTTAACGAGAAACAAATAGATGATTGAAAATGAAGTTTTTAAGGATATTATCTAATCAATTATGTGTATGCATCATTTTTATCGTATATATAATGAATTAATACCCATAAACTGAAATCTCGCAAAAACGTGGAAAAACGGCAAAATATTGCCTAATTCGATGATATTTTGTTTAAATCACGTAAAGGAAAAGGGGATGATAAACATCAAAATATTGCTAATTTCGATGATTTTTCGTACGAAACAAAATGCAAGAAAACGTGCTTAAAATGCAATATTATGCGAAATTCTGAGATTTGAAGGCCAAATCACATATCGTGAAATAGTTTCGAAATATTGGTAAAAATGAATATATTTGCGTAATACCAAACTACATGATTAACGTGAAAAAGTCACTATTTTACCATATTTGAGGATTTTACCTTCAAATCATAGAGCGAGGTTTCGTATTATTTAGATCCAAGAAATCTTACCTTCAATATCTTACTCAGTATTTTAACGAAAAACAAATAGTTGATTGAAAATGAAGTATTTAAGGTTATTATCTAATCACTATTTAACTATCACTATTTAAATAAAGTCACTATTTAACCATATTTGAGGATTTTAAATTCAAATCATAGAGCGAGGTTTCGTATTATTTAGATCCAAGAAAAGACATATGACAATTTTATTTCCAATACAAATGATAAAAATCAATGTGTTTTCATTAGAATTAACTAAAATGTTCCTGATTTTCCGTTTATATTATCGATGGAAGATGTACACGAAAACCGCTCTATTCCGGCTGAAACGTCTATATATGCAATAAAAACAGAACTTCTCCCCTTTTCAATATCTTACTCAGTATTTTAACGAGAAACAAATAGTTGATTGAAAATAAAGTTTTTAAAGTTATTATCTAATCAATTATGTGTTTGCATCATTTTTATCGTATATATAATGAATTAATACCCATAAACTGAAATCTCACAAAAACGTGGAAAAACTGCAAAATATTGCCTAATTCGATGATATTTTGTTTAAATCACGTAAAGGAAAAGGGGATGATAAACGTCAAAATATTGCTAAATTCGATGATTTTTCGTACGAAACAAAATGCAAGAAAACTTGCTTAAAATGCAATATTATGCGAAATTCTGAGATTTGAAGGCCAAATCACATATCGTGATACTACATGAAATAGTATCGAAATATTGATAAAAATGAATATATTTACGTAATATCAAACTACATGAAAAACGTAAAAAAAAGTCACTATTTAACCATATTTGAGGATTTTAACTTCAAATCATAGAGCGAGGTTTCGTATTATTTCGATCCAAGAAAAGACATATGACAATGTTGTTTCCAATACAAATCATAAAAATCAATGTGTTTTCATTAGAATTATCTAAAATGTTCCTGATTTTCCGTTTATATTACAGATGGAAGATGTACACGAAAACCGCTCTATTCCGGCTTAAACGTCGATAAATGCAATAAAAACAGAACTTCTCCCCTTTACAATATCTTACTCAGTATTTTAACGAGAAACAAATAGTTTATTGAAAATGAAGTATTTAAGGTTATTATCTAATCAATTATGTGTTTGCATTATTTTTATCGTATATATAATGAATTAATACCCATAAACTGAAATCTCACAAAAACGTGGAAAAACGGCAAAATATTGTCTAATTCGATGATATTTTGTTTAAATCACGTAAAGGAAAAGGGGATGATAAACGTCAAAATATTTCTAAATTCGATGATTTTTCGTACGAAACATAATGCACGAAAACTTGCTTAAAAAGCAATATTATGCGAAATTCTGAGATTTGAAGGCCAAATCACATATCGTGATACTACATGAAATAGTGTCAAAATATTGATAAAGATGAATATATTTACGTAATATCAAACTACATGAAAAACGTGAAAAAAGTCACTATTTAACCATATTTGAGGATTTTAACTTCAAATCATAGAGCGAGGTTTCGTATTATTTCGATCCAAGAAAAGACATATGACAATGTCGTTTCCAATACAAATGATAAAAATCAATGTGTTTTCATTAGAATTATCTAAAATGTTCCTGATTTTCCGTTTATATTACAGATGGAAGATGTACACGAAAACCGCTCTATTCCGGCTTAAACGTCGATAAATGCAATAAAAACAGAACTTCTCCCCTTTACAATATCTTACTCAGTATTTTAACGAGAAACAAATAGTTTATTGAAAATGAAGTATTTAAGGTTATTATCTAATCAATTATGTGTTTGCATTATTTTTATCGTATATATAATGAATTAATACCCATAAACTGAAATCTCACAAAAACGTGGAAAAACGGCAAAATATTGTCTAATTCGATGATATTTTGTTTAAATCACGTAAAGGAAAAGGGGATGATAAACGTCAAAATATTTCTAAATTCGATGATTTTTCGTACGAAACATAATGCACGAAAACTTGCTTAAAAAGCAATATTATGCGAAATTCTGAGATTTGAAGGCCAAATCACATATCGTGATACTACATGAAATAGTGTCAAAATATTGATAAAGATGAATATATTTACGTAATATCAAACTACATGAAAAACGTGAAAAAAGTCACTATTTAACCATATTTGAGGATTTTAACTTCAAATCATAGAGCGAGGTTTCGTATTATTTCGATCCAAGAAAAGACATATGACAATGTCGTTTCCAATACAAATGATAAAAATCAATGTGTTTTCATTAGAATTATCTAAAATGTTCCTGATTATCCGTTTATATTACCGATGGAAGATGTACACGTAAAACCGCTCTAATCCGGCTGAAACGTCGATATATGCAATAAAAACAGAACTTCTTCCCTTTTCAATACCTTACTCAGTATTTTAACGAGAAACAAATAGTTGATTGAAAATGAAGTATTTAAAGTTATTATCTAATCAATTATGTGTATGCATCATTTTTATCGTATATATAATGAATTAATACCCATAGACTGAAAATTCACAAAAATGTGGAAAAACGGTAAATATTGCATAATTCGATGATATTTTGTTTAAATCACATAAAGGAAAAGGGGATGATAAACGTCAAAATATTGCTAAATTCGATGATTTTTCGTACGAAACAAAATGCAAGAAAACTTGCTTAAAATGTAATATTATGCGAAATTCTGAGATTTGAAGGCCAAATCACATATCGTAATACTACATGAAATAGTATCGAAATATTGGTAAAAATGAATACATTTACGTAATATCAAACTACATGATTAACGTGAAAATGGCACTATTTTACCATATTTGAGGATTTTAACTTCAAATCATTCAGCGAGGTTTCGTTTTATTTAGATCCAAGAAAAGACATATGACAATGTTGTTTCCAATACAAATGATAAAAAAACAATGTGTTTTCATTAGAATTAACTAAAATGTTCTTGATTTTCCGTTTATATTACCGATGGAAGTTATACACTTAAAACCGCTCTAATCCGGCTGAAACGTCGATATATGCAATAAAAACCGAACTTCTCCCCTTTTCAATATCTTACTCAGTATTTTAACGAGAAACAAATAGATGATTGAAAATGAAGTATTTAAGGTTATTATCTAATCAATTATGTGTTTGCATCATTTTTATCGTATATATAATGAATTAATACCCATAAACTGAAATCTCGCAAAAACGTGGAAAAACGGCAAAATATTGCCTAATTCGATGATATTTTGTTTAAATCACGTAAAGGAAAAGGGGATGATAAACATCAAAATATTGCTAATTTCGATGATGCTTCGTACGAAACAAAATGCAAGAAAACTTGCTTAAAATGCAATATTATGCGAAATTCTGAGATTTGAAGGCCAAATCACATATCGTGAAATAGTTTCGAAATATTGGTAAAAATGAATATATTTGCGTAATACCAAACTACATGATTAACGTGAAAAAGTCACTATTTTACCATATTTGAGGATTTTACCTTCAAATCATAGAGCGAGGTTTCGTATTATTTAGATCCAAGAAATCTTACCTTCAATATCTTACTCAGTATTTTAACGAAAAACAAATAGTTGATTGAAAATGAAGTATTTAAGGTTATTATCTAATCAATTATGTGTTTGCATTATTTTTATCGTATATATAATGAATTAATACCCATAAACTGAAATCTCACAAAAACGTGGAAAAACGGCAAAATTTTGAATAATTCGATGATATTTTGTTTAAATCACGTAAAGGAAAAGGGGATGATAAACGTCAAAATATTGCTAAATTCGATGATTTTTCGTACGAAACAAAATGCACGAAAACTTGCTTAAAATGCAATATTATGCGAAATTCTGAGATTTGAAGGCCAAATCACATATCGTGAAACTACATGAAATAGTTTCGAAATATTGGTAAAAATGAATATATTTGCGTTATACCAAACTACATAATTAACGTGAAAAAGTCACTATTTTACCATATTTGAGGATTTTACCTTCAAATCATAGAGCGAGGTTTCGTATTATTTAGATCCAAGAAAAGACATATGACAATGTTGTTTCCAATACAAATGATAAAAAAACAATGTGTTTTCATTAGAATTAACTAAAATGTTCTTGATTTTCCGTTTATATTACCGATGGAAGATGTACTAGTAAAACCGCTCTAATCCGGCTGAAACGTCGATATATGCAATAAAAACCGAACTTCTCCCCTTTTCAATATCTTACTCAGTATTTTAACGAGAAACAAATAGATGATTGAAAATGAAGTATTTAAGGTTATTATCTAATCAATTATGTGTTTGCATCATTTTTATCGTATATATAATGAATTAATACACATAGACTGAAAATTCACAAAAACGTGGAAAAACGGCAAAATATTGCATAATTCGATGATATTTTGTTTAAATCACATAAAGGAAAAGGGGATGATAAACGTCAAAATATTGCTAAATTCGATGATTTTTCGTACGAAACAAAATGCAAGAAAACTTGCTTAAAATGTAATATTATGCGAAATTCTGAGATTTGAAGGCCAAATCACATATCGTGATACTACATGAAATGGTATCGAAATATTGATAAAAATGAATATATATACGTAATATCAAACTACATGAAAAAGGTGAAAAAAGTCACTATTTAACCATATTTGAGGATTTTAACTTCAAATCATACAGCGATGTTTCGTATTATTTAGATCCAAGAAAAGACATATGACAATGTTATTTCCAATACAAATGATAAAAATCAATGTGTTTTCATTAGAATTAACTAAAATGTTCCTGATTTTCCGTTTATATTATCGATGGAAGATGTACACGAAAACCGCTCTATTCCGGCTTAAACGTCGATAAATGCAATAAAAACAGAACTTCTCCCCTTTACAATATCTTACTCAGTATTTTAACGAGAAACAAATAGTTGATTGAAAATGAAGTATTTAAAGTTATTATCTAATCAATTATGTGTATGCATCATTTTTATTGTATATATAATGAATAGACTGAAAATTCACAAAAACGTGGAAAAACGGCAAAATATTGCATAATTCCTTGTTTGTTTGTTTAAATCACATAAAGGAAAAGGGGATGATAAACGTCAAAATATTGCTAAATTCGATGATTTTTCGTACGAAACAAAATGCAAGAAAACTTGCTTAAAATGTAATATTATGCGAAATTCTGAGATTTGAAGGCCAAATCACATATCGTAATACTACACGAAATAGTATCGAAATATTGGTAAAAATGAATACATTTACGTAATATCAAACTACATGATTAACGTGAAAAGGTCACTATTTTACTATATTTGAGGATTTTAACTTCAAATCATTCAGCGAGGTTTCGTTTTATTTAGAACCAAGAAAAGACATATGACAATGTTGTTTCCAATACAAATGATAAAAAAACAATGTGTTTTCATTAGAATTAACTAAAATGTTCTTGATTTTCCGTTTATATTACCGATGGAAGTTATACACGTAAAACCGCTCTAATCCGGCTGAAACGTCGATATATGCAATAAAAACCGAACTTCTCCCCTTTTCAATATCTTGCTCAGTATTTTAACGAGAAACAAATAGATGATTGAAAATGAAGTATTTAAGGTTATTATCTAATCAATTATGTGTTTGCATCATTTTTATCGTATATATAATGAATTAATACCCATAGACTGAAAATTTAGAAAAACGTGGAAAAACGGCAAAATATTGCCTAATTCGATGATATTTTGTTTAAATCACGTAAAGGAAAAGGGGGATGATAAACGTCAAAATATTGCTAAATTCGATGATTTTTCGTACGAAACAAAATGCAAGAAAACTTGCTTAAAATGCAATATTATGCGAAATTCTGAGATTTGAAGGCCAAATCACATATCGTGAAACTACATGAAATAGTTTCGAAATATTGGTAAAAATGAATATATTTGCGTTATACCAAACTACATAATTAACGTGAAATAGTCACTATTTTACCATATTTGAGGATTTTACCTTCAAATCATAGAGCGAGGTTTCGTATTATTTAGATCCAAGAAAAGACATATGACAATGTTGTTTCCAATACAAATGATAAAAAAACAATGTGTTTTCATTAGAATTAACTAAAATGTTCTTGATTTTCCGTTTATATTCCCGATGGAAGATGTACAAGTAAAACCGCTCTAATCCGGCTGAAACGTCGATATATGCAATAAAAACCGAACTTCTCCCCTTTTCAATATCTTACTCAGTATTTTAACGAGAAACAAATAGATGATTGAAAATGAAGTATTTAAGGTTAGTATCTAATCAATTATGTGTTTGCATCATTTTTATCGTATATATAATGAATTAATACACATAGACTGAAAATTCATAAAAACGTGGAAAAACGGCAAAATATTGCATAATTCGATGATATTTTGTTTAAATCACTTAAAGGAAAAGGGGATGATAAACGTCAAAATATTGCTAAATTCGATGATTTTTCGTACGAAACAAAATGCAAGAAAACTTGCTTAAAATGTAATATTATGCGAAATTCTGAGATTTGAAGGCCAAATCACATATCGTGATACTACATGAAATAGTATCGAAATATTGATAAAAATAAATATATTTACGTAATATCAAACTACATGAAAAAGGTGAAAAAAAGTCACTATTTAACCATATTTGAGGATTTTAACTTCAAATCATACAGCGAGGTTTCGTATTATTTAGATCCAAGAAAAGACATATGACAATGTTATTTCCAATACAAATGATAAAAATCAATGTGTTTTCATTAGAATTAACTAAAATGTTCCTGATTTTCCGTTTATATTATCGATGGAAGATGTACACGAAAACCGCTCTATTCCGGCTGAAACGTCTATATATGCAATAAAAACAGAACTTCTCCCCTTTTCAATATCTTACTCAGTATTTTAACGAGAAACAAATAGTTGATTGAAAATAAAGTTTTTAAGGTTATTATCTAATCAATTATGTGTTTGCATCATTTTTATCGTATATATAATGAATTAATACCAATAAACTGAAATCTCACAAAAACGTGGAAAAACTGCAAAATATTGCCTAATTCGATGATATTTTGTTTAAATCACGTAAAGGAAAAGGGGATGATAAACGTCAAAATATTGCTAAATTCGATGATTTTTCGTACGAAACAAAATGCACGAAAACTTGCTTAAAATGCAATATTATGCGAAATTCTGAGATTTGAAGGCCAAATCACATATCGTGATACTACATGAAATAGTATCAAAATATTGATAAAGATGAATATATTTACGAAATATCAAACTACATGAAAAACGTGAAAAAAGTCACTATTTAACCATATTTGAGGACTTTAACTTCAAATCATAGAGCGAGGTTTCGCATTATTTCGATCCAAGAAAAGACACATGACAATGTTGTTTCCAATACAAATGATAAAAATCAATGTGTTTTCATTAGAATTAACTAAAATGTTCTTGATTTTCCGTTTATATTACCGATGGAAGTTATACACGTAAAACCGCTCAATCCGGCTGAAACGTCGATATATGCAATAAAAACCGAACTTCTCCCTTTTCAATATCTTGCTCAGTATTTTAACGAGAAACAAATAGATGATTGAAAATGAAGTATTTAAGGTTATTATCTAATCAATTATGTGTTTGCATCATTTTTATCGTATATATAATGAATTAATACACATAGACTGAAAATTCACAAAAATGTGGAAAAACGGCAAAATATTGCATAATTCGATGATATTTTGTTTAAATCACATAAAGGAAAAGGGGATGATAAACGTCAAAATATTGCTAAATTCGATGATTTTTCGTACGAAACAAAATGCAAGAAAACTTGCTTAAAATGTAATATTATGCGAAATTCTGAGATTTGAAGGCCAAATCACATATCGTGATACTACATGAAATAGTATCGAAATATTGATAAAAATGAATATATTTACGTAATATCAAACTACATGAAAAAGGTGAAAAAAGTCACTATTTAACCATATTTGAGGATTTTAACTTCAAATCATAGAGCGAGGTTTCGTATTATTTAGATCCAAGAAAAGACATATGACAATGTTATTTCCAATACAAATGATAAAAATCAATGTGTTTTCATTAGAATTAACTAAAATGTTCCTGATTTTCCGTTTATATTACCGATGTAAGATGTACACGAAAACCGCTCTATTCCGGCTTAAACGTCGATAAATGCAATAAAAACAGAACTTCTCCCCTTTACAATATCTTACTCAGTATTTTAACGAGAAACAAATAGTTTAGTGAAAATGAAGTATTTAAGGTTATTATCTAATCAATTATGTGTTTGCATTATTTTTATCGTATATATAATGAATTAACACCCATAAACTGAAATCTCACAAAAACGTGGAAAAACGGCAAAATATTTCCTAATTCGATGATATTTTGTTTTAATCACATAAAGGAAAAGGGGATGATAAACGTCAAAATATTGCTAAATTCGATGATTTTTCGTACGAAACAAAATGCAAGAAAACTTGCTTAAAATGTAATATTATGCGAAATTCTGAGATTTGAAGGCCAAATCACATATCGTAATACTACATGAAATAGTATCGAAATATTGGTAAAAATGAATACATTTACGTAATATCAAACTACATGATTAACGTGAAAATGGCACTATTTTACCATATTTGAGGATTTTAACTTCAAATCATTCAGCGAGGTTTCGTTTTATTTAGATCCAAGAAAAGACATATGACAATGTTGTTTCCAATACAAATGATAAAAAAACAATGTGTTTTCATTAGAATTAACTAAAATGTTCTTGATTTTCCGTTTATATTACCGATGGAAGTTATACACTTAAAACCGCTCTAATCCGGCTGAAACGTCGATATATGCAATAAAAACCGAACTTCTCCCCTTTTCAATATCTTACTCAGTATTTTAACGAGAAACAAATAGATGATTGAAAATGAAGTATTTAAGGTTATTATCTAATCAATTATGTGTTTGCATCATTTTTATCGTATATATAATGAATTAATACCCATAAACTGAAATCTCGCAAAAACGTGGAAAAACGGCAAAATATTGCCTAATTCGATGATATTTTGTTTAAATCACGTAAAGGAAAAGGGGATGATAAACATCAAAATATTGCTAATTTCGATGATTTTTCGTACGAAACAAAATGCAAGAAAACTTGCTTAAAATGCAATATTATGCGAAATTCTGAGATTTGAAGGCCAAATCACATATCGTGAAATAGTTTCGAAATATTGGTAAAAATGAATATATTTGCGTAATACCAAACTACATGATTAACGTGAAAAAGTCACTATTTTACCATATTTGAGGATTTTACCTTCAAATCATAGAGCGAGGTTTCGTATTATTTAGATCCAAGAAATCTTACCTTCAATATCTTACTCAGTATTTTAACGAAAAACAAATAGTTGATTGAAAATGAAGTATTTAAGGTTATTATCTAATCAATTATGTGTTTGCATTATTTTTATCGTATATATAATGAATTAATACCCATAAACTGAAATCTCACAAAAACGTGGAAAAACGGCAAAATTTTGAATAATTCGATGATATTTTGTTTAAATCACGTAAAGGAAAAGGGGATGATAAACGTCAAAATATTGCTAAATTCGATGATTTTTCGTACGAAACAAAATGCACGAAAACTTGCTTAAAATGCAATATTATGCGAAATTCTGAGATTTGAAGGCCAAATCACATATCGTGAAACTACATGAAATAGTTTCGAAATATTGGTAAAAATGAATATATTTGCGTTATACCAAACTACATAATTAACGTGAAAAAGTCACTATTTTACCATATTTGAGGATTTTACCTTCAAATCATAGAGCGAGGTTTCGTATTATTTAGATCCAAGAAAAGACATATGACAATGTTGTTTCCAATACAAATGATAAAAAAACAATGTGTTTTCATTAGAATTAACTAAAATGTTCTTGATTTTCCGTTTATATTACCGATGGAAGATGTACTAGTAAAACCGCTCTAATCCGGCTGAAACGTCGATATATGCAATAAAAACCGAACTTCTCCCCTTTTCAATATCTTACTCAGTATTTTAACGAGAAACAAATAGATGATTGAAAATGAAGTATTTAAGGTTATTATCTAATCAATTATGTGTTTGCATCATTTTTATCGTATATATAATGAATTAATACACATAGACTGAAAATTCACAAAAACGTGGAAAAACGGCAAAATATTGCATAATTCGATGATATTTTGTTTAAATCACATAAAGGAAAAGGGGATGATAAACGTCAAAATATTGCTAAATTCGATGATTTTTCGTACGAAACAAAATGCAAGAAAACTTGCTTAAAATGTAATATTATGCGAAATTCTGAGATTTGAAGGCCAAATCACATATCGTGATACTACATGAAATGGTATCGAAATATTGATAAAAATGAATATATATACGTAATATCAAACTACATGAAAAAGGTGAAAAAAGTCACTATTTAACCATATTTGAGGATTTTAACTTCAAATCATACAGCGATGTTTCGTATTATTTAGATCCAAGAAAAGACATATGACAATGTTATTTCCAATACAAATGATAAAAATCAATGTGTTTTCATTAGAATTAACTAAAATGTTCCTGATTTTCCGTTTATATTATCGATGGAAGATGTACACGAAAACCGCTCTATTCCGGCTTAAACGTCGATAAATGCAATAAAAACAGAACTTCTCCCCTTTACAATATCTTACTCAGTATTTTAACGAGAAACAAATAGTTGATTGAAAATGAAGTATTTAAAGTTATTATCTAATCAATTATGTGTATGCATCATTTTTATCGTATATATAATGAATAGACTGAAAATTCACAAAAACGTGGAAAAACGGCAAAATATTGCATAATTCCTTGTTTGTTTGTTTAAATCACATAAAGGAAAAGGGGATGATAAACGTCAAAATATTGCTAAATTCGATGATTTTTCGTACGAAACAAAATGCAAGAAAACTTGCTTAAAATGTAATATTATGCGAAATTCTGAGATTTGAAGGCCAAATCACATATCGTAATACTACACGAAATAGTATCGAAATATTGGTAAAAATGAATACATTTACGTAATATCAAACTACATGATTAACGTGAAAAGGTCACTATTTTACTATATTTGAGGATTTTAACTTCAAATCATTCAGCGAGGTTTCGTTTTATTTAGAACCAAGAAAAGACATATGACAATGTTGTTTCCAATACAAATGATAAAAAATTCTAATGTGTTTTCATTAGAATTAACTAAAATGTTCTTGATTTTCCGTTTATATTACCGATGGAAGTTATACACGTAAAACCGCTCTAATCCGGCTGAAACGTCGATATATGCAATAAAAACCGAACTTCTCCCCTTTTCAATATCTTGCTCAGTATTTTAACGAGAAACAAATAGATGATTGAAAATGAAGTATTTAAGGTTATTATCTAATCAATTATGTGTTTGCATCATTTTTATCGTATATATAATGAATTAATACCCATAGACTGAAAATTTAGAAAAACGTGGAAAAACGGCAAAATATTGCCTATTTCGATGATATTTTGTTTAAATCACGTAAAGGAAAAGGGGGATGATAAACGTCAAAATATTGCTAAATTCGATGATTTTTCGTACGAAACAAAATGCAAGAAAACTTGCTTAAAATGCAATATTATGCGAAATTCTGAGATTTGAAGGCCAAATCACATATCGTGAAACTACATGAAATAGTTTCGAAATATTGGTAAAAATGAATATATTTGCGTTATACCAAACTACATAATTAACGTGAAATAGTCACTATTTTACCATATTTGAGGATTTTACCTTCAAATCATAGAGCGAGGTTTCGTATTATTTAGATCCAAGAAAAGACATATGACAATGTTGTTTCCAATACAAATGATAAAAAAACAATGTGTTTTCATTAGAATTAACTAAAATGTTCTTGATTTTCCGTTTATATTCCCGATGGAAGATGTACAAGTAAAACCGCTCTAATCCGGCTGAAACGTCGATATATGCAATAAAAACCGAACTTCTCCCCTTTTCAATATCTTACTCAGTATTTTAACGAGAAACAAATAGATGATTGAAAATGAAGTATTTAAGGTTAGTATCTAATCAATTATGTGTTTGCATCATTTTTATCGTATATATAATGAATTAATACACATAGACTGAAAATTCATAAAAACGTGGAAAAACGGCAAAATATTGCATAATTCGATGATATTTTGTTTAAATCACTTAAAGGAAAAGGGGATGATAAACGTTAAAATATTGCTAAATTCGATGATTTTTCGTACGAAACAAAATGCAAGAAAACTTGCTTAAAATGTAATATTATGCGAAATTCTGAGATTTGAAGGCCAAATCACATATCGTGATACTACATGAAATAGTATCGAAATATTGATAAAAATAAATATATTTACGTAATATCAAACTACATGAAAAAGGTGAAAAAAAGTCACTATTTAACCATATTTGAGGATTTTAACTTCAAATCATACAGCGAGGTTTCGTATTATTTAGATCCAAGAAAAGACATATGACAATGTTATTTCCAATACAAATGATAAAAATCAATGTGTTTTCATTAGAATTAACTAAAATGTTCCTGATTTTCCGTTTATATTATCGATGGAAGATGTACACGAAAACCGCTCTATTCCGGCTGAAACGTCTATATATGCAATAAAAACAGAACTTCTCCCCTTTTCAATATCTTACTCAGTATTTTAACGAGAAACAAATAGTTGATTGAAAATAAAGTTTTTAAGGTTATTATCTAATCAATTATGTGTTTGCATCATTTTTATCGTATATATAATGAATTAATACCAATAAACTGAAATCTCACAAAAACGTGGAAAAACGGCAAAATATTGCATAATTCGATGATATTTTGTTTAAATCACATAAAGGAAAAGGGGATGATAAACGTCAAAATATTGCTAAATTCGATGATTTTTCGTACGAAACAAAATGCAAGAAAACTTGCTTAAAATGTAATATTATGCGAAATTCTGAGATTTGAAGGCCAAATCACATATCGTGATACTACATGAAATAGTATCGAAATATTGATAAAAATGAATATATTTACGTAATATCAAACTACATGAAAAAGGTGAAAAAAGTCACTATTTAACCATATTTGAGGATTTTAACTTCAAATCATAGAGCGAGGTTTCGTATTATTTAGATCCAAGAAAAGACATATGACAATGTTATTTCCAATACAAATGATAAAAATCAATGTGTTTTCATTAGAATTAACTAAAATGTTCCTGATTTTCCGTTTATATTACCGATGTAAGATGTACACGAAAACCGCTCTATTCCGGCTTAAACGTCGATAAATGCAATAAAAACAGAACTTCTCCCCTTTACAATATCTTACTCAGTATTTTAACGAGAAACAAATAGTTTAGTGAAAATGAAGTATTTAAGGTTATTATCTAATCAATTATGTGTTTGCATTATTTTTATCGTATATATAATGAATTAACACCCATAAACTGAAATCTCACAAAAACGTGGAAAAACGGCAAAATATTTCCTAATTCGATGATATTTTGTTTTAATCACGTAAAGGAAAAGGGGGATGATAAACGTCAAAATATTGCTAAATTCGATGATTTTTCGTACGAAACAAAATGCAAGAAAACTTGCTTAAAATGCAATATTATGCGAAATTCTGAGATTTGAAGGCCAAATCACATATCGTGACACTACATGAAATAGTATCGAAATATTGATAAAATGAATATATTTACGTAATATCAAACTACATGAAAAACGTAAAAAAAGTCACTATTTAACCATATTTGAGGATTTTAAATTCAAATCATAGAGCGAAGTTTCGTATTATTTCGATCCAAGAAAAGACATATGACAATGTTGTTTCCAATACAAATGATAAAACTCAATGTGTTTTCATTTGAATTATCTAAAATGTTCCTGATTTTCCGTTTATATTACCGATGGAAGATGTACACGTAAAACCGCTCTAATCCGGCTGAAACGTCAATATATGCAATAAAAACAGAATTTCTTCCCCTTTGAATATCTTACTCAGTATTTTAACGAGAAACAAATAGTTGATAGAAAATGAAGTACTTAAGGTTATTATCTAATCAATTATGTGTTTCCATCATTTTTATCGTATATATAATGAATTAATACTAATAGACTGAAAATTTCCAAAAACGTGGAAAAACGGCAAAATATTGCCTAATTCGATGATATTTTGTTTAAATCACGTAAAGGAAAAGGGGATGATAAACGTCAAAATATTGCTAAATTCGATGATTTTTCGTACGAAACAAAATGCACGAAAACTTGCTCAAAATGCAATATTATGCGAAATTCTGAGATTTGAAGGCCAAATCACATATCGTAATACTACATGAAATAGTATCGAAATATTGGTAAAAATGAATATATTTACGTAATATCAAACTACATTACAAACGTGAAAAAGTCACTATTTTACCATATTTGAGGATTTTAACTTCAAATCATTCAGCGAGGTTTCGTTTTATTTAGTTCCAAGAAAAGACATATGACAATGTTGTTTCCAATACAAATGATAAAAAAACAATGTGTTTTCATTAGAATTAACTAAAATGTTCTTGATTTTCCGTTTATATTACCGATGGAAGATGTACACGAAAACCGCTCTATTCCGGCTGAAACGTCGATATATGCAATAAAAACAGAACTTCTCCCCTTTTCAATATCTTACTCAGTATTTTAACGAAAAACAAATAGTTGATTGAAAATGAAGTATTTATCTAATCAATTATGTGTTTGCATTATTTTTATCGTATATATAATGAATTAATACCCATAAACTGAAATCTCACAAAAACGTGGAAAAACGGCAAAATTTTGAATAATTCGATGATATTTTGTTTTAATCACATAAAGGAAAAGGGGATGATAAACGTCAAAATATTGCTAAATTCGATGATTTTTCGTACGAAACAAAATGCACGAAAACTTGCTTAAAATGCAATATTATGCGAAATTCTGAGATTTGAAGGCCAAATCACATATCGTGAAACTACATGAAATAGTTTCGAAATATTGGTAAAAATGGTATTTGCGTTATACCAAACTACATAATTAACGTGAAAAAGTCACTATTTTACCATATTTGAGGATTTTACCTTCAAATCAAAGAGCGAGGTTTCGTATTATTTAGATCCAAGAAAAGACATATGACAATGTTGTTTCCAATACAAATGATAAAAAAACAATGTGTTTTCATTAGAATTAACTGAAATGTTCTTGATTTTCCGTTTATATTACCGATGGAAGATGTACAAGTAAAACCGCTCTAATCCGGCTGAAACGTCGATATATGCAATAAAAACCGAACTTCTCCCCTTTTCAATATCTTACTCAGTATTTTAACGAGAAACAAATAGATGATTGAAAATGAGGTATTTAAGGTTATTATCTAATCAATTATGTGTTTGCATCATTTTTATCGTATATATAATGAATTAATACACATAGACTGAAAATTCACAAAAACGTGGAAAAACGGCAAAATATTGCATAATTCGATGATATTTTGTTTAAATCACATAAAGGAAAAGGGGATGATAAACGTCAAAATATTGCTAAATTCGATGATTTTTCGTACGAAACAAAATGCAAGAAAACTTGCTTAAAATGTAATATTATGCGAAATTCTGAGATATGAAGGCCAAATCACATATCGTGATACTACATGAAATAGTATCGAAATATTGATAAAAATGAATATATTTACGTAATATCAAACTACATGAAAAAGGTGAAAAAAGTCACTATTTAACCATATTTGAGGATTTTAACTTCAAATCATACAGCGAGGTTTCGTATTATTTAGATCCAAGAAAAGACATATGACAATGTTATTTCCAATACAAATCATAAAAATCAATGTGTTTTCATTAGAATTAACTAAAATGTTCCTGATTTTCCGTTTATATTATCGATGGAAGATGTACACGAAAACCGCTCTATTCCGGCTGAAACGTCTATATATGCAATAAAAACAGAACTTCTCCCCTTTTCAATATCTTATTTTAACGAGAAACAAATAGTTGATTGAAAATAAAGTTTTTAAGGTTATTATCTAATCAATTATGTGTTTGCATCATTTTTATCGTATATATAATGAATTAATACCCATAAACTGAAATCTCACAAAAACGTGGAAAAACGGCAAAATATTGTCTAATTCGATGATATTTTGTTTAAATCACGAAAAGGAAAAGGGGGATGATAAACGTCAAAATATTTCTAAATTCGATGATTATTCGTACGAAACATAATGCACGAAAACTTGCTTAAAATGCAATATTATGCGAAATTCTGTGATTTGAAGGCCAAATCACATATCGTAATACTACACGAAATAGTATCGAAATACTGGTAAAAATGAATACATTTACGTAATATCAAACTACATGATTAACGTGAAAAAGTCACTATTTTACTATATTTGAGGATTTTAACTTCAAATCATAGAGCGAGGTTTCGTATTATTTCGATCCAACAAAAGACATATGACAATGTTGTTTCCAATACAAATGATAAAAATCAATGTGTTTTCATTAGAATTATCTAAAATGTTCCTGATTATCCGTTTATATTACCGATGGAAGATGTACACGTAAAACCGCTCTTATCCGGCTGAAACGTCGATATATGCAATAAAAACAGAACTTCTTCCCTTTTAAATAACTTACTCAGTATTTTAACGAGAAACAAATAGTTGATTGAAAATGAAGTATTTAAAGTAATTATCTAATCAATTATGTGTATGCATCATTTTTATCGTATATATAATGAATTAATACCCATAGACTGAAAATTCACAAAAACGTGGAAAAACGGCAAAATATTGCATAATTCCTTGATATTTTGTTTAAATCACATAAAGGAAAAGGGGATGATAAACGTCAAAATATTGCTAAATTCGATCATTTTTCGTACGAAACAAAATGCAAGAAAACTTGCTTAAAATGTAATATTATGCGAAATTCTGAGATTTGAAGGCCAAATCACATATCGTAATGCTACACGAAATAGTATCGAAATACTGGTAAAAATGAATACATTTACGTAATATCAAACTACATGATTAACGTGAAAAAGTCACTATTTTACTATATTTGAGGATTTTAACTTCAAATCATTCAGCGAGGTTTCGTTTTATTTAGATCCAAGAAAAGACATATGACAATGTTGTTTTCAATACAAATGATAAAAAAAAATGTGTTTTCATTAGAATTAACTAAAATGTTCTTGATTTTCCGTTTATATTACCGATGGAAGTTATACACGTAAAACCGCTCTAATCCGGCTGAAACGTCGATATATGCAATAAAAACAGAACTTCTTGCCTTTTCATTATCTTACTCAGTATTTTACCGAGAAACAAATAGTTGATTGAAAATGAAGTATTTAAGGTTATTATCTAATCAATTATGTGTTTGCATTATTTTTATCGTATATATAATGAATTAATACCCATAAACTGAAATCTCACAAAAACGTGGAAAAACGGCAAAATATTGCCTAATTCGATGATATTTTGTTTAAATCACGTAAAGGAAAAGGGGATGATAAACGTCAAAATATTGCTAAATTCGATTATTTTTCGTACAAAACAAAATGCACGAAAACTTGCTTAAAATGCAATATTATGCGAAATTCTGAGATTTGAAGGCCAAATCACATATCGTGAAATAGTTTCGAAATATTGGTAAAAATGAATATATTTGCGTAATACCAAACTACATGATTAACGTGAAAAAGTCACTATTTTACCATATTTGAGGATTTTACCTTCAAATCATTGAGCGAGGTTTCGTATTATTTACTCCAAGAAAAGACATATGACAATGTTGTTTCCAATACAAATGATAAAAAAACAATGTGTTTTCATTAGAATTAACTAAAATGTTCTTGATTTTCCGCTTATATTACCGATGGAAGATGTACACGTAAAACCGCTCTAATCCGGCTGAAACGTCGATATATGCAATGAAAACCGAACTTCTCCCCTTTTCAATATCTTACTCAGAATTTTAACGAGAAACAAATAGATGATTGAAAATGAAGTATTTAAGGATATTATCTAATCAATTATGTGTATGCATCATTTTTATCGTATATATAATGAATTAATACCCATAGACTGAAAATTCACAAAAATGTGGAAAAACGGTAAATATTGCATAATTCGATGATATTTTGTTTAAATCACATAAAGGAAAAGGGGATGATAAACGTCAAAATATTGCTAAATTCGATGATTTTTCGTACGAAACAAAATGCAAGAAAACTTGCTTAAAATGTAATATTATGCGAAATTCTGAGATTTGAAGGCCAAATCACATATCGTAATACTACACGAAATAGTATCGAAATATTGGTAAAAATGAATACATTTACGTAATATCAAACTACATGATTAACGTGAAAAAGTCACTATTTTACTATATTTGAGGATTTTAACTTCAAATCATTCAGCGAGGTTTCGTTTTATTTAGAACCAAGAAAAGACATATGACAATGTTGTTTCCAATACAAATGATGAAAAAACAATGTGTTTTCATTAGAATTAACTAAAATGTTCTTGATTTTCCGTTTATATTACCGATGGAAGTTATACACGTAAAACCGCTCTAATCCGGCTGAAACGTCGATATATGCAATAAAAACCGAACTTCTCCCCTTTTCAATATCTTGCTCAGTATTTTAACGAGAAACAAATAGATGATTGAAAATGAAGTATTTAAGGTTATTATCTAATCAATTATGTGTTTGCATCATTTTTATCGTATATATAATGAATTAATACCCATAAACTGAAATCTCGCAAAAACGTGGAAAAACGGCAAAATATTGCATAATTCGATGATATTTTGTTTAAATCACGTAAAGGAAAAGGGGATGATAAACATCAAAATATTGCTAATTTCGATGATTTTTCGTACGAAACAAAATGCAAGAAAACTTGCTTAAAATGCAATATTATGCGAAATTCTGAGATTTGAAGGCCAAATCACATATCGTGAAATAGTTTCGAAATATTGGTAAAAATGAATATATTTGCGTAATACCAAACTACATGATTAACGTGAAAAAGTCACTATTTTACTATATTTGAGGATTTTACCTTCAAATCATAGAGCGAGGTTTCGTATTATTTACTCCAAGAAAAGACATATGACAATGTTGTTTCCAATACAAATGATAAAAAAACAATGTGTTTTCATTAGAATTAACTAAAATGTTCTTGATTTTCCGCTTATATTACCGATGGAAGATGTACACGTAAAACCGCTCTAATCCGGCTGAAACGTCGATATATGCAATGAAAACCGAACTTCTCCCCTTTTCAATATCTTACTCAGAATTTTAACGAGAAACAAATAGATGATTGAAAATGAAGTATTTAAGGATATTATCTAATCAATTATGTGTATGCATCATTTTTATCGTATATATAATGAATTAATACCCATAGACTGAAAATTCACAAAAATGTGGAAAAACGGTAAATATTGCATAATTCGATGATATTTTGTTTAAATCACATAAAGGAAAAGGGGATGATAAACGTCAAAATATTGCTAAATTCGATGATTTTTCGTACGAAACAAAATGCAAGAAAACTTGCTTAAAATGTAATATTATGCGAAATTCTGAGATTTGAAGGCCAAATCACATATCGTAATACTACACGAAATAGTATCGAAATATTGGTAAAAATGAATACATTTACGTAATATCAAACTACATGATTAACGTGAAAAAGTCACTATTTTACTATATTTGAGGATTTTAACTTCAAATCATTCAGCGAGGTTTCGTTTTATTTAGAACCAAGAAAAGACATATGACAATGTTGTTTCCAATACAAATGATGAAAAAACAATGTGTTTTCATTAGAATTAATTAAAATGTTCTTGATTTTCCGTTTATATTACCGATGGAAGTTATACACGTAAAACCGCTCTAATCCGGCTGAAACGTCGATATATGCAATAAAAACCGAACTTCTCCCCTTTTCAATATCTTGCTCAGTATTTTAACGAGAAACAAATAGATGATTGAAAATGAAGTATTTAAGGTTATTATCTAATCAATTATGTGTTTGCATCATTTTTATCGTATATATAATGAATTAATACCCATAAACTGAAATCTCGCAAAAACGTGGAAAAACGGCAAAATATTGCATAATTCGATGATATTTTGTTTAAATCACGTAAAGGAAAAGGGGATGATAAACATCAAAATATTGCTAATTTCGATGATTTTTCGTACGAAACAAAATGCAAGAAAACTTGCTTAAAATGCAATATTATGCGAAATTCTGAGATTTGAAGGCCAAATCACATATCGAAAAATAGTTTCGAAATATTGGTAAAAATGAATATATTTGCGTAATACCAAACTACATGATTAACGTGAAAAGTCACTATTTTACCATATTTGAGGATTTTACCTTCAAATCATAGAGCGAGGTTTCGTATTATTTAGATCCAAGAAAAGACATATGACAATGTTGTTTCCAATACAAATGATAAAAAAACAATGTGTTTTCATTAGAATTAACTAAAATGTTCTTAATTTTCCGTTTATATTACCGATGGAAGATGTACACGAAAACCGCTCTATTCCGGCTGAAACGTCGATATATGCAATAAAAACAGAACTTCTCCCCTTTTCAATATCTTACTCAGTATTTTAACGAGAAACAAATAGTTGATTGAAAATGAAGTATTTAAGGTTATTATCTAATCAATTATGTGTTTGCATCATTTTTATCGTATATATAATGAATTAATACACATAGACTGAAAATTCACAAAAACGTGGAAAAACGGCAAAATATTGCATAATTCGATGATATTTTGTTTAAATCACATAAAGGAAAAGGGGATGATAAACGTCAAAATATTGCTAAATTCGATGATTTTTCGTACGAAACAAAATGCAAGAAAACTTGCTTAAAATGTAATATTATGCGAAATTCTGAGATTTGAAGGCCAAATCACATATCGTGATACTACATGAAATAGTATCGAAATATTGATAAAAATGAATATATTTACGTAATATCAAACTACATGAAAAAGGTGAAAAAAGTCACTATTTAACCATATTTGAGGATTTTAACTTCAAATCATACAGCGAGGTTTCGAATTATTTAGATCCAAGAAAAGACATATGACAATGTTATTTCCAATACAAATGATAAAAATCAATGTGTTTTCATTAGAATTAATTAAAATGTTCCTGATTTTCCGTTTATATTATCGATGGAAGATGTACACGAAAACCGCTCTATTCCGGCTGAAACGTCTATATATGCAATAAAAACAGAACTTCTCCCCTTTTCAATATCTTACTCAGTACTTTAACGAGAAACAAATAGTTGATTGAAAATAAAGTTTTTTAAGTTTATTATCTAATCAATTATGTGTTTGCATCATTTTTATCGTATATATAATGAATTAATACCCATAAACTGAAATCTCACAAAAACGTGGAAAAACTGCAAAATATTGCCTAATTCGATGATATTTTGTTTAAATCACGTAAAGGAAAAGGGGATGATAAACGTCAAAATATTGCTAAATTCGATGATTTTTCGTACGAAACAAAATGCAAGAAAACTTGCTTAAAATGCAATATTATGCGAAATTCTGAGATTTGAAGGCCAAATCACATATCGTGATACTACATGAAATAGTATCGAAATATTGATAAAAATGAATATATTTACGTAATATCAAACTACATGAAAAAACGTAAAAAAATGTCACTATTTAACCATATTTGAGGATTTTAACTTCAAATCATAGAGCGAGGTTTCGTATTATTTCGATCCAAGAAAAGACATATGACAATGTTGTTTCCAATACAAATCATAAAAATCAATGTGTTTTCATTAGAATTATCTAAAATGTTCTTGATTTTCCGTTTATATTACAGATGGAAGATGTACACGAAAACCGCTCTATTCCGGCTTAAACGTCGATAAATGCAATAAAAACAGAACTTCTCCCCTTTACAATATCTTACTCAGTATTTTAACGAGAAACAAATAATTTATTGAAAATGAAGTATTTAAGGTTATTATCTAATCAATTATGTGTTTGCATTATTTTTATCGTATATATAATGAATTAATACCCATAAACTGAAATCTCACAAAAACGTGGAAAAACGGCAAAATATTGTCTAATTCGATAATATTTTGTTTAAATCACGTAAAGGAAAAGGGGATGATAAACGTCAAAATATTTCTAAATTCGATGATTTTTCGTACGAAACATAATGCACGAAAACTTGCTTAAAATGCAATATTATGCGAAATTCTGAGATTTGAAGGCCAAATCACATATCGTGATACTACATGAAATAGTGTCAAAATATTGATAAAGATGAATATATTTACGTAATATCAAACTACATGAAAAACGTGAAAAAAGTCACTATTTAACCATATTTGAGGATTTTAACTTCAAATCATAGAGCGAGGTTTCGTATTATTTCGATCCAAGAAAAGACATATGACAATGTTGTTTCCAATACAAATGATAAAAATCAATGTGTTTTCATTAGAATTATCTAAAATGTTCCTGATTATCCGTTTATATTACCGATGGAAGATGTACACGTAAAACCGCTCTAATCCGGCTGAAACGTCGATATATGCAATAAAAACAGAACTTCTTCCCTTTTCAATATCTTACTCAGTATTTTAACGAGAAACAAATAGTTGATTGAAAATGAAGTATTTAAAGTTATTATCTAATCAATTATGTGTATGCATCATTTTTATCGTATATATAATGAATTAATACCCATAGACTGAAAATTCACAAAAACGTGGAAAAACGGCAAAATATTGCATAATTCCTTAATATTTTGTTTAAATCACATAAAGGAAAAGGGGATGATAAACGTCAAAATATTGCTAAATTCGATCATTTTTCGTACGAAACAAAATGCAAGAAAACTTGCTTAAAATGTAATATTATGCGAAATTCTGAGATTTGAAGGCCAAATCACATATCGTAATACTACACGAAATAGTATCGAAATATTGGTAAAAATGAATACATTTACGTAATATCAAACTACATGATTAACGTGAAAAAGTCACTATTTTACTATATTTGAGGATTTTAACTTCAAATCATTCAGCGAGGTTTCGTTTTATTTAGATCCAAGAAAAGGCATATGACAATGTTGTTTTCAATACAAATGATAAAAAAAAATGTGTTTTCATTAGAATTAACTAAAATGTTCTTGATTTTCCGTTTATATTACCGATGGAAGTTATACACGTAAAACCGCTCTAATCCGGCTGAAACGTCGATATATGCAATAAAAACCGAACTTCTCCCCTTTTCAATATCTTACTCAGTATTTTAACGAGAAACAAATAGATGATTGAAAATGAAGTATTTAAGGTTATTATCTAATCAATTATGTGTTTGCATCATTTTTATCGTATATATAATGAATTAATACCCATAGACTGAAAATTTACAAAAACGTGGAAAAACGGCAAAATATTGCCTAATTCGATGATATTTTGTTTAAATCACGTAAAGGAAAAGGGGATGATAAACGTCAAAATATTGCTAAATTCGATGATTTTTCGTACGCAACAAAATGCAAGAAAACTTGCTTAAAATGCAATATTATACGAAATTCTGAGATTTGAAGGCCAAATCACATATCGTGATTCTACATGAAATAGTATCGAAATATTGATATAAATGAATATATTTACGTAATATCAAACTACATGAAAAACGTAAAAAAAGTCACTATTTAACCATATTTGAGGATTTTAAATTCAAATCATAGAGCGAGGTTTCGTATTATTTGAATACAAGAAAAGACATGACAATGTTGTTTCCAATACATATGATAAAAATCAATGTGTTTTCATTAGAATTATCTAAAATGTTCCTGATTTTCCGTTTATATTACCGATGGAAGATGTACACGTAAAACCGCTCTAATCCGGCTGAAACGTCGATATATGCAATAAAAACAGAACTTCTTGCCTTTTCATTATCTTACTCAGTATTTTACCGAGAAACAAATAGTTGATTGAAAATGAAGTATTTAAGGTTATTATCTAATCAATTATGTGTTTGCATTATTTTTATCGTATGTATAATGAATTAATACCCATAAACTGAAATCTCACAAAAACGTGGAAAAACGGCAAAATATTGCCTAATTCGATGATATTTTGTTTAAATCACGTAAAGGAAAAGGGGATGATAAACATCAAAATATTGCTAATTTCGATGATTTTTC
The DNA here is from genome assembly GCF_040958095.1 of Procambarus clarkii. Taxonomy (NCBI): domain Eukaryota; kingdom Metazoa; phylum Arthropoda; class Malacostraca; order Decapoda; family Cambaridae; genus Procambarus; species Procambarus clarkii. Next base: position 346,284 of record NW_027189200.1, read on the forward strand.
GTACGAAACAAAATGCAAGAAAACTTGCTTAAAATGCAATATTATGCGAAATTCTGAGATTTGAAGGCCAAATCACATATCGAAAAATAGTTTCGAAATATTGGTAAAAATGAATATTTTTGCGTAATACCAAACTACATGATTAACGTGAAAAAGTCACTATTTTACCATATTTGAGGATTTTACCTTCAAATCATAGAGCGAGGTTTCGTATTATTTAGATCCAAGAAAAGACATATGACAATGTTGTTTCCAATACAAATGATAAAAAAACAATGTGTTTTCATTAGAATTAACTAAAATGTTCTTGATTTTCCGTTTATATTACTGATGGAAGATGTACACGAAAACCGCTCTATTCCGGCTGAAACGTCGATATATGCAATAAAAACAGAACTTCTCCCCTTTTCAATATCTTACTCAGTATTTTAACGAGAAACAAATAGTTGATTGAAAATGAAGTATTTAAGGTTATTATCTAATCAATTATGTGTTTGCATCATTTTTATCGTATATATAATGAATTAATACACATAGACTGAAAATTCACAAAAACGTGGAAAAACGGCAAAATATTGCATAATTCGATGATATTTTGTTTAAATCACACAAAGGAAAAGGGGATGATAAACGTCAAAATATTGCTAAATTCGATGATTTTTCGTACGAAACAAAATGCAAGAAAACTTGCTTAAAATGTAATATTATGCGAAATTCTGAGATTTGAAGGCCAAATCACATATCGTGATACTACATGAAATAGTATCGAAATATTGATAAAAATGAATATATTTACGTAATATCAAACTACATGAAAAAGGTGAAAAAAGTCACTATTTAACCATATTTGAGGATTTTAACTTCAAATCATACAGCGAGGTTTCGAATTATTTAGATCCAAGAAAAGACATATGACAATGTTATTTCCAATACAAATGATAAAAATCAATGTGTTTTCATTAGAATTAATTAAAATGTTCCTGATTTTCCGTTTATATTATCGATGGAAGATGTACACGAAAACCGCTCTATTCCGGCTGAAACGTCTATATATGCAATGAAAACCGAACTTCTCCCCTTTTCAATATCTTACTCAGTACTTTAACGAGAAACAAATAGTTGATTGAAAATAAAGTTTTTTAAGTTTATTATCTAATCAATTATGTGTTTGCATCATTTTTATCGTATAAATAATGAATTAATACCCATAAACTGAAATCTCACAAAAACGTGGAAAAACTGCAAAATATTGCCTAATTCGATGATATTTTGTTTAAATCACGTAAAGGAAAAGGGGATGATAAACGTCAAAATATTGCTAAATTCGATGATTTTTCGTACGAAACAAAATGCAAGAAAACTTGCTTAAAATGCAATATTATGCGAAATTCTGAGATTTGAAGGCCAAATCACATATCGTGATACTACATGAAATAGTGTCAAAATATTGATAAAGATGAATATATTTACGTAATATCAAACTACATGAAAAACGTGAAAAAAGTCACTATTTAACCATATTTGAGGATTTTAACTTCAAATCATAGAGCGAGGTTTCGTATTATTTCGATCCAAGAAAAGACATATGACAATGTTGTTTCCAATACAAATGATAAAAATCAATGTGTTTTCATTAGAATTATCTAAAATGTTCCTGATTATCCGTTTATATTACCGATGGAAGATGTACACGTAAAACCGCTCTAATCCGGCTGAAACGTCGATATATGCAATAAAAACAGAACTTCTTCCCTTTTCAATATCTTACTCAGTATTTTAACGAGAAACAAATAGTTGATTGAAAATGAAGTATTTAAAGTTATTATCTAATCAATTATGTGTATGCATCATTTTTATCGTATATATAATGAATTAATACCCATAGACTGAAAATTCACAAAAACGTGGAAAAACGGCAAAATATTGCATAATTCCTTAATATTTTGTTTAAATCACATAAAGGAAAAGGAATAAAAGGAATACAATAAAAATGATAAACGTCAAAATATTGCTAAATTCGATCATTTTTCGTACGAAACAAAATGCAAGAAAACTTGCTTAAAATGTAATATTATGCGAAATTCTGAGATTTGAAGGCCAAATCACATATCGTAATACTACACGAAATAGTATCGAAATATTGGTAAAAATGAATACATTTACGTAATATCAAACTACATGATTAACGTGAAAAAGTCACTATTTTACTATATTTGAGGATTTTAACTTCAAATCATTCAGCGAGGTTTCGTTTTATTTAGATCCAAGAAAAGGCATATGACAATGTTGTTTTCAATACAAATGATAAAAAAAATGTGTTTTCATTAGAATTAACTAAAATGTTCTTGATTTTCCGTTTATATTACCGATGGAAGTTATACACGTAAAACCGCTCTAATCCGGCTGAAACGTCGATATATGCAATAAAAACCGAACTTCTCCCCTTTTCAATATCTTACTCAGTATTTTAACGAGAAACAAATAGATGATTGAAAATGAAGTATTTAACGTTATTATCTAATCAATTATGTGTTTGCATCATTTTTATCGTATATATAATGAATTAATACCCATAGACTGAAAATTTACAAAAACGTGGAAAAACGGCAAAATATTGCCTAATTCGATGATATTTTGTTTAAATCACGTAAAGGAAAAGGGGATGATAAACGTCAAAATATTGCTAAATTCGATGATTTTTCGTACGCAACAAAATGCAAGAAAACTTGCTTAAAATGCAATATTATACGAAATTCTGAGATTTGAAGGCCAAATCACATATCGTGATTCTACATGAAATAGTATCGAAATATTGATATAAATGAATATATTTACGTAATATCAAACTACATGAAAAACGTAAAAAAAGTCACTATTTAACCATATTTGAGGATTTTAAATTCAAATCATAGAGCGAGGTTTCGTATTATTTGAATACAAGAAAAGACATGACAATGTTGTTTCCAATACATATGATAAAAATCAATGTGTTTTCATTAGAATTATCTAAAATGTTCCTGATTTTCCGTTTATATTACCGATGGAAGATGTACACGTAAAACCGCTCTAATCCGGCTGAAACGTCGATATATGCAATAAAAACAGAACTTCTTGCCTTTTCATTATCTTACTCAGTATTTTACCGAGAAACAAATAGTTGATTGAAAATGAAGTATTTAAGGTTATTATCTAATCAATTATGTGTTTGCATTATTTTTATCGTATATATAATGAATTAATACCCATAAACTGAAATCTCACAAAAACGTGGAAAAACGGCAAAATATTGCCTAATTCGATGATATTTTGTATAAATCACGTAAAGGAAAAGGGGATGATAAACATCAAAATATTGCTAATTTCGATGATTTTTCGTACGAAACAAAATGCAAGAAAACTTGCTTAAAATGCAATATTATGCGAAATTCTGAGATTTGAAGGCCAAATCACATATCGAAAAATAGTTTCGAAATATTGGTAAAAATGAATATTTTTGCGTAATACCAAACTACATGATTAACGTGAAAAAGTCACTATTTTACCATATTTGAGGATTTTACCTTCAAATCATAGAGCGAGGTTTCGTATTATTTAGATCCAAGAAAAGACATATGACAATGTTGTTTCCAATACAAATGATAAAAAAACAATGTGTTTTCATTAGAATTAACTAAAATGTTCTTGATTTTCCGTTTATATTACCGATGGAAGATGTACACGAAAACCGCTCTATTCCGGCTGAAACGTCGATATATGCAATAAAAACAGAACTTCTCCCCTTTTCAATATCTTACTCAGTATTTTAACGAGAAACAAATAGTTGATTGAAAATGAAGTATTTAAGGTTATTATCTAATCAATTATGTGTTTGCATCATTTTTATCGTATATATAATGAATTAATACACATAGACTGAAAATTCACAAAAACGTGGAAAAACGGCAAAATATTGCATAATTCGATGATATTTTGTTTAAATCACATAAAGGAAAAGGATATTATATTGAATACAATAAAAATGATAAACGTCAAAATAAATCACATAAAGGAAAAGGAATAAAAGGAATACAATAAAAATGATAAACGTCAAAATATTGCTAAATTCGATCATTTTTCGTACGAAACAAAATGCAAGAAAACTTGCTTAAAATGTAATATTATGCGAAATTCTGAGATTTGAAGGCCAAATCACATATCGTAATACTACACGAAATAGTATCGAAATATTGGTAAAAATGAATACATTTACGTAATATCAAACTACATGATTAACGTGAAAAAGTCACTATTTTACTATATTTGAGGATTTTAACTTCAAATCATTCAGCGAGGTTTCGTTTTATTTAGATCCAAGAAAAGGCATATGACAATGTTGTTTTCAATACAAATGATAAAAAAAATGTGTTTTCATTAGAATTAACTAAAATGTTCTTGATTTTCCGTTTATATTACCGATGGAAGTTATACACGTAAAACCGCTCTAATCCGGCTGAAACGTCGATATATGCAATAAAAACCGAACTTCTCCCCTTTTCAATATCTTACTCAGTATTTTAACGAGAAACAAATAGATGATTGAAAATGAAGTATTTAACGTTATTATCTAATCAATTATGTGTTTGCATCATTTTTATCGTATATATAATGAATTAATACCCATAGACTGAAAATTTACAAAAACGTGGAAAAACGGCAAAATATTGCCTAATTCGATGATATTTTGTTTAAATCACGTAAAGGAAAAGGGGATGATAAACGTCAAAATATTGCTAAATTCGATGATTTTTCGTACGCAACAAAATGCAAGAAAACTTGCTTAAAATGCAATATTATACGAAATTCTGAGATTTGAAGGCCAAATCACATATCGTGATTCTACATGAAATAGTATCGAAATATTGATATAAATGAATATATTTACGTAATATCAAACTACATGAAAAACGTAAAAAAAGTCACTATTTAACCATATTTGAGGATTTTAAATTCAAATCATAGAGCGAGGTTTCGTATTATTTGAATACAAGAAAAGACATGACAATGTTGTTTCCAATACATATGATAAAAATCAATGTGTTTTCATTAGAATTATCTAAAATGTTCCTGATTTTCCGTTTATATTACCGATGGAAGATGTACACGTAAAACCGCTCTAATCCGGCTGAAACGTCGATATATGCAATAAAAACAGAACTTCTTGCCTTTTCATTATCTTACTCAGTATTTTACCGAGAAACAAATAGTTGATTGAAAATGAAGTATTTAAGGTTATTATCTAATCAATTATGTGTTTGCATTATTTTTATCGTATATATAATGAATTAATACCCATAAACTGAAATCTCACAAAAACGTGGAAAAACGGCAAAATATTGCCTAATTCGATGATATTTTGTTTAAATCACGTAAAGGAAAAGGGGATGATAAACATCAAAATATTGCTAATTTCGATGATTTTTCGTACGAAACAAAATGCAAGAAAACTTGCTTAAAATGCAATATTATGAGAAATTCTGAGATTTGAAGGCCAAATCACATATCGAAAAATAGTTTCGAAATATTGGTAAAAATGAATATTTTTGCGTAATACCAAACTACATGATTAACGTGAAAAAGTCACTATTTTACCATATTTGAGGATTTTACCTTCAAATCATAGAGCGAGGTTTCGTATTATTTAGATCCAAGAAAAGACATATGACAATGTTGTTTCCAATACAAATGATAAAAAAACAATGTGTTTTCATTAGAATTAACTAAAATGTTCTTGATTTTCCGTTTATATTACCGATGGAAGATGTACACGAAAACCGCTCTATTCCGGCTGAAACGTCGATATATGCAATAAAAACAGAACTTCTCCCCTTTTCAATATCTTACTCAGTATTTTAACGAGAAACAAATAGTTGATTGAAAATGAAGTATTTAAGGTTATTATCTAATCAATTATGTGTTTGCATCATTTTTATCGTATATATAATGAATTAATACACATAGACTGAAAATTCACAAAAACGTGGAAAAACGGCAAAATATTGCATAATTCGATGATATTTTGTTTAAATCACATAAAGGAAAAGGGGATGATAAACGTCAAAATATTGCTAAATTCGATGATTTTTCGTACGAAACAAAATGCAAGAAAACTTGCTTAAAATGTAATATTATGCGAAATTCTGAGATTTGAAGGCCAAATCACATATCGTGATACTACATGAAATAGTATCGAAATATTGATAAAAATGAATATATTTACGTAATATCAAACTACATGAAAAAGGTGAAAAAAGTCACTATTTAACCATATTTGAGGATTTTAACTTCAAATCATACAGCGAGGTTTCGAATTATTTAGATCCAAGAAAAGACATATGACAATGTTATTTCCAATACAAATGATAAAAATCAATGTGTTTTCATTAGAATTAATTAAAATGTTCCTGATTTTCCGTTTATATTATCGATGGAAGATGTACACGAAAACCGCTCTATTCCGGCTGAAACGTCTATATATGCAATAAAAACAGAACTTCTCCCCTTTTCAATATCTTACTCAGTACTTTAACGAGAAACAAATAGTTGATTGAAAATAAAGTTTTTAAGTTTATTATCTAATCAATTATGTGTTTGCATCATTTTTATCGTATATATAATGAATTAATACCCATAAACTGAAATCTCACAAAAACGTGGAAAAACTGCAAAATATTGCCTAATTCGATGATATTTTGTTTAAATCACGTAAAGGAAAAGGGGATGATAAACGTCAAAATATTGCTAAATTCGATGATTTTTCGTACGAAACAAAATGCAAGAAAACTTGCTTAAAATGCAATATTATGCGAAATTCTGAGATTTGAAGGCCAAATCACATATCGTGATACTACATGAAATAGTATCGAAATATTGATAAAAATGAATATATTTACGTAATAACAAACTACATGAAAAAACGTAAAAAAATGTCACTATTTAACCATATTAGAGGATTTTAACTTCAAATCATAGAGCGAGGTTTCGTATTATTTCGATCCAAGAAAAGACATATGACAATGTTGTTTCCAATACAAATGATAAAAATCAATGTGTTTTCATTAGAATTATCTAAAATGTTCCTGATTATCCGTTTATATTACCGATGGAAGATGTACACGTAAAACCGCTCTAATCCGGCTGAAACGTCGATATATGCAATAAAAACAGAACTTCTTCCCTTTTCAATATCTTACTCAGTATTTTAACGAGAAACAAATAGTTGATTGAAAATGAAGTATTTAAAGTTATTATCTAATCAATTATGTGTATGCATCATTTTTATCGTATATATAATGAATTAATACCCATAGACTGAAAATTCACAAAAACGTGGAAAAACGGCAAAATATTGCATAATTCCTTAATATTTTGTTTAAATCACATAAAGGAAAAGGGGATGATAAACGTCAAAATATTGCTAAATTCGATCATTTTTCGTACGAAACAAAATGCAAGAAAACTTGCTTAAAATGTAATATTATGCGAAATTCTGAGATTTGAAGGCCAAATCACATATCGTAATACTACACGAAATAGTATCGAAATATTGGTAAAAATGAATACATTTACGTAATATCAAACTACATGATTAACGTGAAAAAGTCACTATTTTACTATATTTGAGGATTTTAACTTCAAATCATTCAGCGAGGTTTCGTTTTATTTAGATCCAAGAAAAGGCATATGACAATGTTGTTTTCAATACAAATGATAAAAAAAATGTGTTTTCATTAGAATTAACTAAAATGTTCTTGATTTTCCGTTTATATTACCGATGGAAGTTATACACGTAAAACCGCTCTAATCCGGCTGAAACGTCGATATATGCAATAAAAACCGAACTTCTCCCCTTTTCAATATCTTACTCAGTATTTTAACGAGAAACAAATAGATGATTGAAAATGAAGTATTTAAGGTTATTATCTAATCAATTATGTGTTTGCATCATTTTTATCGTATATATAATGAATTAATACCCATAGACTGAAAATTTACAAAAACGTGGAAAAACGGCAAAATATTGCCTAATTCGATGATATTTTGTTTAAATCACGTAAAGGAAAAGGGGATTATAAACGTCAAAATATTGCTAAATTCGATGATTTTTCGTACGCAACAAAATGCAAGAAAACTTGCTTAAAATGCAATATTATACGAAATTCTGAGATTTGAAGGCCAAATCACATATCGTGATTCTACATGAAATAGTATCGAAATATTGATATAAATGAATATATTTACGTAATATCAAACTACATGAAAAACGTAAAAAAAGTCACTATTTAACCATATTTGAGGATTTTAAATTCAAATCATAGAGCGAGGTTTCGTATTATTTGAATACAAGAAAAGACATGACAATGTTGTTTCCAATACATATGATAAAAATCAATGTGTTTTCATTAGAATTATCTAAAATGTTCCTGATTTTCCGTTTATATTACCGATGGAAGATGTACACGTAAAACCGCTCTAATCCGGCTGAAACGTCGATATATGCAATAAAAACAGAACTTCTTGCCTTTTCATTATCTTACTCAGTATTTTACCGAGAAACAAATAGTTGATTGAAAATGAAGTATTTAAGGTTATTATCTAATCAATTATGTGTTTGCATTATTTTTATCGTATATATAATGAATTAATACCCATAAACTGAAATCTCACAAAAACGTGGAAAAACGGCAAAATATTGCCTAATTCGATGATATTTTGTTTAAATCACGTAAAGGAAAAGGGGATGATAAACATCAAAATATTGCTAATTTCGATGATTTTTCGTACGAAACAAAATGCAAGAAAACTTGCTTAAAATGCAATATTATGCGAAATTCTGAGATTTGAAGGCCAAATCACATATCGAAAAATAGTTTCGAAATATTGGTAAAAATGAATATATTTGCGTAATACCAAACTACATGATTAACGTGAAAAAGTCACTATTTTACCATATTTGAGGATTTTACCTTCAAATCATAGAGCGAGGTTTCGTATTATTTAGATCCAAGAAAAGACATATGACAATGTTGTTTCCAATACAAATGATAAAAAAACAATGTGTTTTCATTAGAATTAACTAAAATGTTCTTGATTTTCCGTTTATATTACCGATGGAAGATGTACACGAAAACCGCTCTATTCCGGCTGAAACGTCGATATATGCAATAAAAACAGAACTTCTCCCCTTTTCAATATCTTACTCAGTATTTTAACGAGAAACAAATAGTTGATTGAAAATGAAGTATTTAAGGTTATTATCTAATCAATTATGTGTTTGCATCATTTTTATCGTATATATAATGAATTAATACACATAGACTGAAAATTCACAAAAACGTGGAAAAACGGCAAAATATTGCATAATTCGATGATATTTTGTTTAAATCACATAAAGGAAAAGGGGATGATAAACGTCAAAATATTGCTAAATTCGATGATTTTTCGTACGAAACAAAATGCAAGAAAACTTGCTTAAAATGCAATATTATGCGAAATTCTGAGATTTGAAGGCCAAATCACATATCGTGATACTACATGAAATAGTATCGAAATATTGATAAAAATGAATATATTTACGTAATAACAAACTACATGAAAAAACGTAAAAAAATGTCACTATTTAACCATATTTGAGGATTTTAACTTCAAATCATAAAACGAGGTTTCGTATTATTTCGATCCAAGAAAAGACATATGACAATGTTGTTTCCAATACAAATCATAAAAATCAATGTGTTTTCATTAGAATTGTCTAAAATGTTCTTGATTTTCCGTTTATATTACAGATGGAAGATGTACACGAAAACCGCTCTATTCCGGCTTAAACGTCGATAAATGCAATGAAAACAGAACTTCTCCCCTTTACAATATCTTACTCAGTATTTTAACGAGAAACAAATAGTTTATTGAAAATGAAGTATTTAAGGTTATTATCTAATCGATTATGTGTTTGCATTATTTTTATCGTATATATAATGAATTAATACCCATAAACTGAAATCTCACAAAAACGTGGAAAAACGGCAAAATATTGTCTAATTCGATAATATTTTGTTTAAATCACGTAAAGGAAAAGGGGATGATAAACGTCAAAATATTTCTAAATTCGATGATTTTTCGTACGAAACATAATGCACGAAAACTTGCTTAAAATGCAATATTATGCGAAATTCTGAGATTTGAAGGCCAAATCACATATCGTGATACTACATGAAATAGTGTCAAAATATTGATAAAGATGAATATATTTACGTAATATCAAACTACATGAAAAACGTGAAAAAAGTCACTATTTAACCATATTTGAGGATTTTAACTTCAAATCATAGAGCGAGGTTTCGTATTATTTCGATCCAAGAAAAGACATATGACAATGTTGTTTCCACTACAAATGATAAAAATCAATGTGTTTTCATTAGAATTATCTAAAATGTTCCTGATTATCCGTTTATATTACCGATGGAAGATGTACACGTAAAACCGCTCTAATCCGGCTGAAACGTCGATATATGCAATAAAAACAGAACTTCTTCCCTTTTCAATATCTTATTCAGTATTTTAACGAGAAACAAATAGTTGATTGAAAATGAAGTATTTAAAGTTATTATCTAATCAATTATGTGTATGCATCATTTTTATCGTATATATAATGAATTAATACCCATAGACTGAAAATTCACAAAAACGTGGAAAAACGGCAAAATATTGCATAATTCCTTAATATTTTGTTTAAATCACATAAAGGAAAAGGGGATGATAAACGTCAAAATATTGCTAAATTCGATCATTTTTCGTACGAAACAAAATGCAAGAAAACTTGCTTAAAATGTAATATTATGCGAAATTCTGAGATTTGAAGGCCAAATCACATATCGTAATACTACACGAAATAGTATCGAAATATTGGTAAAAATGAATACATTTACGTAATATCAAACTACATGATTAACGTGAAAAAGTCACTATTTTACTATATTTGAGGATTTTAACTTCAAATCATTCAGCGAGGTTTCGTTTTATTTAGATCCAAGAAAAGACATATGACAATGTTGTTTTCAATACAAATGATAAAAAAAAATGTGTTTTCATTAGAATTAACTAAAATGTTCTTGATTTTCCGTTTATATTACCGATGGAAGTTATACACGTAAAACCGCTCTAATCCGGCTGAAACGTCGTTATATGCAATAAAAACCGAACTTCTCCCCTTTTCAATATCTTACTCAGTATTGTAACGAGAAACAAATAGATGATTGAAAATGAAGTATTTAAGGTTATTATCTAATCAATTATGTGTTTGCATCATTTTTATCGTATATATAATGAATTAATACCCATAGACTGAAAATTTACAAAAACGTCGAAAAACGGCAAAATATTGCCTAATTCGATGATATTTTGTTTAAATCACGTAAAGGAAAAGGGGATGATAAACGTCAAAATATTGCTAAATTCGATGATTTTTCGTACGCAACAAAATGCTAGAAAACTTGCTTAAAATGCAATATTATACGAAATTCTGAGATTTGAAGGCCAAATCACATATCGTGATTCTACATGAAATAGTATCGAAATATTGATAAAAATGAATATATTTACGTAATATCAAACTACATGAAAAACGTAAAAAAAGTCACTATTTAACCATATTTGAGGATTTTAAATTCAAATCATAGAGCGAGGTTTCGTATTATTTGAATACAAGAAAAGACATGACAATGTTGTTTCCAATACATATGATAAAAATCAATGTGTTTTCATTAGAATTATCTAAAATGTTCCTGATTTTCCGTTTATATTACCGATGGAAGATGTACACGTAAAACCGCTCTAATCCGGCTGAAACGTCGATATATGCAATAAAAACAGAACTTCTTGCCTTTTCATTATCTTACTCAGTATTTTACCGAGAAACAAATAGTTGATTGAAAATGAAGTATTTAAGGTTATTATCTAATCAATTATGTGTTTGCATTATTTTTATCGTATATATAATGAATTAATACCCATAAACTGAAATCTCGCAAAAACGTGGAAAAACGGCAAAATATGGCGTAATTCGATGATATTTTGTTTAAATCACATAAAGGAAAAGGGGATGATAAACGTCAAAATATTGCTAAATTCGATGATTTTTCGTACGAAACAAAATGCAAGAAAACTTGCTTAAAATGTAATATTATGCGAAATTCTGAGATTTGAAGGCCAAATCACATATCGTAATACTAAATGAAATAGTATCGAAATATTGGTAAAAATGAATATATTTACCTAATATCAAACTACATTATTAACGTGAAAGAGTCACTATTTTACCATATTTGAGGATTTTACCTTCAAATCATAGAGCGAGGTTTCGTTTTATTTAGATCCAAGAAAAGACATATTACAATGTTGTTTCCAATACAAATGATGAAAAAACAATGTGTTTTCATTAGAATTTACTAAAATGTTCTTGATTTTCCGTTTATATTACCGATGGAAGATGTACACGTAAAACCGCTCTAATCCGGCTGAAACGTCGATATATGCAATAAAAACCGAACTTCTCCCCTTTTCAATATCTTACTCAGAATTTTAACGAGAAGCAAATAGTTGAAGGAAAATTAAGTATTTAAGGTTATTATCTAATCAATTATGTGTTTGCATTATTTTTATCGTATATATAATGAATTAATACCCATAAACTGAAATCTCACAAAAACGTGGAAAAACGGCAAAATATTGCCTAATTCGATGATATTTTGTTTAAATCACGTAAAGAAAAAGGGGAAGATAAACGTCAAAATATTGCTAAATTCGATGATTTTTCGTACAAAACAAAATGCACGAAAATTTGCTTAAAATGCAATATTATGCGAAATTCTGAGATTTGAAGGCCAAATCACATATCGTGAAATAGTTTCGAAATATTGGTAAAAATGAATATATTTGCGTAATACCAAACTACATTATTAACGTGAAAAAGTCACTATTTTACCATATTTGAGGATTTTACCTTCAAATCATAGAGCGAGGTTTCGTATTATTTAGATCCAAGAAAAGACATATGACAATGTTGTTTCCAATACAAATGATAAAAAAACAATGTGTTTTCATTAGAATTTACTAAAATGTTCTTGATTTTCCGTTTATATTACCGATGGAAGATGTACACGTAAAACCGCTCTAATCCGGCTGAAACGTCGATATATGCAATAAAAACAGAACTTCTTCCCTTTTCAATATCTTACTCAGAATTTTAACGAGAAGCAAATAGTTGAAGGAAAATTAAGTATTTAAGGTTATTATCTAATCAATTTTGTGTTTGCATTATTTTTATCGTATATATAATGAATTAATACCCATAAACTGAAATCTCACAAAAACGTGGAAAAACGGCAAAATATTGCCTAATTCGATGATATTTTGTTTAAATCACATAAAGGAAAAGGGGATGATAAACGTGAAAATATTGCTAAATTCGATGATTTTTCGTACGAAACAAAATGCAAGAAAACTTGCTTAAAATATACTATTATGCGAAATTTTGAGATTTGAAGGCCAAATCACATATCGTGAAACTACATGAAATAGTTTCGAAATATTGGTAAAAATGAATATATTTGCGTTATACCAAACTACATGATTAACGTGAAAAAGTCACTATTTTACCATATTTGAGGATTTTACCTTTAAATCATAGAGCGAGGTTTCGTAATATTTAGATCCAAGAAAAGACATATGACAATATTGTTTCCAATACAAATGATAAAAAAACAATGTGTTTTCATTAGAATTTACTAAAATGTTCTTGATTTTCTGTTTATATTACCGATGGAAGATGTACACGTAAAACCGATCTAATCCGTCTGAAACGTCGATATATGCAATAAAAACCGAACTTCTCCCCTTTTCAATATCTTACTCAGTATTTTAACGAGAAACAAATAGTTTATTGAAAATGAAGTATTTAAGGTTATTATCTAATCAATTATGTGTTTGCATCATTCTTTTCGTATATATAATGAATTAATACCCATAGACTGAAAATTCACAAAAACGTGGAAAAACGGCAAAATATTGCGTAATTCGATGATATTTTGTTTAAATCACATAAAGGAAAAGGGGATGATAAACGTGAAAATATTACTGAATTCGATGATTTTTCGTACGAAACAAAATGCAAGAAAACTTGCTTAAAATATAATATTATGCGAAATTCTGAGATTTGAAGGCCAAATCACATATCGTGAAACTACATGAAATAGTTTCGAAATATTGGTAAAAATGAATATATTTGCGTTATACCAAACTATATGATTAACGTGATAAAGTCACTATTTTACCATATTTGAGGATTTTACCTTCAAATCATAGAGCGAGGTTTCGTATTATTTAGATCCAAGAAAAGACATATGACAGTGTTGTTTCCAATACAAATGATAAAAAAACAATGTGTTTTTCATTAGAATTTACTAAAATGTTCTTGATTTTCCGTTTATATTACCGATGGAAGATGTACACGTAAAACCGCTCTAATCCGGCTGAAACGTCGATATATGCAATAAAAACAGAACTTCTTCCCTTTTCAATATCTTACTCAGAATTTAACGAGAAGCAAATAGTTGAAGGAAAATTAAGTATTTAAGGTTATTATCTAATCAATTTTGTGTTTGCATTATTTTTATCGTATATATAATGAATTAATACCCATAAACTGAAATCTCACAAAAACGTGGAAAAACGGCAAAAATATTGCCTAATTCGATGATATTTTGTTTAAATCACGTAAAGGAAAA